>NC_090371.1:202323188-202675688 GCF_036365525.1 Heterodontus francisci | reverse complement strand
AGAGGAGAAGGAGGAGGAAAGGGGGCAATCGGGAAGAGTGGGTAACAATCAGGAAAGGGGTTATTGAGAAGAATGGGTAGTGTTTGGGAGCATTGAGTAATGATTGGAAAGGGGGAAAATCTGGAAGGGTGGGTAGCGATCCGGAAGAGTGGGTAATGATTGGAAAGGGAGCAATTGGAAAGGGTAGGTAGTGATCAAGAATGGTGGGCGCCAGCTGGGATCATGGCCCTTCACAGCCACAGACAGAAACAACATTGGCAGAACTGCCTGCAGGTATGTCTCCAGGTGGCAGATTTCTGTGACAGCCTCCTTTGATATTCTCAGGTGGGATTGTTTAGCTCTGTAAATGCACATCATGGGGAGATGACATATATATATATATATATATATAATATAAATAAACACACATGTATATACATATATATATTGTTATGACCAGACGAGGAAGGGGTCTAGGGCTCCCCTCTCAGCCTTTTCCTGGTTTGTCCATAACAGAGTTTAACTTTTAAAACACAATGTTTTTAGCTTCCCCTCAGTGAGTCCTTGCTCACTGCTCTCTAATTGTAATTGCAAAGAAATCAACCAGGCAGGTTTTCTCAGATTTAAACAAGAAAGGTGTAAGTTTATTCACCTTAAAACTCTAACTCAGTTAAAACTGCTAAAAATACACAATGCGACCACGCTAGCATGCATACACAATAAACACAAACACACACACATAAATAGAGACAGAGGAGGAGAAAGAATTAAAGGGGAAAGGTTTGAAGTAATAGATGGAGTTCAGTTACTGGTCTTGGGTTGGATGTAAAGTCTTTGACTGAAGTTAAATCTTGTAGTTCTCATTGGGGCCCAGTTCACACTTTCAAATATGTTTTGCTGGTCTTCTGTCTTGAGGCTTAAGTTACTTCTGTGGGTCCCTGTAACTTTGCATGAGAGGGAGAGTGACAGAGAGACATAGAGAGGGAGTGCTCTCTTCTTGATGTTCAGTTGCAGTCTCTTCCAAAAACTGTTCTGTGAGCACAATTCAATTAACTCCAGGTTGGCCAGCAGGTTAATCCTGTGACTAGCTCCCTGTTTGAAACAGCCTCTCCTGTGAGGTTTGTGGATTCCTTCAAGCTTACCAGACATTATCAGTGGTGGTGGTGGGGTGGGGGTGGAGGGGCGGGAGGGCGTGGAATGCTGGCTCTTACACAGTCAATGACTCTGAATGTCTTTTGATCATTACTATTGACAAAACCCATCTGACTAATTGGATCAGGGAGTACCCCCATTGTCTCTCCATGCAACTGTCTTTTAGAATGCAAATGTGCAGCCATGTTTTCAGCCACTGTTCTGTGGTCTTTTAAAACAAGTTTGTTCAATGTCTAGTAACGGTTTAAAAAATAATGTTCCATATGACAAAATTAATATGTTTCATTTTGGCAGGTGTGGTTTCCGTCACACCTCCACATGCAGATGAATGAAATGTGACATTAGGGAAGCATTTCATTATAAATATAGAAAGAAGAGAAAGTACAGGCAAACACACATGCATTCCTCTCATTCATTCGCATTCATTCAGAAATCTTAAAAATTGTTACAATCTGTCTTTCTTTCATAGCACTACTGCTTTAAACTGCCCCCTTTCCCTTGAGGTAGGTCCGAGATATTTATGTGTTGCCGAAACGGGTTTGGAAGTTTCTTCACTATCAGCCTGCAATACATTGGGAATGGGCATCCCAATAAACATGTGATTTTTGGGGAGGTTTGCAATTTGCGCATTTCCATGATTGTCGAGGGTGCCTTTGTTCCTCTTAAGGTCTGCAGGGGGAGGGTTAGATTTAGATAGCCCTGCTTTGGAGTTCTGCTCATGAGAGTCGGCAGTGGGCAGATCCACTCTGATCTCTCTTTCAATGCTCTGATGAGTCATGTAAGGGCTTTTCACCTTAGCGGATGGTTGGTTCCCTTTTCTCCTGACTGTGGAGGGATTCTTTGCTAATCTTCCCTTTGTCCTCTAGGACATTCTTGCTTGCAGGTATTTGTTCAGATGTTACTGCATTACCCTGCAGCACTTTGACTAGCTGAGGCATCACCCTCACAGTTTCTCTGCCCTCTTTAGGACTCTCTTTGTCCTTGCAGGTTTCTGTAAATGCTGTTAGCAACTCTGGTGGGGTTCTTCTGGTATCTGCATTTACATAGGAGGATGTGGGGACTACCTTTTACAACATTTCGGGGTTGGCTGACCAGACAGTAGGGTTTCCATTTGGGAATCCTCTCGGATCTCCTTTAACCTGTCCTCTTTGTCCCTGTTTCCCCTTTCCTCTCTAACGTCTTGCCAGCCCTGTGACTGTCTGTCCCTTTTTGTTCTTAGCAGTGGTCCCTTATAATTCACCAGCCCTCTGCTGGAGGCACTCCAAACGCTGATACAGGACTTAGGGGTGCGGATTTCACTGTAGGTTGGGGTTTCCCCTCAACCTGGCACATGGTGGCAACTCCTACAGTACTACACCACATCTTTGTGGAGTTTTGGCCAGTCAAACTGCTGTCTTATACAGGCTTTGGTTGTTTGTATTCTGAAATGTACAGCCATTGTAATTCCATGGGCCATTCTTAATATTTCTCTCCGGTACCTCTGCGGCACCACTACCTGGTGAACCGCCATCCACTCTTTGTCCTCAGGTCTCTGAGGAGAACTCTACTTCCTCATCAGTACCCCATTAATAAATAGTAGCAATCAGGGACTCTGTCTGCATCAATCAGCCTGCGCTAGCTCTCTCAGTACTGGGTCAGCTCGCTGAGTCTCAGCTAGGGAAGATCCATTTAATCCATTCCCTGGGTCCTCTAACGTTCCAAAGAAAGTCTCAGACAGACAGACCTCACGGTCATCTGCCTGCAGTCCAATTCAGTCTCCTCTGGGGGAGCTGGTTTGGTCATGGCCTGATCCACTACATATTCAGGGGAACTGCAGGGGACCGTCTCCTGCCACTGCCCTTGTCTCTCTTTCACTACTGGGAAAGCTACCACCTTTGCCCCCGTTAAAGCATTACCTAGGAGCAAGTCAACCACGTCCACAGGCAAACTAGGGACAATCCCTACAGTCACCAGTCCCGAAACTAGGTCGCACTCCAAGTGCACCCGGTGTAAAGGTACAGGCGTACACTGCCCTCCAATACCATTCACCACCATTCTGGTATTTACTGCACTCTCGGGGGAAAGGTCTGGCCTTTTCCAAGTAAAAGGGACCTTGTGGCCCCTGTGTCCCTGAGGATTACTGTGGGCTTGCTTGCCCCACTCAAGATATATGGGGTTACTCTCCCTTCACACACAAAATCCTGATAACCTTCAGGAATCCCATTTACTTTTCCTGTAGCCACAGCAGTATGTTTTCTGGGACTTACTATTGCTGCAGTTAAATCCACAGCTTGTTCAGCTGTGCTTTCCATCAGGGTCCCTGCTCCTTCACTGAGCAGGTGTGCCCTGATTAACCCTACAGGCTTTCCCTGTAGTTTCCAGCAGTCAGTTTTTAGATGATCTGCTTTGTTACAATGGAAGCACACAGGTCTCCGGGTCTCACTCCAACTGACAGCACCTTCCTTTAGGGCAGGAGGAGGGCCCTCTGTCTGTCCTGCTTTTCTTTCTGTCCGAGGATGGCTTGGGCACCTTTGCACCCTTTGTCCTTTTCAAATTTGTGGGGGTGACTGGGAAAGGTTTTCCCCTGGGGAACCGACTTGTATAATAGAGCAAACTCATCAGCCAGAACTGCAGCTTGCCTCGCTCTCTGCACTTTTTGTTCTTCCACATGGGTCTTTATGGAGAGGGGTAGAGAGTTTTTAAATTCCTTTAGAAAAATTATCTCTCTGAGGTTTACATAGCTGGGCTACACTTTAAGAGCCCACAACCACTGGTCAAAAGCCAGCTGCTTATCTTTCAAACTCCAAGTTCAGCTTGCTCCCTGAGGGTTCGAAACTTCTGGTGGTAGGCTTCTGGTAGTAGCTCATATGCCTCAAGGATAGCATTTTTTGTCAGTTCATAATTTGATGAACTCTCATCTGGCAACAGAGAATAAACCTCATGGGCTTTTCCTGTTAGCTTACTTTGCAACAGAAGAGTCCAAGTCTCAGCTGGCCACTTTAACTGCCTTGCCAGTTTCCCAAAAGATACCAAAAATGCTTCCATTTTTGGAATTTTCGGATCAATTGGGAAAATTTTAAAAATTCCATACACAGCCCCGCACTTGTATTTTCCATGCTTTCACTGGGGTTCCTATGTTGCCCCCTAGTTCACTCAGCTCTCTTTCTTCCCGTTCCTTCTGGAAGGTTCTTTTTTTTTAGAGATACGCCATTTTCAGTGCGCCATTTTCCCACACTCTCTTGGCCAGTCTGGACATAGCAGTGGAAGCCTTACCCATGCGCTTGTTGATTTCTGCATCTAGAGACAGGTTACTGGTGATAGTTGAGCCTAGGTAGGTGAACTCTTGAACCACTTCCAGAGCGTGGTCGCCAATATTGATGGATGGAGCATTTCTGACGTCCTGCCCCATGATGTTCGTTTTCTTGAGGCTGATGGTTAGGCCAAATTCATTGCAGGCAGACGCAAACCTGTCGATGAGACTCTGCAGGCACTCTTCAGTGTGAGATGTTAAAGCAGCATCGTCAGCCAAGAGGAGTTCTCTGATGAGGACTTTCCGTACTTTGGACTTCGCTCTTAGACGGGCAAGGTTGAACAACCTGCCCCCTGATCTTGTGTGGAGGAAAATTCCTTCTTCAGAGGATTTGAACGCATGTGAAAGCAGCAGGGAGAAGAAAATCCCAAAAAGTGTGGGTGCGAGAACACAGCCCTGTTTCACACCACTCAGGATAGGAAAGGGCTCTGATGAGGAGCCACCATGTTGAATTGTGCCTTTCATATTGTCATGGAATGAGGTGATGATACTTAGTAGCTTTGGTGGACATCCGATCTTTTCTAGTAGTCTGAAGAGACCACGTCTGCTGACGAGGTCAAAGGCTTTGGTGAGATCAATGAAAGCAATGTAGAGGGGTATCTGTTGTTCACGGCATTTCTCCTGTATCTGACGAAGGGAGAACAGCATGTCAATGGTCGATCTCTCTGCACGAAAGCCACACTGTGTCTCAGGGTATTATTTACACACAGGATTACTCTTTGATTTGAAAGCAATTTCAGATCATTCTCAGCAGTGCAACCCAATATGATTTACAGGACAAATTTGCTGCTTACAAAACAATTCAACAAGTAACAAGCTACCATCAAACATGCTCAGTTATCTGATAACATGCAAATAATTAACAGCAAGTATTCTGATAGGACATCAATCCTCATAATTTTGGAATCAAGTTATTAGAGTGTTAACTTACATTGTCGTCTTAATAATGGGTCTCTTCAAATGGCTTTGGGACAATTTTCAGACTTTGTCCTTTCAGTGGAGAACTTCATGCACTCACCCTGGATTAGAAATTTGGGTGCACACTGCGCCCAATTTTCCAATCAATATTTTAAAATGATGTGCAGCAACTCAAGACAAAGATCAATAGATTTTTGGATACTAAGGGAATCAAGGGATGTGGAGATAGTGCAGTAAGGTGGGGGTGAGTTGGAAGATCAGCCATGATCTTAGTAAATGGCAGAGCAGGATCAAAGGGCCGAATGGCCTTACTCCTGCTCCTATTTCTTATGTTCTTGGCATGTGTCAGCATTTGTAGCCAGTGGATAAGGTTCCTCGTCACAACACAAATTCAGAAAATTACACATGCTGTCTCTGAGCCAACAGGTTGACTTTTAACTGAATGTGTAATCTCCATTTTGGGTGAGGTATTTTGTCAGTCTATTTTAATCCAAAGGGTGAATTCATTGGTCCTGTACTTCCAGTGACATGCTTTGCTTGAAGGAGTGCACACTGGAGTTCCATACTACAGTGGTGTAGCCTAATCTCCAGTCTGAACTTCTCCAAGAGCACCTTCTGACTGGGTTTCCAGCATGGGTAAACTTAACTTTTAAGAAAGAGAAACAAGATGGAAAATAATTCCATCTTTGACACAAGAACCACCTTCTGTTCTGTTCTGGTTTGCCTCTTATTAAAATCTCTTGTCCTTTAAGAAGAAGGATTATTCAGAGATATTAGAAATACATAAAGCAGTGACAAACTACAGCCCCAGGAGCATACTGCATGCTACAAGTTTCCATATGCAGTTCCGAGTAAAGTCTAGGTATCCACTTTCAGAAAAAGCATTTCTTGCCCTAATTCTATTATGACATACAGGGAATCTAGTCTGGCTGCTTACATCTTTGAGGAAAAATGTTTATGCCTCAGGCAGAAAGGACCATTTTGTACATGTACTTGTGCTAGGTGTTTGTCATGTAGAGCAGTATATTGTTGGCTCTTTTAGGAAATTAATTCAAATCTGCTTTTTCTTCTTTTATGGATATGTATACAAACTTGGCTAGCTCCTGCCTTGTCTGCTGTACCAGGCATTTCTAGGGAAGAAGTAATGAAGAACGACTCCTCTCTTCCTGACTCAATCCAGTAAGGCTTCCGAAAACTGGATAATCAACCTGATTCTTTCACTCTGTAACACCCTGCTCTTCAACAACTTTGCTTGGTTAACGGTTACACTGCCTTCCATCTCAGTTGACTGAAAAGCTGCCTGATTACAGTTCTCAGCTAACTGTGAAGATAATTCATTCTTCCATTTTATTGCCTGGCCTGCTGTTTGGGAGTCATAGTCCATGATTTAGCTCAAGTGCTAAATTTGTTTCTTTGAACTGATCAGAGACCAAAGTTAACCCTCAGCTCAATACAGTACCAACAAAGGCTGATCTTACCAAGGATATAACACCAATAAAATATTAGATCTTTCAATAAATATTAGATTTTTAAAAATAATTTATTTTATGAGCGAGAGAGGGACCAGTGGACAATTTAAAAGAGTGACGGTGGGAAGGAGAGAGAGCAGGACCAGTGAACAGTTTAAAAGAGCAGCGGCAGGAAGGAGAGAGAGCGGGACCAGCGAGCAGTTGAAAATAAATTATCCTACCCAGTCCAGTCTGTGGCTCCAAAGTTCTGAGAGAAAAGAAATCAGTGTGACATCACAGGAAAACAGGTAGTTGATTGGTTAGTGTGTATTTTTCTCATCTTTCAAAACTTGGGTAATTTTAGTAATCATATGGTTTTATTAGCAGTAGTAAGGTTTACTAATAGTAGTAAAGCTTATTAGATTGCCTGGGAGTATTTCCTAGTTACTAATATTGCTATTGGTAAGATGTATTACTATTGGTAACGTTTTAGTATTGGTAGGATGTACTAATAGTGGTAAGGTAGATTAGTATTGGTTAAGTTTATTATTAGCAGTAGTAAGATTATTATTGCTATTGGTAAGGTTATTATTACTATTGGTAAGATTTATTACTATTAGTAGGGTTATTAGTATCAGTAGTAGCAGGATTTAGTTGTAGTACCAAGGTTTATTATCTACTAGATAGAGGAATGGCAGGGCTGCTCCAACCTCTGCAGTGCACATCCTGTGCTATGTGGGAACTCCAGGGTGCTTCTCGTTTCCCGGATAACCATACGCGCGGAAAGTGTCATCCATTGCAGCAGCTTGAGCTCCGGGTTTTGGAACTTGAGCAGCAGCTGGCATCATTGTGGAGCATCCATGAGTTTGAGAGTTATGTGGCTAGCATATTTATAGATGTGGTCACCTCGCAGCTTCAGAGTATGCAGGCAGAGAGAATGGGTGACCACCAGATAGTCAAGAAGAAACAAGCAGGTAGTGCAGGAGACCTGAGTGCATTTCACTATCTAACAGGTCTTCAGTTCTGAATACTGTGGAAAGTGATGGTTCATCTAGGGAGTGCAGCCAGGGCTAAGGCCATGGCACCATGGGTGGCTCTGCTGTACAAGGGGGTACGAGGAAGACTGGAAGAGCACTAACGATAGATGAATCGATAGTCAGGGGAACGGACAGGCATTTCTCTGGCTGCCTCTCTGGTGCCAGGGTCAAGGATATCAATGAACGCTGCAGAGCGCCCTGAGGGGGGAGGGTGAACAGCCAGCAATTGTGGTCCACATTGGTTTCAGCATCATATGTAGGAAGAGGGATGTGGTCCTGCAGAAAGAGTTTAGTGAGCTAAGTAAGAAATTAGCAAGCAGGACTTCAAAAGTAGTAATCTCCGGTCTACTCCCAGTACCACGCACAAGTGAGTATAGAAATAGGAGGATAGTGTAGTTGAATGCAAGGCTGGAAGGATGGTGCAGGAAGGAGGGCTTTAGATTCCTGAGGCACTGGGACCAGTTCTGGAGAAGGTGGGTCCTGTACATGCTGGATGGGTTGCATCTGAACAGAGCTGGTACAAATGTCTTTGTGGGGCGATTTGCTAGTGCTATTGGGGAGGGTTTAAACTAAATTGGCAGAGGTGTGGGAACCAGGAGATAATACAAGAGAGGAACACCAAGGTACACAAACAGCTGGAAGTGACAGATAGCACTAGAGTAGGAAATAACAAAGTATTAGTTGTGGTCCGAGTGAGATTTTAGACAGTACTAGAGAAGGGAGTAGTTCTGTATTAGATGGGGGTGGACTGAGAAGGACTACAAGCAATGCAAAGACAGGATTACAATGCATTTGTGTAAATGCACAAAGTATGGTGAGTAAGGTTGGTGAGCTACAAGCACAAATAGCAGTATGGGAATATGATGTAGCGGCAATAATAGAAACATGGCTTAAAAATGGCAAGCACTGGGTGCTTAATATATAAGGATATAAAGTGGTCAGAAAAGATAGAGAAGGTGAAAAAAGGAGGTGGGGTGGCAGTCCTGATTAGGGAAGGCATTGCAGTGCTAGAAAGGGAAGATGTCCTTGAAGGAACAAGGACAGAATCCATTTGGTTAGAGATGAGGAGCAAAAAGGGTATGAACATACTACTAGGGTTATTGTATCAGCCTCCAAATAGTGAGAGAGAGAGAGATAGAGGAGCAAATCTGCAGGGAAATCACATAGATGTGCAAGAACTATAGAGTGGTAATATTGGGAGACTTTAGTTACCCAAATATCAATTGGGATAATTTTAGACTGAAGGGTAAGGAAGGGGATGAATTTCTAAAAAGTGTTCAAGAGAACTTCCTTAATCAGTATGTTCTCGGCCCAACTAGAAAAGAGGCATTGCTGGATTTGGTGCTGGGAATTGAGGTGGGCCAAGTTGACCAAGTGTCTGTGGGGGAACACTTGGGTAAGAGTGATCATCATATCATAAGGTTTAGACTAGTAATGCAGAAAAGGAACGAACAAAATGAGGTAGCGTTCTAAATTGGAAGAGGGCTAATTTCAACGTAATGTGAAGTGATCTAGCCAAGGTAAAATGGAACCAAAGACTGGCAGGAAGAACTGTATCAGCTGTATCTCTTCTTTAAGAAAGATATGCTTCAGGTACAGGCGAGGAACATTCCAACAAGGGTGAAAGGTAGGGGAACCAAGAACAGAGCTCCTTGGTTGACGAGGGAGATGGAGATGATGATGAAACAAAAAAAGAGAATATATGATGCATGTCAGGTGAACTGATCAGGTGAGAACCAGTCCATATATAATAAGTTGAGAGGGATGTGAAGAGGAAAATAAGACTGGCAAAGAGAGAATATGAAAATAGAATGGCAGTCAACATAAAAGGGAACACAGAGATCTTCTACCTGCTTGTAAATAGTAAGCGAGTGGTAAGAGGAGGAGTGGAGCCTATTAGGGACAGAGAGGGTAATATATGCTTAGAGGCACAGGACAAGGCTAATATACTTAATGAGTACTTTGTATCAGTGTTCACCAGGTAAATGGAGGCTGACAAAATATCAGTAGAAGCAGTGAGAGTAGAGGCAATGGATAAGATAAAAGTTGAGAGGGAGGAGGTACTAAAAAGGTTGGCTATGCTTAGGGTAGATAAGTTAAATGTTCCAGTTGGCTTGCATCCCATGTTGTTAAAGGAAATGGGGTGGAGATAGTGGAAGGGATTGCCATAATCTTCCAGTCTTCCCTGGATATGGGGGAGGTGCCAGTGAATTGGAGAGTGGCAAATGTGACACCCTTGTTCAAGAAAGTGTGTAAGGACATTCCTAGCAACTACAGGCCAGTCAGTTTAACATCAGTAGTGGGAAAGGTTTTAGAAACTATAATCAGAGAAAATATCAATGGACACTTAGAGAAATTTGAGTTAAGTAAGGATAGCCAGCATGGATTTTTAAAGACAGATCATGCTTGACTCATCTAATTGAATTTTTTGATGAAGTAATAGAGAAGGTTGATGAAGGAAATGCGATGGATGTTATTTTTATGGATTTTAAGAAAACACTTGATAAGGCACCACATAAATGGCTGGTTAAGAAAATTGAAGCTCATAGAATAGAAGGGATAGTGCCCAATTGAATTTAAAAAATTGGCTTATGGACAGAAAACAGCGAGTCATAGTAAATGGTTGCTTTTCAGACTGGAGGATGGTAGACAGTGGTGTTCTCCAAGGGTCAGTGCTAGGACCACTGCTTTTTTTATATATATAAATGACTTGGATCTTGGAATACAGGGTAGAATCTCAAAATTTGCAAACACCACCAAACTTGGAGATGTGGCAAACAGTGACAATTATATGAACCACCTGCAACAGGACATAGATAGGCTCGCAGAATGGGCAGGCAGATGGAATTTAATACTGACAAATGTGAAGTGATGTATTTCGGTAGAAGGAATAGAGAGAGGCAATATACACTTAATGGTATAGTTCTAAAGAGTGTGCAGGAACAGAGGGACCTGGGGTTGCATGTGCATCGATCTTTGAAGGTGACAGGACATATTGAGAGAATGGTTAGTAAAGCATATGGGATCTTGGATTTCATAAATAGAGGCATTGAGTACAAAAGCAGGGAAGTTATGCTGAACCTTTATGGAGCTCTGGTTAGGCCCCAACGGGAGTATTGTATCCAGTTCTGGTCACCACACTTCAGGAAGGATGTGAGGGTCCTTGAAAGGGTGCAAAGGAGATTTACCAGAATGGTTCCAAGGATGGAGAATTTTAGTTACAAGGTTAGGTTGGAAATACTGGGTTTTTTCTCCTTGGAACATTGGAGATTGAGGGGAGATTTAATAGAAGTGTACAAGATTATGACAGGCTTAGATAAGTCAGACAAGTAAATGCTGTTCCCATTAACAAATGATACAAGTACTTGGGGACACAGATTGAAAGTTTTGTGCAAAAGATGCAGGGGAATATGAGGAAGCACTTTTTACGCAGTGGGTGGTAATGACCTGGAACTCGCTGCCCACAGGCTGGTGGAAGCGAAGACGATCAATGGCTTCAACAGGAGGTTGAATGGCCACTTGAAAGAAATAGACTTACAGGGCTACAGGGATTGAGCCGGGGAGTGGGATTGATAGCATAGCTCTGTGGAGAGCCAGCATGGGCTCTATGGGCTGAATGGCCTCTTTCTGTGCCAGAAATGTCTAACCTTATAAGAAATGAAGAAATTCAACTGTTATTTTAGTTGTTCATGCACAGTATCGTATATTACCCATTGCAGAAACAGACACAAATGGATGTTTCATGTGGTTCCATTACAATATTGTTTAGAAATGACTACTCACAGAGAAGGGCATCTTCTCCCCCACCCTGCTTTGTAAATTAACACTGTTTCCAAGGAATGGTTTAATGGAATAGTTACTCTATCTGGACAGAGTTCTTTCTTGGCACATAACAAGGTGAATAGCTTTGTACCATAGGTGCATATGATATTACAGAGGTTAAAAAGGTAATTTAATGCATAACTGCTATTCAACATTAATTAGATTGTATTTTCTTAATTTGTAGTTGAGATCAGTGTCTGTGACCACTGCAAGTTGGTGAGACTTCTCCACGAGCAAACTCTTTGATAGCTGACAAATTAATAGCATTGGGCAGCTAGATTATTGAATAGGTTAGAGTCTATGCAGAAATCTTTAGCAATGTTTCCAGAATGTATATAGCCTTATTCTTATGAGCAGCAAGGTCGATTTGATGTTCCTTCCATTAACTTCTGGAATGTTAAGTTAATGAACTTCATCATAGTGGGGTTATCTGTTTCACTCTATTCCAGCTGAATTCTTGTGAGGAGACACAAAAGCTACTGAATGAATGAATGAACCTTTTCTTATCAAATCAATGAAGAGGAAGTTTGATAACAAGTCATGTAATAACAGCTGTTTATTGGCTACAAACCACAATTATCACAACTTAAATTTAAACAATTAATATGCATTTATAGTTGTAGACAGGGTCACCTAGCAAATTAGAATATAATTAGTTAATATCAAAATTGCTTTACAAAATGAATAACAGACAGTAGCAATGTAATTCAGCATTGATCATTCAATAGTAAAATAAATAATTGGTAATTCAGATCATTGTCCATGAAGCACTTTGAAATTTCTCAAGAATGTGATGAGGTGCAATAAAACATTTGAGCTCTTTCTTGGAATGGAGGACAGTGTGGGAAAAATGTCTTAAAAAGATTATATGAAGAATGCATGTTTACATTACCGAATTAATCAAATTGCTATTTTTGAAAAATATATTTCAACCTTTTCAAATATATTGACCACAGATTTAACCACAGTGATGCATAGTCATTATCATTTGACATAATGCTTCATCTTCATCAAAATACTATTGTACAAAGTCAATTAAATTACATGGTATGTAATGCTTATAGTATAGAGAGTTTACTCTGTGGAGACTAGCCTCAGCAAATGAGAAGGATTCTTGAATGAAATTGTGCTGCTACATTGACCTCCAATTTTCTTATGTCATTTGACTTAAAAATCTTTATTATATTTAAATTGGATTGCACATAGATCCTTTTAGTCATTTTTGTACATTATGTTGGTAGCTAACACTCTGTGGAAACCAAAAATAATTTACTTTTATAGCAAGACTTCCCCTAAAACTGTCAGCTCAGTAGCTTGAGCTTTGCTTCTTATTTGTGTGAGGCTGCCTACTTCAGCCACACTCTGCTATGGAATCAATATCTGGCTGCTAATCTCTAGGTCTTCAGAAAATAAGCTTAACATACTGCATTGTAAAGATGTCATGGCTTCACTGTTCAATATAGAACAAATGTCAGAGTATAGTAATCACTCCATAAATTGGACCAGATTAGCCTGCTGCGCCTGCATTAAACTTAGCTATTTTGAGATGTACTTAGCACAAAAGAACTCTCTAGGACATGACTTCCAACATAAATTTTATTTGCTGTATTAAGTAACATCCACTAAGTTGTGCCATGCATGCCACAGCTTGTAATGCAACCTAACAGCTGGCACTTTATATATATATAGTAAAGGTATAGAATTAAGGGCCAATAAAACCCACTGACAGTTGCCAATAACAGCCCAACAAAGTACTCAGAAATCACTCACTGAAAGGCAATCAGGTCAGCCCATAAAAACAGTCAGTGGACACATATCCAGTCCCCCTTTAAAAATCCCCTCCATCACTCAACAACTTCCTCCATACAGTGAGCATGTGTCCTGTTGCTGAACACCATATATGCCAGATCAATACCCACTGAGAACAAATGACCTGAGAGAGAACTGGTGCACAATTGGGACTGGCCTGGAAGAGTGCACTTCTAATGCAATCTACATGCTTAGCACTCGGACTGAAGAGAGTGTGGAAATTCAGTCAAGAGAAACAAACTCTCAAATTGTCCCTTCAAAGTGACAGCCCATTCCAGATCTTCTTTATTTGAATTGGTCTACAGTTTAAATCATATCATTGAAGTATTATGTTTTTGTGAATACTCAAAACAAAAAGGCTTTGCCTCTTGGAGCAGGACTCATTTCTTTGCTTTGCAAGCTCTGGGGTTTATTTTGGCCAAAGGGTGAAACCAGATGCTAAATGGGTTTTATGCTGATAAGAAATGCCTATTTGAAATTGTGGATTTGGCATGCAATTTTCAGGATAATTGATTATCATGAATTAAACAGGTCCACAGGTCCTGGTGGAGGAGGCCCAGATGAGGAGGGTTGTCTTGAACCTGGAAGGTGGGAGGGGGCAACATAAATGAGATGTGTGGAGTCCAGTTATGTTGAAGATCTCAAAACATGTTTATTACAGCTAACTATTATATACAGTACAGAGCTAACTATTTACAGAACCTGCCCCTAGGTGTTACAGTAGCAGAGTGTCTCTGGCTCATCGTCACATGACTACATCCTTGATACTTAGCTTATTAGCATACTAAGATCTTAAAGGGATATCGCTCTTAAAGGCAATCATACGACATCCCCCTTCATTCCAAAAATAAGTCTCGTAGCTAAAAGTAAAAGTTCATAAAATTAGATAACATCAAAATTATTTACACATGGATAGAGATTGTGAAATTTACAAATATAGATGCTTAAGAATCCATATATCATTTTGGTGGTTTGACAGCTCTTCCAGATCTGGTTATTTATTTTAGTTTATTTATTTATTTAGAGATTCAGCACTGAAACAGGCCCTTTGGCCCACCGAGTCTGTGCCATTATATCTGTGTCATCAACCACCCATTTATATTAATCCTACATTAATCCTATATTCCCTACCACATACCCTCAATTCCCCTACCTACACTAGGGTCAATTTACAATGGCCAACTTACCTATCAACCTGCAAGTCTTTGGCTGTGGGAGGAAACCGAAGCACCCAGCAGAAACCCACGCAGTCAAAGGGAGAACTTGCAAACTCCGCACAGGCAGTACCCAGAATCGAACCCGGGTTGCTGGAGCTGTGAGGCTGCAGTGCTAACCACTGTCCTACTGTGCCGCCCCAACCTCTGGGGCTATGGATTTCACCCTTGTCTGTCCTGGGTTTGCAGGCATGTTGTCAATGCATTGGCTGCCATCCTGTTGATCTGTCACACTCCCACTGACAGAGCATGCTCCCTCGAGTCCGCTGTGCACAATTGGAATACTGCACACCTCTCTCAGTTGGCTTTGGTTCCTTCTCAACACTGCTCTGCTAGGTGTTGTAATCTTGTAGGACCTAGGCTCACCGCATGCCCCAGACACCTCTGCAGGCAACCATGTTTTCATTGTGGGGTATATGACCTTGACCTTTTGTCAATTGGAAATTTGAAGAAATAGTCAGTGACTAAGATAAAGTCTTCTCCATTAATGGAAAATAGGTCAGTGGTGATTTTGGACCAAGGGACTAACAAAATCTTGTGCGGATGTAGAGGTTCTTTGCATCATTGTGGCTGGTGGCTCTGGCATGCCTCAGACATCCTCACTAACCTTTCAATGTCATTATTGATCTCTGGCCAATAAACAGTGTTTCATGCCAGTCGTCTTGTTCGCTGTATGCCCATATGGCCTTGGTGAATATGTGACAAGATGTCCTGTCGGAGAGCTTTGGGCACAATCACTTGCTTTTCCTTGAGTGAAGCCTCTCAAGATACCAGGTTCATCTCTATAAGGCCAAAAGTATCGGAGGGTTTCTGGCACCTTCTATAATGATCTCCAATTCAGCTCAGTTTCCTTCAGTTGTGGGTCATTGGCTATTTCTGATTATAGTTGGTCACATTTGTGCTGCCCAAAATGCAACAAATCGATTTTGAGCACATCTTCCACCTCGATGTCCATGCTATCTACTTGTAGATCCAGTGGAACTTCTTCATTCTTGCGTGAGTTTGGCAATCTGCTCAGCGTATCCGGTGACCATTTTGGTACCCAGAATTCAGCAGATGTCGAAGTCGTACCCTTATACTTTCACTAAGAGTCACTGTAATTGAAGTGCTGTGCTTGGTTTGTCCCAGATCATCTCCAGTGCTTTGTGGTCGGTTTCCACCATGAACTGCTTACCGACCAGGTCGGTGTGGAACTTTGTGATCCCAAATACCAGAGTAAGTGTTTCAAGCTCTATGTTTGAGTAATTGGACTGTCCTGAGGGTGAACCTTTGGAGCCGAAGGTAATTGGTTTGCTATCCGATAGGATGCATGCTCTTTGCTCTTTCTGTGAAGCATCAACTTCCAGGGTTGTTTTAGGTCTGTGTCGCTGTGAATTTCATGTATCGGGTTTTGCGTTTACACCGGTCTCTGGAGCTCTCCTTGCTGCTGTTTCCCTTTTGCTATGCCTGTCGTCTGTTTGTCTGTGCCCTACTGTGACTTCTGGCTGTGTCTTCAGAGAAAGAATTCCTGCATAGGTGGGCCCAATGTTATTTTGTACCACTCACCTTGCAGAGGTCTTGAAACACATAACAATGTCGCGGTGGCCACACTTGCCACGCAGCTTGCTTGCTCTTTTTGACCTGGTTGTGGTACTGATACTGTTGGCTGCAGCTTGTGCTTGCAGGTGCTGTTGTCCAGCTACAATGGCTTTGTATTTCCTGCCATCTTCCAGCAGTTCATCAATTCAGTGACCTTTCTTTTTTTCCAAGAGGCCCTTCTGAAACGCATCAATGGGTGTTGACACAATCACCAGCTCCAATATTCGCTCTTACAGCTCAGCTTCTGAAAAACCGCATTCGTTGCCTTTACTATGGCATCTACTGATGAACTGGTCTATTGATTCCTGTGGCTGTTGCCTGTAGGACATCAATTCTAGGTGGTGAATTTGAAAATTCACTCTTAATCAGAGTTGGTCTTCCAGCACTTTCCATATCTTTGTGGGATCTTTCTGGTCCTTTTCAGATAAGCCTGAGGTATTGATTCTGTATAATCCCTTATTTCCAACTGCTATCAGTATTTTTACAGCCTGTTTTTCTGTTTCTACAATCACTCGGTCGGTGAAGCGTAACTGCATTCTCTTTGAAAAGTTGGAACTCGGACAGGATATCCATGGCCTTTCAGTTCATGCTGGGAAATTTGGTATCCATCTTCCTGCTGTTCTTTTTCTTTAAAACATGCTTTAAGAACTTGCATTATGACTCTACTGTTTTTCCTTTAAAAAAAACTCTCTTGGCTAGTTTGATTGACAGGAGCAGGTGTTTAGCAATGTTTGTCTGTTTATGTAGCTTTCAGCACTCTAGTTTGTCTGTTTACACAGCTGAGCAATAGGCATTTCAAGTGCTTTTTTCTCTGCTAGAGTTTGATTATGCAGCCGTTCAATAGGCAATTCTTCATGCTCGAGTGGTTTGATGATTTTTTTTTTAGCTTTAGCTGCGAGCTGCGTGAATGGACGATTCCCACGCTTTTTGCTATCAGACGCCTCCTTCAAATAGCCTGGGAGGGGAACCTTTGAAAACAGTTGATCAGCCCGACATAGAGATTGGGTTTTCCCTGTTTTTTTTTCCTTTTACTGAGCCTTAAAAAAAAATCAACTTTGCAAGCATCTCAAAGCTTTTTTTCAACAGAGATTCCTGGAGCGTCGGGCCAATGACTCACCCGATCGCAGTGATTGATTTGCACCCTGTCATTCAGTGCTCTGTCTTCTACAGCTTGAGGTAAGTGTTTTCTTCTTTCCCTGTTTGGGCCAGAATCTTTTTTAAATTTCTCACTTTTATCTGTAGGAAGGAAGTTTTTAAAGCTGTTTTCTCTAAATTCTTCAATCTTAGACTTTGTTTTCTCACCGTATCTGCCACCATGTAATGAGGAGCTGCCACCATGTAATGAGTTCTTTTATGTTGTCTGATGCAACATAAATGAGATGCATGGAGTCCAAGTTATGTTGAAGATCTCAAAATAGATTTATTACAGCTAACTATTTTATACAGTACAGAGCTAACTATTTACAGAGCCTGCCCTTAGGTGTTACAGTAGCAGAATGCCTCTGGCTTGTAGTCACGTGACTATATCCTGGTACTTAGCTCATTTGCATACTAAGATCTTAAAGGGATATTACTCTTAAATGCAATCATACAACAATGTCCTCTTCCTATTCATCGTCCAGATCAAAGGGGACTCCTGGCAGATGTCCATGACCAATCACTCCCTTTCTCCTGCTGACTCCAATAAGGAAGATTAGTAGAGCAATTACTCTTTTTAGATGAAGTCCTTAGAGAATTTCTGGAAAAAATGTTGTTCGCATATTGGTGAATTCTTGACAAAGTGTCCCAGAAAGTCTCCTGATGTGTTTCTGAGGACCTTTTCACAACTTCTTCAGTAGTGAATGGGAAAAGGCAAATATCCCTTATCGCACTTGAAATCAACATCAATGCTGTGTTTACTCCCAAACATCTTGAAACTATTAGGATAGGGTATTAGCTGAAGCACTAACCACCAAAATTCTATGCAGCATCTTTAATGAGTGCTAGCAGGCATTTTAAGTGGCACTCTACTGCTTAACAAGACTCCAGGCAGCAGTTCCTAGCATTGACTTCAACTCCTTTACCAACGTGGTGACCTGGGCTTAATGCAGGCTATACCAGCATTTCAGCCCAAGGCCTCATCTTGGCCACCTCAGAGTCTCTTTATTGCCCAATGTATTTGGCAAAAATTCCCCTCTATGACTTGCAGGATGCTAGTAGTAAGCTAAAACATGAGAAGACCTTACATCAGTGTTAGCTAAATAAAATTAGATTTGTAATTAAAATGTATTGTTTAGTCCTATGTATTCATTATATTGTAATTATTATTGATTTCTGTATATCAAATCAGATAAATATTGGTACAGCTGGATAGATGGAAATAATATTCTGGTGCAAACAGCTGTAATTATAGATTCTTGCATTAATATCCAGCAGCTACACATTCATGAACCTGGAAAATCATTTTATAACAAAGTACAATCACGTACAGGTAATTACAGAAAAAATATTTCAATGCTCAAGTAGTTGTAATTATAGGTGAATCAGCGCGCATAAGATTGAATCAAACACAATGGCCCTGATATTTCTGGGAAGGTGGGAAGAGTGCGGGGGAGGCTGAAGACAGCAGAAGAAACCAGTAAGGCTGGAGGTCCTGCTGAATTTAACAGCAGCACATCATTATAAATTTTTTTCTGTATAGCTGTCTGTAAGTGGGAAAACCCTTGGGAATGGTTCCCTGCAATTGGGATGAGGGAAGGTCGATGCTTAGCTTGAGGGGGGAGGTGGGGAGAGGCCATGATCAGTAAAGGGGAGTGCAAAGATTTCCTTTAGGGGCCAGGGTAGAACTCCTGCTTCCCCTGCCCAACAAGGAGTGCTGTAAAAGACGCTTACCGTTGGGAGTACCAGCTCCTGCCTCCCTTTCACTGCTGGGTTTCCTGACCTCTGAAAAACCCACACAGCAATTATAAAATTAAATCAGTCTCCCAATTGTACAGTGGGAACTCAATTTTAATATGTTAATGAGATGTCCTGCCTCTCCACAGCAGCACACTTGGATGTCATGCAACTAGCCAGAATAAAAACAGCAACGGACACATACACGTGGGTTGGAGGCGTGTTCCCCATTGGATTTTTACTTTTTGATCAATATCAATCCCAGTAAGAGTTATCAAAATTTTCACTTACTGTGCAGCTGCAATATATCTAAGTGCATGGGGGTGGCAAAAAACCTTTGTAGATCAAGAATTCGATATCACAATTTCTGCTTTTAGCCCATTCCCATTTTCCAGTCTTTCACTGTTCTGGACAGCTGCATGTCATCAGACTATGCTTAAAACTGGATCTGCCTCGCCCACTATATATTTTCTGGTAACTGTCCCTCTGCCCTGCATTATTCTCCAGTGCCAGTCCGTTACTCACTGCTCCCTGATTCTTGATCCATGGCTGCAGGATCTAGCACAAGCACAATTCTTATCTATACCATTGGATTCATGTATTTGAATTTAATGGGCCAGTGACACAACAACAAGGTGTCAATTCTGCACATCCATTGTATTCTTGGGGGTAACTTGAAAATATTTATGTGACCTATTGGGGTTTAACTTCAGATGTTTCTTTCCAGCCTGTGGGGACAGGATAGAGTATTCACTCAGTGCCTCATCTAAACAACCAGGCAGAGCTCACCAGTGATGCATTAAAGAGCCACGCTCCCTGTTGCTGCACCAACAAGGGTGAAATCCATCCTGGGTGGTAGCGTGAAATAGTGTGAAACATGTCAGCGGCTCACTTTACACTCCATCTGATTTTCTTATCCATTAAATGGTTTTAATAGAATAAATAAAACAATTTTTTTTTCCACTGGCAGGACAGTTGGTAACCAGAGGTCGCAGATTTAAAATAGTTTGCAAAAGAACCAGGGGGGAGATGAAGATTTTATTTTTACACAGCAAGTTGCTGTGATCTGAAATGCACTGCCTGAAAGTGTGGTGGAAACACATTCATTAGTAGCTTTCAAAAAGGAATTGGAGAAAGTCCTGAAAAAGAAAAGAATTGGGGGATATGTGGAAAGAGAAGAGGAGTGGAACTAATATGAGAGCTCTTTCAAAGAGCTGGCACAGGCACTATGGCTGAACGATCCCCTTCTGTGTTGTATAATTCTGTGATCTAAAGTATCTCTTACACTGTTCTATTGAAGCTCAACGTAAACTGAAGAAACAACGTCTCATTTTTCAATGAGGCATGTTACTGCCTTCTGGACTAAATATTCAGTTCAACAATTTCAGATCATCACCATTGCTTCCATTTTTACACACAACAGCTATTGGTAATGAGTCTACTATTCTCATTTACACCTCCTCTAGAACCATCTTTTGTCTCTTTACTGGTCCCATTACCATCCCCTGTTGCCTTGCCATCCCTTTAGTCAGTTAATCTCTCCTGGCTTCTACCCTGTCGCCAAACTTCCCTTTTGTTCATTCCTCACCTCCCCCTTTTCCCTGCCTCTGTACTTGCTTAAAACCTGTTACATTTCGAACTAACTTCTTCCAGTTCTGATGAAACATCATTGACCTGAAACTTTAACTTTATTTCTCCCTCTGCAGATACTGCCTGAACTATGGGATATTTCCAGCATTTTCTGTTTTTATCGAAAGTAATAGTTGTTTTATAAAAATGGCATCTTACCTATCATAAGTAACTTACATTTGAGACACCTTATATTGGAATGAGTTAATGTACCTGTACTGAGACATGCATAATTACAACTATTTAAGAATAATCTTTGGAATCATATTTTTTTTTTAAATGATGCAATTACCAGTTCTCTGCATTGTAGAAAGCTTTGGCTAGAAGGAATATGTTCCTGTCCATATTAAGCTCTTTTCAGAGACTGTTCTTATTAAGTTATTATTGTATTATTAAATTGCTTTCATTGAAACAATACAAGTCAGCAAGTTATCACTGTGAATAATACCTGGGACAATTATCCCTTCCCTCTCACAACATAATGATAACTGCAATGTAACACCTGCTGAAATAAGGAACTATGGTAGTGGTCACTGTATCACACAAAGGCTCACAGGGCAGCATTGAGCTCTGCTCCTCTGATCCCTGTTTAATTGTTGTTACCTTTCTCTTAAATGTTGTCTTTTGTACCATTGCTACAGACCACCTAAATTTCCAAAAATATCACATGGAGCTTCTCAAGCTTTGTACATCTGTTTTCTCTGTTGTGACTTCCCTGCTGCTAGTAAGCCTGTCTGACTTGCAAATTCTTATTACTATGCAAATTCCCAACCTGCATGCTTTTCAAGCTTCTTTGGTTTCATTTATTTTAATAATCTTCTCTTTTTAGCTTTATTTCCACAAATAATTTTGGTATTTTGGCAAAATTGGTATTGAATTGTATTTTCTAATGGAAATCTATGTCCTAAGAATTCAGCAATATTCATGTAAATGAGAAAGCAGGAATTTCAAAAAAAAACAAGTGCAGGTTAATACCTTCCAAAAGATACTTATTCAGACCTAATATAGGTGGCAAGTAAAAGGGTTAAACAACGTCCAGGCCAGGCATCCTAGGCGGTGACTTCAACTGCAGCATCGATACGGCTGGACGATCCGGCAGAGACGACAGCAAACTGGACGCTACGTCCAGATTCCTAATAGAAACAGTTAAAGATGCCAAACTGCACGATGTCTTCAGCAAACCTGCAGACGGAGTGCAGCGCAGATACACATGGTCAAGATCGGACGGGTCTGCCCGTTCCAGGATTGACTTCCTGTTTGTGTCCCGTGCTGTCACGGTCGGATCCACCGACGTCAAGCCGGTGTTCTTCTCCGACCACTGCCTCTTACTGGCCGACTGTCATTTACAGGACGACCAGCGGGTTGGCAGAGGGACGTGGAAGCTCAATGCTACACTGCTGACCCCAGAGAACGTTGAGGAACTCAAAAGGGATTACGAAGGTTGGAGGACTGTGAAACCCCTCTTTGAGTCTCCAGTTCACTGGTGGGAAGCGATCAAGGAGAACATCAAGAGGTTCTTCATCCACAAAGGTGTTCAGAGGGCGAGAGAGAGACAGAGGGAAATGTCCCAACTCCAGAAAAGTATGCAAAATCTGCTCCGGTTGCAGTCAATGGGGGTCGAGGTCAAGGAGGACCTCCAAGAGGTGAAGAACCAGCAAGCCTCGCTCTTTGCCACGGAGGCCTCCAAGATCATCTTCCGGTCCAGAGTCCGCTCCATCAAGCAGGATGAGACGTGCTGTCATTACTTCTTCCAAAAGGTACACAGAGAGAGCTCTGTTATCAGCAGCCTGAAGAAAGAGGATGGCTCGGTAACGTCTTCGCAGTCCGACATACTAAGGATCAGCAAATCCTTTTATGCTGGGCTGTATGACGCGAAACCCACAGACAGCAGAGCCTCCCAGTCCTTCCTGTCATCTATCACAGAGGTCTTAGATGACAGCAGGAGGGAGAGACTGGACAAGCCGCTAACTCTGGACGAGCTGACAAAGGCCGTCGAGTCCTTCGAGACGAGTAAAAATCCCGGAAGTGACGGCTTACCGGTCGAGTTGTACTCGGCCCTGTGGGACTGGGTCGGCCCGGACCTGCTGGAAGTATACGAGAGTATGCTCCTGGCCGGCAGCACGTCAGAATCCATGAGGAAAGGCATCATCACCCTCATTTACAAGCGGAAGGGGGAGAGGGCAGAAATCAGAAATTGGCGGCCCATCTCACTGCTTAATGTTGACTACAAGATTCTGTCCAAAGTCATAGCCAGTCGAGTCAAGTCTGCTCTGGAGTTGGTGATCCACCCCGATCAGACCTGTACTGTACCCGGCAAGAAGATCTCTGATAGTCTCGCGCTACTCAGGGATACGATCGCCTATGTACGGGACAGGAGGGTGGACACCTGCCTCATCAGCCTGGACCAGGAGAAGGCTTTTGACAGGATATTGCACACCTACATGGTGGACGTGCTTTCCAAAATGGGATTTGGGGAGGGAATCTGCAATTGGATCAAACTGCTCTACGCAAACATCAGTAGCGCAGTCTCAATCAATGGGTGGGAATCGGAAAGTTTCCCGATCCAATCTGGAGTCAGACAGGGCTGTCCTCTCTCCCCGGTCTTGTTTGTTTGCTGTATTGAACCCTTTGCTGTGTCTATTAGGAAGGATGCGAGCATAAGAGGGGTGACAATCCCAGGCAGCGGAGGCACTCAGGTGAAAACCTCCTTGTACATGGATGACGTCGCCGTCTTCTGCTCGGATCCGCTGTCCGTGCGCAGACTGATGAGCATCTGCGACAAGTTCGAACTGGCCTCGGGAGCGAAAGTTAACCACGGCAAGAGCGAGGCCATGTTCTTTGGGAACTGGGCTGACTGATCCTTTGTCCCCTTCACCGTCAGGTCAGACTACTTGAAGGTGCTGGGGATATGGTTCGGAAGGGCCGGGGCGTGCACCAAAACCTGGAAGGAGCGAGTAGCCAAGGTACAACAAAAGTTGAGCATGTGGGGGCAGCGATCTCTCTCCATTGCGGGTAAGAACCTGGTCATCAGGTGCGAGGCGCTCACGTTGTTGCTGTACGTGGCGCTGGTCTGGCCCATACCCCACTCCTGCGCTGTGGCGGTCACCCGAGCCACTTTCCGCTTCATCTGGGGATCTAAAATGGACTGGGTCCGGAGGGACACGATGTTCAAATCTCTGGATAAGGGCGGGAAAAATGTACCCAACGTGGCCCTCATCCTGATGACCACCTTCGTGTGCGGCTGCATCAAGCTGTGTGTAGACCTCCAGTATGCAAACTCCAAGTGTCACTACGTGCTGAGGTTCTATCTGTCCCCGGTGTTGCGAAGGATGGGCCTGGTCACATTGCCGCGGAACGCTCCATGCAGTTGGACCGTGCCATACCACCTATCCTTCGTGGAGCAGTTTCTGCGGGTAAACACCTTCGACCACCGATCCATCAGGCAGTGGTCTGCACAGAACGTCCTCAAGGCCCTACGGGAAAAGGAGATGGGGGATCCTGTCGGATGGTTCCCTGAGCAGACCGCCAAAGTCATTTGGCGGAATGCCTCATCACCGGAACTTTCAAACAAGCACCAAGATGTAGCTTGGCTGATGGTGCGAAGGGCCCTCCCCGTCAGATCCTTCCTGCACGCCCGAAGTCTCGCCCCCTCCGCGCAATGCCCCCGCGGTGGCTGTGGTGGGGAAGAGATGGTTGCCCACCTCCTCCTGGAATGTGTCTTTGCAAAGCAGGTGTGGAAAGAGATGCAGTGGTTTTTGTCGAGGTTCATTCCAAGCAGCTCTGTAACACAGGGGTCTGTGCTCTACGGGCTGTTCCCAGGGACGCACACCGAGATAAACATCTTTTGCTGCTGGAGGACTATCAATTCGGTGAAAGACGCCCTTTGGTCTGCCCGAAACTTGCTGGTCTTCCAGCGCAAAGTGTTGTCCACCACCGAATGTTGCAGACTGGCACATTCCAAGGTCCAGGACTACGTGCTGAGGGACGCACTAAAGCTTGGGGCAGTCGCAGCAAAGGCTCAATGGGGAAAGACCACAGTGTAAGGTCCCCCCACCAAGCTGAACTGAGGGGCTGGATCCATGGGAAACCCCTCGAACTGTATCGGGAAAATTTTCATTTGCTGCAAATGTAAAAATGTAATTGGCATGACAAATGTGAAATGGAAGGGTTGTGAAGCAACTCATGACTGTATTGAAGGAAACTGATCTCCCTTGCAATGTTTGTACTTTTTGGTGCTGTTTGAAACTGTTTGGCAATGTAATTTTTACAGATTTTTATGAATAAAGTATATTTTGGAAATTAAAAAAAAAGTAAAAGGGTTAAACAATACATGAATGAGAGTAATTTTGACTTTGGATGATTGTGTAAAATGGGCACTATCAATCCAGCCACCTATTATACATCTCTCCCAATCTTTATTTCCTTTGAAGTCAATCAAAATGAAAATCAGGAGAACTCTATAATGAGCAGCTGACTCAATATTGTCCATTTTACACTATCACACAAAGTCAAAATTATCCCCAATGAAATTAAACTGCACGTTGATTCTAATTCAGTCTTTCCTTACTCTGAGGAAGCACAGAAAATCTGAACAAAATGAGACTAGAAATGACATTGGCTTCAGTACATGAGGAACAACAACAATAATGATATTCACAATTCCATTAACTTGGAGCTATGCCAAATAAATAACTATTCCCCATCCTGTTCTCATGGAGTGAAGATCTTTGTCAAATATCGGTTGCTTTTGTCATTTCAGTGGATTGCGAGCACAAAGCTTGAGTTTTTGCTTAGGTACTTTTGGCGTAAATATATACATTGTCTGACTCAGAGCTACTGGGCTGAATTTTAATGTGCAGACATGCTGGGAGCAGGGAGGTGCGTGGGGTGGGGTGGGGGTGGGAGCAGGTGTGGGAAAGCACATGGAAAACCCAAATGTAAGTGCAATGTGTCCATCAGTGGTGTTTTAACTCAGCCACCTCATTATCATTTTACTTTTTTTTAATTCATTCATGGGATGTGGGCATCACTGGCCAGGCCAGCATTTATTGCCCATCCCTAATTGCCCTTGAGAAGGTGGTGGTGAGCTGCCTTCTTGAACCGCTGCAGTCCATTTGGGGTAGGTATACCCACAGTGCTGTTAGGAAGGGAGTTCCAGGATTTTGACCCAGGGACAGTGAAGGAACGGCGATATAATTCCAAGTCAGGATGGTGTGTGACTTGGAGGGGAACTTGCAGGTGGTGGTGTTCCCATGTATTTGCTGCACTTGTCCTTCTAGTTGGTAGAGGTCGCGGGTTTGGAAGGTGCTGTCTAAGGAACCTTGGTGCATTGGTGCAGTGCATCTTGTAGATGGTATACACTGCTGCCACTGTGCGTCGGTGGTGGAGGGAGTGAATATTTGTAGATGGGGTGCCAATCAAGTGGGCTGCTTTGTCCTGGATGGTGTCGAGCTTCTTGAGTGTTGTTGGAGCTGCACCCATCCAGGCAAGTGGAGAGTACTCCATCACACTCCTGACTTGTGCCTTGTCGATTGTGGACAGGCTTTGGGGAGTCAGGAGGTGAGTTACTCGCCTCAGGATGCCTAGCCTCTGACCTGCTCTTGTAGCCACGGTATTTATATGGCTACTCCAGTTCAGTTTTTGGTCAATGGTCACCCCTAGGATGTTGATAGTGGGGGTTACAGCGATGGTAATGCTGTTGAATGTCAAGGGGAGATAGTTAGATTCTCTCTTGTTGGAGATATTCATTGCCTGGCACTTGTGTGGCATGAATGTTACTTGCCACTTGTCAGCCCGAGCCTGGATATTGTCCAGGTCTTGCTGCATTTCTACATGGACTGCTTCAGTATCTGAGGAGTCATGAATGGTGCTGAACATTGTGCAATCATCGCGAATATCCACACTTCTGACCTTATGATTGAAGGAAGGTCATTGTTGAAGCAGCTGAAGATGGTTGGGCCTAGGACACTACCCTGAGGAACTCCTGCAATGATGTCCTGGAGCTCAGATGATTGACCTCCAATAACCACAACCATCTTCCTTTGCGCTAGGTATGATTCCAGCCAGTGGAGGGTTTTCCCCCTGATTCCCATTAACCTCAGTTTTGCTGGGGCTCCTTGATGCCAGACTCGGTCAAATGCTGCCTTGATGTCAAGGGCAATCACTCTCACCTCACCTCTTGAGTTCAGCTCTTTTGTCCATGTTTGAACCAAGGCTGTAATGAGGTCAGGAGCTGAGTGGCCCTGGCGGAACCCAAACTGAGCGTCACTGAGCAGGTTATTGCTAAGCAAGTGCCGCTTGATGGCACTGTTGATGACACCTTCCATCACTTTACTGATGATTGAGAGTAGGCTGATGGGGTGGTAATTGGCTGGGTTGGACTTGTCCTGCTTTTTGTGTACAGGACATACCTGGGCAATTTTCCACATTGCAGGGTAGATGCCAGTGTTGTAGCTGTACTGGAACAGCTTGGCTAGGGGCACGGCAAGTTCTGGAGCACAGGTCTTCAGTACTATTGCCGGAATATTGTCAGGGCCTGTAGCTTTTGCAGTATCTTGTGCCTTCAGTCATTTCTTGATATCACACGGAGTGAATCAAATTGGCTGAAGTCTGGCATCTGTGATGCTGGGGATTCAGGAGGAGGCCTAGATGGATCATCAAGTCAGCATTTCTGGCTGAAGATTGTTGCAAATGCTTCAGCCTTATCTTTCGCACTGATGTGCTGGGCTCCCCCATCATTGAGGATGGGGATATTTGTGGAGCCACCTCCTCCAGTTAGTTGTTTAATTGTCCACCACCATTCATGGCTGGATGTGGCAGGACTGCAGAGCTTGGATCTGATCCATTGGTTATGGGATCGCTTAGCTCTGTCTATCGCATGCTGCTTACGCAGTTTGGCACGCAGATAGTCCTGTGTTGTAGCTTCACCAGGTTGACACCTCATTTTGAGGTATACCTGGTGCTTCTCCTGGCATCCCCTCCTGCACTCTTCATTGAACCAGGGCTGGTCTCCTGGCTTGATGGTAATGGTAGAGTGGGGGATAAGCCGGGCCATGAGGTTACAGATTGTGGTTGAGTACAGTTCTGTTGCTGCTAATGGCCCCACAGCGCCTCATGGATGCCCAGTTTTGCATTGCTAGATCTGTTCGAAATCTATCCCATTTAGCATGGTGATAGTGCCACACAACACGATGGACGGTATCCTCAATGTGAAGGCGGGACTTCGTCTCCACAAGGACTGTGCGGTGGTCACTCCTACCAATATTGTCATGGATAGAAGCATCTGCAGCAGGCAGGTTGGTGAGGATGAGGTCAAGTATGTTTTTCCCTCATGTTGGTTCCCCCACCACCTGCCGCAGACCCAGTCTAGCAGCTATGTCCTTTAGGAATCGGCCAGCTCGGTCAGTAGTGGTGCTACCGAGCCACTCTTGGTGATGGACATTGAAGTCCCCCATCCAAAGTACATTTTGTGCCCTTGCCACCCTCAGTGCTTCCTCCAAGTGGTGTTCAACATGGAGGAGTACTGAGTCATCAGCTGAGGGAGGGCAGTAGGTGGTAATCAGTAGGAGGTTACCTTGCCCATGTTTGACCTGATGCCATGAGAATTCATGGGGTCCGGAGTCGATGTTGAGGACTCCCAGGGCAACTCCCTCCCTACTGTATACCACTGTGCTGCCACCTCTGGTGGGTCTGTCCTGCCGGTCGGACAGGACATACCAGGGGATGGTGATGGCAGTGTCTGGGACATTGTCTGTAAGGTATGATTCCGTGAGTATGACCATGTCAGGCTGTTGCTTGACTAGTCTGTGGGACAGCTCTCCCAACTTTGGCACAAGCCCCCAGATGTTAGTCAGGAGGACTTTGCAGAGTCGTCAGGGCTGGGTTTGCCGTTGTCGTTTCCGTTGCCTAGGTCGATGCCGGGTGGTCCGTCCGGTTTCATTCCTTTTTATTGACTTTGTAGTGGATAGGTACAACTGAGTGGCTTGCTAGGCCATTTCACAGGACATGTAAGAGTTAACCACATTACTGTGGGTCTGGAGTCACATGTAGGCCAGACCAGGTAAGGACAGCAGATTTCCTTCCCTGAAGGACATTAGTGAACCTTTATTTTTCCCAACAATGGTTTCCTGGCCATCATTAGACTAGCTTTTAATTCCAGATTTATTAATTAAATTCAAATTGCACCTTCTGCTGTGGTGGATTCGAACCCATGTTCCAGAGAAATACCTTGGGTTACTAGTATAGTAATAATACCACTACGCCACTGCCTGCCTTTACTTCTGAATTTCCCATCCAATCAGCATCAGCGGGTGTGATGATGACAATTTCAACTCCAGTACTTAAAGGAATGCTCCAAATATGCAAGTTAAAGACATTTGGAGTTGTCACTGGAGACCTACAGACCTCCCACTGTATTGTTGAAATGGGCGAAGGCTGTGCCACTTTCCAGCAACGCCTCCCTAATGTGCTGCCAGTGGATGTAATAGCCTGAAGTGACTGGAGGAAGAAGCTTGCAGCTTAGACAAAAAAAGGCGTGGTTGGAGATTGTCGTGGAGGTCAGCAGCATTATTGTTTGCAATAATGGTATTAATTTTTGAAAAACAAACAAAATTCATACTCTTTGCATTTGGAACAAATGCATGAAATGATTCAATGACCTTAGCAGGGCAGGAAAGGTGAGAGCAATGGCACATTGCCCTACATCCTGATGTGCATACCACACTAATCCATCACTCTGCCTTCTTGAGTCTACTCCAGCATATCACTCCTCACACCAACTTGTCTTGCAGGTGCACCCATTCCTCTCTGTCACACACTTACATATATTCCCACCTACCCATCCACCACTGACACTCACCCTTATCGTTTTGCAATGCCTTGCCTATCCCTCAAAGTCAAGCTCAACAAATGCTCTCCATTCATAGGGTGAGCATGTCCCATTATTCTCACTCATAAGTCTCTTCTTTCCCTTCTTTCAGGAAAGAGAGCAGACAACACCAGGGAGAGGCAGAGAACCAGAGGTGGCCTTGAGAGTCATGTCTCAATTGATAACTACAGAGGAGGTGCTGGAGATCAGTGGAGTCTCAACGTGCCTGGCTGTTGGAGTTGGGAAATGGCGGACTACCAGCTATCTGGTGACGGAATTAAACATCAGACTGCCACATGGCATTCAACACTCAGTCATATTGACTTGATTTCAACAGCTACTGAAATATGATCAGGCGCATGATGATAATTTTACGCATTCTTACCTTCACAGTACTCATGCATGTCTTATTTCCATCAGGGCTTTCACACGTGCAGCAGGAAGTAATCCAGGTCACTCGTGATGATGATGATAACTCTTTAGAGGAGCTCACTTCCTCTGAGGGTGCACCATCACAGGACTTATGCAGACCATGCAACAGCTCAGATACTCGCACTTCTGTGGAACAAGTTCAAAGGATAGTTGGGTTTTTCGAAGTGAGCAAGAGCAGATGGTGAAGTCAGAGACAGAGTCCACGCTGAAAGGCATAGCCCTCTCCCAAGCTCTACTCAGCTGGAATCAAGGATACTACTTGAAAAGCCGAAGAGAATGTATGATATACTGGCAGGCGTTCCACCGCACTGTGCATGACTGCAGGGGGTTTGGAGGAGTCCGTCTCAAGCATGAGTGGCATGATGTCGCAGGCCCTTACCATGATGTCTTCTTCCATGGAAAGAGTAGCCAACCGTATCAAGAATCAAATGTAGCAATCACATGAGTGCATGCAGGCCTTCACCAATGGCTTGCACACTATGAACACCAGCTTAAACAGGATGCATATCCTAGCTTTGGTTTTCATCACCCCACTGAACTGCAGCAAATTGTTCTCCAACACATTTCTAGCAGGGAAGTGCAGTTGGGCTACGAGAGACATGATGGTGAAAGGGGACGTGCAAGTGGGGACTCAACTCAAAGCACATCCACATCTCACCCATTGCCCCCAGCTCAGTCAGCTTCCTTGTGTCCTAATGCCGAGTCTGCCCCTGCGCAGGTGGAGGTAGAACAGTCTTTGGCAAGACCCTCACAAGCTCCAAAACCCAGAGGTTATCAGCTAAGAGCGTCTCAACAGTTAGAGCACGAATCTGAGCATCCTGCCTCTAGCACTTCCAAAGCTACAGGGGTTGCAACACGCAGAAGTGCTATGACAAGAAAGAATAAAGATTTGTTGTTGCACAAGGATATGCACATGGGTGTGCTACACAAGATTAGATTGTTAAGTTTCTGCTGTCGACTTGGAGCAGAGAAATATTACACATTTGCATAATTTTCCCATTGTACTCATTTTTGGTTGCTGGCTGGCATGTGGCCTTTACAGTTGTTTGTTGATGAATGGAAAGACATGAATTGATGTTGTGCAATGGGGGCTGTGAAAGGGATACTTGGTTGTATGCTGGACTGCTTTGTGTTCGTGGTATTGGGGAGGACGGAGGCAAAAATGGCTTTTGCATATGGTTGTTAGATGGTTGCACTGAGGGAACCTAAATGAACCTTGCAAAAATGAGGGTACCCTGGACATCCGAGACTGCAATATGCACCCCAAGTGGTGGATTACCCATGCTAATTTCTACATCCTTATCTTTCGCCTGCTCCTCTCTCCTCCCCCTGCTTGGACTCCTCCGAAGAGGCTCTGTGGTCCGCACCTTGTTCCTTCTTCAGGTGCAAATCTCACTCCTGTGCAATGTTGTGCCAAGTGCAGCACACTATAACCATTCTGGATACCTGACTGCTGCGTATTGAAGGGTACCTTCGGATCTACCACCTGAAGAATAACTTCAGTATGTCGATGGCTTGTTCAGTCACACATCTGGTGGTCCTACGGCATTCATTGTATGACTCCTGGGCCTCATTCTTCCACTTTATGTGAGGTGTCTTCAGTCACCTTTCAAGTGGGTATCCCTTGTCTCTGAGCAGCCAGCTGGTTGCTTCAGGGTTCAAAGAGATTGGTGGGGGTGGCGGTGGACTGCTGCAGGACAAAAGCATCAAAGGAACTGCCCGGGAATCTTACCCACACCTACACAAACACCTTTTTCTGGTTGCCCATCACTTTCACATTGTTGGAGTCGAAGGCTTGGTTCTTCTTGCGCACTCCTGGGTGATCTGGGGCTTCCTTAATTGCCACATGTGTGCACTAGATGTGGGAAGCTCGTCAGAACTGTAAACCTCAGCGCCAGCTCATTCTGACTGGCGTCATCATAGGCAAATTTGAGATAATTGGTGGCCCTGGCAAAAAAAAGTCATTATTTATGCCCGATGACTGTGAGTTCCTGCAAATATCTCTGCAGAGTCCTGGAAGGGTCCAGAGGCAAAAATGTTGAAGGTGTAATGACTTTGACAGTCACTGGTAAGGCATGGCCACCAGGTCCACTTAGCAGCAAGTCTTGTCGAGCTGCACCTTGCGGCTGGTCCCCTCTCTTCTGTGAAGCTGTAGATCAGTGAGCAGCAGGCTCTTACTGGTGTAGCTCCTGCTGCCAATACTGCTGCTCCTCCTGCTGCTGATGATCATCTTGGTTCTCATCTGAGGTCCAATATAACATAGTGTAAGCAGCTCCCATGCTGATCTGACAGATCAGAGCTCCAAAGTGTGTGAAGTAACCTCTCAATACAAGAATTGGGAAGAAACCCTTTCACACAAGTCGGTAAGAAAGCACTGAGTAGTTATTGCCATATTTCCCTGTTATGGCTTCAGCCCCCTCAATTGCTGCTTTGCTCTTGCCTTGCTTTCACTGGTGAGTTCCAGGAAACCCTGAAACCCTGTGGACCCAAAGTTAATACGCAAAATCCATGTTGATATTACTCTAATTGGACAATTAAAATTTGTCAATTGGCAACCAGCCTCCCCCGAGGGGGGTCACACGAACGTAGGCTAATGTGCTGGAGTGAAATGCGGAAGTCAGTGGGTTTGAGCCAGCTTCCTGATGCACTCATATTCCTGGATTTAATACCCCACCCACAGACAAACCTATGCACTCCTCCAGGTTAAAACTCTCCCCCCTCACTGTCTCTGCAGACTGGTGGACTGACGAGCCATGTAACTCATCTTTAGGATGCAGCACTTCTCATTTATTTTTTCTGCATTTTTATATTACTGAAATTCCCATTATAAGGACACAAATATTAACATCTCTACATGAGGCATTGAAATAAATATACATTTTTTTAAAAATTCATTCATGGGATGTAGGCGTCACTGGCCAGGCCAGCATTTATTGCCCATCCCTAATTGCCCTTGAGGAGGTGGTGGTGAGCTGCCTTCTTGAATCGATGCAGTCCATTTGGAGTAGGTATACCCACAGTGCTGTTAGGAAGGGAGTTCCAGGATTTTGACCCAGCGACAGTGAAGGAACGGCGATATAGTTCCAAGTCAGGATGGTGTGTGACTTGGAGGGGAACTTGCAGGTGGTGGTGTTCCCATGTATTTGCTGCCCTTGTCCTTCTAGTTGGTAGAGGTCGCAGGTTTGGAAGGTGCTGTCGAAGGAGCCTTGGTGCATTTAAAATGTAGTAGATATCAAAAGAGGTTTTAGTTATGGTCGTAATATGATTTATACAATATAATATGTCATTGTTGGAGAAATTGGAAAGTGGATTTATAGATTCAGCCATATGGGAAATAACAATGATCTTAAGCTACTGTGAGTGTATCATATCAAAATAGAAATACATCTATGCACTAAAAATCTAAAATAAAGTTCAGATCAAAAAACTATAAGTGGTGGTAAAAATGAATAAAATAAAATGTATTTTCAGAAGTGGGAATGCGAGAATCTTTTTGTTTGTAAAATTCAGTTTTGAAGGCAAATGTTGCAGGAATTCTGCTATCTCCATTCACATTCTTGCTATCTCTGCCATGTTCTTGTTATCTTAGTCCAAGCTCCTGCTATCTCTAGCCATGCTCCTGCTATCTCTTCCCATTGTTGTGGAGAAAATAACCACTCTCGAGTCCACGGGATTAAAGTAAATAGAGGTTTATCTGAGCATGGTGCAAGGGAGAAACTCTTTGGTCAGCCAAACAGCTTCTCAGCGAAATAGAATTTAAAACTCACATTTATAGGATACAATCACCATTACTCATTTGTCCACACTACCCCCGACACATTCCAAATCTGAAGCTTGATCAATAAACTGGATTCTATTGCCCCACTAATCATTCCCCTGCCATCACCTCCCCATCCTTGAGACTTGGCATTTCTCATAGTTTATGGCGTCCTGTGCCTCCTGCAGCCACACTCTTATCTCTTTGAACATTGAAGCAAGGACAGCATGCTTACACAGATGTGAAAGCAATTAGGCTCTGGGTTGTACAACTTCCCATGACTGTTGCCACGGATCCCAAAATACCCTGGTTCCCCACAACTACAGTGCTTCCATATTCCTTCTAAGACTGTTAACATATACTAATGCTAAATAATCTACTAATGTTGCCCTACTGGCCCCACTTCAGTCCTTCCTTTTGGACCCCTGGTCAGGCACACAACCTGACCCAGACGAAATATTCCCAACATCCTCCACTCACCGATTGTTCCAGGGATCCTACTGGAGTTCAGTGGGTTTCGTATCTCCTCCCCTATCCTACATTCTCTTACGGCTTCACCAAAGTTCTACTGATCTGGGCTGGGCCTGGAACCTCCAACCCGTTATGTAGTGTAATCTGCATAAATATTCACACATTTCATATTCCCTGGGAGAGGAGCTCCGACCACAGCAGATACCAGGTGTACCCTTTGTTGGCCAGAATTACCACCTGCACCGCTCGGGATACCATCAGCCTTTGGTAGCAACAAACACAGAAACCAAATAACAGGACTGCAATGGACACAACAGCTGCAGCGATCCTTTCCACTTCCCACCAGTTATAATGCATTCTTGCTATCTGGGCTTGATTGCTGGCCAGGTCCTCTAATACTCTAGCCACTCCTTTGGCTAGGTTCACCTGCACCTTGCCCATCGCGATTGCTTGACAGCTTTGCTCCATAAATCTCCTAGTGCACCGACCCCCAGGCTATTTTTCCCAGGAAGTCGTCAATGTCTAACGAACCATCCCACCAGGGATGGAATACATACCCTGTGAGGGCCCTACCTGCAAGGTGGAAATCCCCCACTGTAAAGGAGTCAGTGATCTGTAAGCAGGAAGTGTGGTTATTTTCACACTTCAATCCTCTGTATAAGAACCTTGTCTGGTCCGTCAAAAAGCACCACTGCGTAGGGGAAGTTTGGACTGCCTTAAAGGCTTTTTTCAAGCAAGCTGACCGATACCACTATGGCAGAGTCATTACTGATGGGTCTCAGAGTATTACAAGAGCAGATGATGTAATGCTGCGACTTAGTATAACATTCGTGTGTTGTCATCAAAAGTGTAACACTTTAACCTGTAGCTATATACCCCCAGGATCCCACCTGATGCACTAGCTCGTCCCTCACCACTCCCAGCATATGAATTTATAACCCCCTGAATAAGTACCATTTGCATGTTCTTGAGGCACAATCATCAGGAATTTGATTGTGTTCACCACTCCCCTCATTATAGGTCATGTAACTACCAGTTCCTGTCTTTCCTCGTGCAAATTAATAAGATCTAATCTTTTCACAGCCTGATGTATGTGTCGGGGGTGGGGGCGAACCAAATCTTATATTTTCAATGTCTGAAACAACGTTATCTACTAAATCCCAAGCCAACATGAATGGAGGCAGATTAGTCCATCCCGCCAGTCTGGTGTTGGACGCCTTCGAGATGCTCCCTCCTTTCGGTAGTTTTGCATACTGTCCTGGATGCAGGCAAGTGCTTCTGTGGATATTTACGGTGGGCGCCTCCCATGTTGCCGTGGTTAAAATACTGCACCACCATTTTCAATTTAAAATGGCATTTAGCTTTTATGTCCCATTTCTGAGTGCACAATCTTAAATTGAAATGAACACGCTCACCAATCACATTCTTAATTTCAAACAACTTAGAAATATTGATTCCTGCAATGGGTTATGAATTCAAAGTACCAAAATTCCGCATTAAATTCCCTATCCCAAGCACAAGGAACAAACACAGGGCCAACTAGTTCACACTCAAAACATGACTCAAGGTTCCCACAGAAATATACATGTGCAAGATTAGAACAAGAGAACAAGTAGCAGACTAATACTTTCAACATTAAAGCCAGACAACAAAGGGTTAACGATTGTCAGCTCCACAGCACACAAGCTACACAGACAAGGACATTAGTCATGGAAGCGTCCAACATTCATACAGACTCGAACAAAGACACAGTAACTTGTTATTACTCACTTTTAAATTTCACTAAAGCATCTTGTTTAAATTGTCCCTCTTCCATCAGCCTGATACCTCTCACTTTCCCACCTAGGCTCTCGTCCTTCTAACACTTGTAACCTGTTTCTTTTCCTGAGTTAGCTGAGTTAATTCAGAATTTCCATCTGACACATGGTAAGATAGCACTTGCATAATATAATTATTCCCTTTTCTCTGTACTTTCCACCATTCTTTATACTTCTCCGGGGTCCTTGAGGGATCTCAACCTTCCTGATCATTTTATCTAAAGTTCTTCTTGTTTTTGACTGCTAGAAAATTTGCTGAGTGACCCTTTGGGTACCCACTCTGGATCCTTATTTGCCATGGATGATGTTTTATAGTCTGATTATTGTTACTATTTGTGTGGGCACAGATCTCTTGCTACCCGCCGATCGTTCCTACATGGGAAACGGACCACTCGTTTCCGCTCCGATCACCCTTATTTACTATTTGTGTGGGTACAGTCCTCTCACTACCTGCTGATCATTCTTCTCCAATTGCTCCTACTACCTGGTTAACCCCGAGAACGATATTACCTCCTCGTTTACCCAAGGAACAGCAATACTGGCGCTGCGCTGTCTTTCGTTACTCCACCCGTGGGCCCATCCTTTGGTTCAGATCCTCAAATCGGCCCACGAGCTTCCCATCCCAAACCCCGAGCTCCCTATCTAATGGGTGGTAAAGTAAATGTACTCACCCACTCTCTAAGGCCAACATTTGACCAGGCACCGTGATTGAGCCTTGAGGATTCTGCCGACCACGCCAAATTGTTGTGGAGAAAATAACCACTCTTTCGAGTCCACGGGATTAAAGTAAATAAAGGTATATTCGAGCATGGTGCAAAGGAGAAACTCTCTGGTCAGCGAAACAGCTTCTCAGCGAAATAGAATTTAAAACTCACATTTATAGGATACAATCACAATTACTCAATTGTCCACATTACCCCCGGCACATTCATAATCTGAAGCTTGATCAATAAACTGGATTCTGTTGCCCCACTTATCATTCCCTGGCCATTTCCTGCCCATCCTCGAGACTTGGCATTTCTCATAGTTTATGGCATCCTGTGCCTTCTGCAGCCACACTCTTATCTCTTTGATTAGTGAAGCAAGGACAGCATGTTTACACAGATGTGGAGGCAATTAGGCTCTGGATTGTACAACTTCCCATGACCATTGCCACGCATCTCATTATGCCCTGGTTCCCTACAACTACAGTGCTTCCATATTCCTTCTAAGACGGTTAACGTCTACTAATGCTAAATGTTGCCCTACTGGTCCCACTTCACCACGCTCCTGCTATCTCTACCCATGTTCCTGCTATCTCTCCCCATGCTCCTGCTATCTCCCCTTGTGTTCCTGCTATCTCTCCCCATGCTCCTGCTATCTCTCCTCGTGCTCCTGCTATTTCTCCCCATGCTCCTGCTATCTCTCCTCGTGTCCCTGCTATCTCTCCCCATGCTCCTGTTATCTCTCCCCATGTTCCTGCTATCTCTCCCCATGCTCCTGCTATCTCTCCCCATGCTCCTGCTATCTCTCCCCATGTTCCTGCTATCTCTCCTCGTGCACCTGCTATCTCTCCTCGTGCTCCTGCTATCTCTCCCCATGCTCCTACTATCTCTCCCCATGTTCCTGCTATCTCTCCCCATGTTCCTGCTATCTCTCCCCATGCTCCTGCTATCTCTCCTCATGCTCCTGCTATCTCTCCTCATGCTCCTGCTATCTCTCCTCGTGCTCCTGCTATCTCTCCCCGTGCTCCTGCTATCTCTCCCCATGCTCCTGCTATCTCTCCTCGTGTTCCTGCTATCTCTCCCCAAGCTCCTGCTATCTCTCCCCGTGCTCCTGCTATCTCTCCCCGTGCTCCTGCTATCTCTCCTCTTGCTCCTGCTATCTCTCCCCATGCTCCTGCTATCTCTCCCCATGTTCCTGCTATCTCTCCCCATGCTCCTGCTATCTCTCCTCGTGCTCCTGCTATCTCTCCCCATGCTCCTGCTATCTCTCCTAATGCTCCTGCTATCTCTCCTCGTGCTCCTGCTATCTCTCCCCATGTTCCTGCTATCTCTCCCCATGCTCCTGCTATCTCTCCCCATGCTCCTGCTATCTCTCCTCATGCTCCTGCTATCTCTCCTCGTGCTCCTGCTATCTCTCCCCATGTTCCTGCTATCTCTCCCCATGCTCCTGCTATCTCTCCTCATGCTCCTGCTATCTCTCCTCGTGCTCCTGCTATCTCACAGAATCACAGAATCGTTACAATGCAGAAGGAGGCCATTTGGCCCATCGTGTCTGCACCGGCTCTCTGAAAGAGCAACTCCCTCAGTTCCATTCTCCCCAGTAACCCTGCACATTCTTCCTTTTCATATAACTGTCTGATTCCCTTCAGAATGCTTCAATTGAACCTGCCTCCATCATGTTCACAGGCAGAGCATTCCAGACCTTAACTACTCACTGCGTGAAAAAGATTTTCCTCGTGTCACTTTTGCTTCTCTAATCAAATACTTTAAATCTGTGCCCTTTCATTCACGATCCTTTCATGAGTGGGAACAGTTTCTCTCTATCTACTCTGTCCAGAGCCCTCATGATTTTGAATACCTCTATCAAACCACCTCTCAGCCTTCTCTTTTCCAAGGAAAACAGTCCTAACTTCTCCAATCTATCTTCATAACTGAAATTTCTCATCCCTGGAACCATTCTCATGAATCTTTTCTGTACTCTCTCCAATGCTTTCACATCTTCCCTCAAGTGCGGTGCCCAGAATTGGACGCAATACTCCAGCTGAGGCCGAACTAGTGTCTTATACAAGTTCAACATAACTTCCTTGTTCTTGTACTCAATGCCCCTATTAATAAAGCCCAGGATACTGTGTGCTTTATTAACTGCTCTCTCAACCTGTCCTGCCACCTTCAATGATTTATGCACATATACACCTAGGTCTTTCTGCTCCTGTACCCCCTTTAGAATGGTGCCCTTTATTTTATATTGTCTCTCCATGTTCATCCTACCAAAATGAATCACCTCACATTTCACTGCATTGAACTTCATCTGCCACCTGTCTGCCCATTCTACCGACTTGTCTCTGTCCTTTTGAAGTTCTACACTATCCTCCTCACAGTTCACAATGCTTCCAAGTTTCGTATCATCTGCAAACTTTGAAATTGTGCCCTGTACACCAAGGTTTAGGCCATCAATATATATCAGGAAAAGTAAGGGTCCCAACACTGATCCCTGGGGAACTCCACTACAAACCTTCCTCCAGCCCAAAAAACATTGATTAATCACTACTCTCTGTTTCCTGTCACTCAGCCAATTTTGTATACATGTTGCTACTGTCCCTTTTGTTCCATGAGCTACAAGTTTGCTCACAAGTCTGTTGTGTGGCACTGTATCAAACACCTTTTGAAAGTCCATGTACACCACATCAACAGCATTGCCTTCATCGACCCTCCCTATTACCTCCTCAAAAACCTTCAGCAAGTTAGATAAAAATGATTTTCCCTTAAGAAACCCATGCTGGCTTTCCTTAATTAACTTGCATTTGTCCATGTGACTATTGATTTTTTCCCGTATTAATTTTTCCGGAAGTTTTTCCACTAGTGACGTTAAACTGACTGCCTTGTAGTTGCTGGGCTTTTCTTTACACCCTTTTTGAACAAGGGTGTAACATTTGCAATTCTCCACTCCTCTGGCACCCCGAGTCTAAGGAAGACTGAAAAATTATGGTCAGTGCCTCCGAAATTTCCACTCTCACTTCCCTCAGTACCTTTGGATGCATCACATCTGGTCCTGCTTCTTTATCCACTTTAAGTATACTCTCTCCCCATGCTCCTGCTATTTCTCCCCATGCTCTTGCTATCTTCCCCATGGTCTTGCTGTCATGGTCTTATTAGCTCCATCCTTGTTTCTTCTATTTTTCTCTCATTGCAATGTGCACACTCTCTTTCAATTACAAAGGCAAATGTCCGGATGGATCCTGGAAGATCAAGACTATTTGCTACAGCCATTACTAATGACAGCTGTGCACTTTCCCAGGACACCAGCTGATCTATTTTGTCACAGAGTCACCATAGAGAAAAGTACTGCAATTCTAAAAGTACAGTTGAGGTACCTGTTTTGGACCAAGGGTCCTCTGCAATCTATTCCTGTGGCTTCCCGTATGCATAACTTTCCTTATGAATAAGCCACCTCATGGAGGTACCAAAAGAAGAAGGCACCTAAAAGCTCAAAGGGGAATCAGGTAGATGATCAGCAGCAGCATGAAGAGGATTTAGAGAGCAGCCTTCTAAATGCAAGGGAATACAAGCCAAGTTTGTGCTGTCTTCATAACATAACCTTGCATCAAATTCTTAAATTCAGCAGTCACCATTTCCCATTATTGTGATATAACACATCAGTTGAACATCAGCCTGAAACATGGAGTTACGTCTTATCCAGAAAAATGCATTCCTTGTGGGCAGGTGGTCTGGGAGCAAAATGTGTGCAGTCAGTTTGGATTAGGCTATGTGAAAGCTTGCTATACAGTAGAATTCATGTTGAGCTTATTGTTTGATGTTGTACTGTCTGAACCACATATTTGCTAAAAACAACTTTCACCTGAACCAAGCACTGCAAAGCTTAGGTGATGCATGAAAAACCTTCTACAGTTTTCTAAAAAGAGCCAAAGGCAGTCAAGATCAATCCTAGTTTATCCTTTGCACGTATAGACAGTGGTGGAGTCAAGATTTTTTTAAAGCTTAGCCCAGAGGTGAAGCATTGTCTCTACATTCATCGTGTTCCTTCTGATAGCCTTTTGATGTGTCTAGTATAAATATCTAATCCTGAAATAGAACACATCTTCTATCTCCCTGTCATCTGCATATTCAGTCATGAAGATCCTCTTCTGAGAATGAAACTGAGAAGTGATAGTGTATGCTACTTATAGTAATTGCAAGTAATTAGCTTTAACTGAAGCCTCATCAATTAAATAACCTGTTGCTTCCTTTCTCGTGCCTGGAATATTTAATGAGTATTATGTGCTACTACTAATCTAAAGTGCAATACAATTAAGCAAATACTTAAAGCAGTATTCTACCTAGCTTCCACGGCCAGTAATTGTTTCCATGCAATTGCACTTTAATGTGAATAGCAACAGTAGATGCAACAAGATAATCCTCAAATAACTATTTGATGAAAGAAAACTGAAAAATGGAATATGTATTTACATTGACTGCAAACTAATTCTAGATAGGGGCCATACAACAGTAGGTATGCTGCCATGGGGTGTTTGGTTGTGTTGTAAAAGCACACAAAGGTGCTTGGAGGAGGAGGATGAGTTTATCTAAGCATGCGCATAACAGATAAATTGCTACACCACAGCAGCTGGTTTAGATATAAGAGATAATTTTATGGTCTATACTGCTGCAGATGGTTTTATGCTGGTAGCACAAATCAAAAATTCAGGCATACACTGGTCATAATACCTTGAGTAACAAGCACTCAAATTTTCCATTTTCCCTGCTGGTGGGTGAGGTTCCCAAACTCACACCCTTACATTCCTAGAACAGCTCCATCTGGTGTTCAAGTTTAGCAATTAACTGTCCCACAGCATATATGAGATTAGTCATTGTGCTTGCCCAAGTCATTCATGGACCATTTTCATCAGGTCTGTTATTTAAGATGAGCGCATTGGCAAAGGGGGACCCACTTCAGCCATATTTCCACTCCATGAGAGCTGCACTCTGGAGTCTTGCATGTGTCACTCACTAATGGCTGCTCATGTGCATTTCTAAAATAATGAAGATGATGGTGTTAAGCCCAACCTTAATTGAACTGGTCTTGTCTCCAACAGCCTCAAGGCTTCTGTTAGTACCCTGGTACCACTGGGAAATGTTTGCACTCACTCACCATAAGAGATTCTGAATATTAAGTAAAGGGTTCCCTATGGTATTCCTTTGCATGCAATATTTAACAGAAGTGTAGAACGAACAGTGCGGAATTGTGAAAAGAGATTGAGGCAGCATTGGAAGAGAGGATCCTGTATAGGCCATAGTGAGGTTTGGTAACACAGTAGTTATGTTACTGGACTAGTAATCCAGAGGCCCAGAGCTGGGGGAATTTAAACTCCTTTATTTAAAAAAACCTGGAATTAAAAAGCTTGTCTCAGTAATGGTGACCATGAAACTACTAGATTGTCATGAAAACCCATCTGGTTCATTAATGTCCTTTAAGGAAGGAAATGTGACAGCTTTACCTGGTCTGGCCGATATGTGACTCAAGACCCACAGAAATATGACAACTTTTAACTGCCCTTTCAAGTGGCTTAGCAAGTCACTCAGTAGTAACAAATTGCTACAAAAAAGTCTTAGAAGAATAAAACCGGACAGATCTAGACACCGGACACAAGAAAGGCACACACTGCCCAGCTGACCCTACAAAGTTTTCCTAACATCTGGGCACTTGTGCCAAAATTGGAAGAGCAGTCCCACAGACTGGTCAAGCAACAACCTGACATACTCACAGAATCATATCTTTCAGACAACATCCCAGACTCTTCCATCACCACAGGTGGGGGCACAGTGGTATGTAGTCGGGAAGGAGTGGCTCTGAGAGTCCCCAACGTTGACTGTGGACCCTTTGAAGTCTCATAGCATCAGATCAAACATGGGCAAGTAGACCGCTTGCTGATTATCACCTACTGCCCTCCCTCAGCTGTTGAGTACCATTTGGAAGAAGCACTAAGGGTAGCAAGGACATAGGATGCTCTCCAGTTGGGAGACTTCAATGTCTATCACCAGGAGTGGCTCAGTAGCACCACTACTGACCAAGCTTGTTGAGTGCTGCAGGACATAGCTGCCAGACTGAGCCTGCAGCATTTGGTGGGCGAGCCAAAATGAGGGAAAAACATGTTTGACCTTGTCCTCACCAACTACCTGTCGCAGATGGCTCAATCCATGACAATATAAGAGAGAAATAGAAGAGCTACTATATAGGCAAATTGCTGAGAACTGCAGAAACAGTAAAGCCATAATAGTAGAGGATTTCAACTACCCTAATATTAACTGGGAAAAATCAGTGTAAAAGGTATAGAGGGTACAGAATTCTTAAAATACATTCAGGAGAACTTTTTTAGCCAGTATGTCGCAAGTCCAACAAGATAAGGGGCATTTCTGAATTTTGTTTGAGGAAATGATGTTTGGCAGGTGCAAGGGCTTTCAGTGGGACAGCATTTTGGTGGTAGTGATTATAATTCAGTAAGATTTAGCATAGTTATGGAAAAGGATCAAGATAGATCACGAGTATATGTTTTACACTGAGGAAAGGCCAATTTTCCTAAGCTGAGATGTGATTTGGAAAAATTTGGACTGGAGTCATCTACTTGAAGGTAAATCAGCGTCAGAGTAGTGGGAGGCATTCAAGGAGCAGATAGAGATGGTTCAGAACAAATATGTTCCAAGAAAGAAAAGTAGTGTGGTACTCCCACATCTAGACCTCCTCTCTATCACCTCCAACACACCACCTCCCCGCTGAATGTCAAACAGCAGACAGAGTAGAGTAAGGCAAAAAAAGTGAAGCTTATGTCAAATACCAATTGCTCCATACTGCACGAAGCCTAGATGAGTATAGAAAGTACAGAGGCGAAATTAAAAAGGAAATTAGGAAAACAAAGACAGGGCATGAAAAAAATATTGGCAAGTAAAAGCCAAAGATGCTTTATTTTTATTTTAGAGATACATCACTGAAACAGGCCCTTTGGCTCACTGAGTCTGTGCTGACCAACAACCATCCATTTATACTAATCCTACATTAATCCCATATTCCCTACCACATCCCCACTATTCTCCTACAATCTACCTACACTAGGGGCAATTTACAATGGCCAATTTACCTATAAACCTGCAAGTCTTTGGCTGTGGGAGGAAACCAGAGCACCTGGTGAAAACCCACACAGTAACAGGGAGAACTTGCAAACTCCACACAGGCAGTACCCAGAATCGAACCCAGGTCACTGGAGCTGTGAGGCTGCAGTGCTAACCACTGCGCCACTGTGCTGCCCCTAAAGTATATAAAGGACAGAATACCCAGTGGGTTCATAGAGTCATAGAGTTATACAGCACCCTTCGGCCCATCGTGTCCATGCCAGCCATCAAACACCTATCTATTTGAATCCCATTTTCCAGCGCTTGGCCCATAGCCTTGTATGCTATGGCGTTTTAAGTGCTCATCTAAATACTTCTTAAATGTTGTGAGGGTTCCTGTCTCTATCACCCCTTCAGGCAGTGTATTGCAGGTTCCAACCACCCTCTGGGTGAAAAAGCTTTTCCTCAAATCCCCTCTAAACCTCCTGCCCCTTAGCTTAAATCTATGCCACCTGGTTATTGACACCTCCGCTAATGGAAAACGTTTCTTCCTATCTACCCTATCAATGCTCCTCATAATTTTGTATACCTCAATCATGTCCCCCCTCAGCCTTCTCTGCTCTAAGGAAAACAACCCTAGCCTTTTCAGTCTCTCTTCATAGCTGAAATGCTCCAGCCCAGGCAACATCCTGGTGAATCTCCTCTGCACCCTCTCCAGTGCAATCGCATCCTTCTTATAGTGTGGCAACCAGAACTGTACACAGTACTCCAGCTGTGGTCGAACTAGCGTTTTATACAGCTCCATCATAATCTCCCTACTCTCATATTCTATGCTTCGGCTAATAAAGGCAAGTATCCCATATGCCTTCCTAACCACCTAATCGACCTGTGCTGCTGCCTTCAATTATCTATGGACAAGTACACCAAGGTCCCTCTGACCCCTTGTACTTCCTAGGCTCCTACCATCCTGTGTATATTCCTTTGCCTTGTTGGTCCTCCCAAAATGCATCACCTGACGCTTCTCAGGATTAAATTCCATTTGCCACTGCTCTGCCCCACTAGCCTATCTATATCGTCCTGTAATCTAAGGCTTTCCTCCTCACTATTTACTACACCACCAATTTTTGTGTCATCTGTGAACTTACTGATCAAACCTCCTATATTCACATTCGATTAGAGACCAAAAATGTAACTTGTGTGTTGAGGTGGAAGATGTCGGTATGATTCTTAATGAATACTTTACGTCTGTCTTCACAAAAGACGGGTACAGTGCAGACATTGAAGCTAAGGAGGAGGAATGTGAAATATTAGATGAGAAAATTGTAGTGAGAGACGAAATCTTAAGGGGTTCAGCATCTTTGAAAGTGGATAAATCACCATTCCAGATTAAATGTATCCCAGGCTGCTAAGAGAAGCAAGGGAAAGAACAGTGGAGGCTCTGACCATCATTTTCCGATCCTCCCTGGCTCCAGGTGTGCTGTCAGAGGACTGGAGGGTGTTAACGTTCTACCAATATTTGAAAAAGAAGGAAGGTTAGCACCGCAGCCTCACAGCTCCAGTGACCTGGGTTCAATTCTGGGTACTGCCTGTGTGGAGTTTGCAAGTTCTCCCTGTGTCTGCGTGGGTTTCCTCCGGGTGTTCCGGTTTCCTCCCACATGCCAAAGACTTGTAGGTTGATAGGTAAATTGGCCATTATAAATTGCCCCTAGTATAGGTAGGTGGTAGGGAAATACAGGGACAGGTGGGGATGTGGTAGGAATATGGAATTAGTGTAGGATTAGTATAAATGGGTGGTTGGTGGTTGATGGTCAGCACAGACTCGGTGGGCCGAAGGGCCTGTTTCAGTGCTGTATCTCTAAACTAAACTAAATAGACCAAGTATTACAAGCCAGTCAAACTAACCTTGTTGGTGAGCAAACTATTGGAAAAATCCTGAGCGCCATCATCATTTAAAAAGTCAAAGGTTAATCAAGAGCAGTCAGCATGGATTTGTTAAGGGACGGTCATGTCTGACTAACTTGATTGAATTTTTAAGGAGGTAACAAGGATCGTTGATGATGGTAGTGCATTTGATGTAAATAATGTGTATTTTAGCAAGGCATTTGACAAGGTCCCAAATAGTCAGAAAAGTAAGAGCCCATGGGATCCAAGCACAAGTGCGATCCAAATTTGACTCAGTGGCAGGAAGCAAAGAGCAGTGGTCAATGGGTGCCTTTATGACTAGAAGGCTGTTTTCAGTGGGATTGCGCAGGGCTCCGTATGTCATGGTATATATCAAAGATTTAGACTTAAAAGTAGGGAGCATGATTAAGAAGTTTACAGATGATACAAAAATTGGTTGTGTGGTTGATAGTGAGGAAGAAAACTGTATAATGCAGGGCGATATCAATGGACTGCTCAGGTGAGCAGAAAAATGGCAAATGGAATTCAATGCAGAGAAGTGTGAGGTAATGCATTTGGGGAAGGCAAACAAGGCAAGAGAATACACAATAAATGGGAGGATACAAAGAAGTGTAGAGGAACAGAAGGACCTTGGAGAGTATGTCCATAGATCCCTGAAGTTGCAGTACAGGTAGATAAGCTGATTAAGAAGGCATATGGGATACTTTCCTTTATTGCAGATAACACAAAGATAGGTAGGAAAGTAAGTTGTGAAGAGGACATAGGAGACTACAAAGGGATATAGATACATCAAGTGAGTGGGCAAAGATATGGCAAATGGAGTATAATGTGGGAAAATGTGAAGTTGTCCATTTTGGCAGGAAGAATAAAAAAGAAGCATATTATCTAAATGGTGAGAGATTGCAGAGCTCTGAGATGCAGAGGGATCTTGGTGTCCTAGTGCATGAATTGCAAAAGATTAGTCTGCAGATATAGCAAGTAATTAGGAAAACTAAGAGAATGATATCATTTATTGTGAGGGGAATTGAATACAAAAGTAGGGAGGTTATGCTTCAGTTATACAGGGCATTGACGAGACCATATCTGGAGTACTGCATATAGTATTGGTCTCCTTATTTAAGGAAGGATGTAAATGCATTGGAAGCAGTTTAGGGAAGGTTTACTAGACTAATACCTAGAATGGGCGTATTGTCTTATGAGGAAAGGTTGGACAGGCTAGGCTTGTATCCACTGGAGTTTAGAAGAGTAAGAGGTGACTTGATTGAAACATAGAAGATCCTGAGGGGTCTTGACAGGGTGGATGTGGAAAGAATGTTTCCTCTTGTGGGAGAATCTAAAACTGGGGGTCACTGTTTCAAAATAAGGAGTCTCCCATTTAAGACAGAGATGAGGAGAAATTTTTTCTCTCAGAGGGTCGTGAGTTTTTGGAACTCTCTTCCTCAAAAGGCTGTGGAAGCAGAGTCTTTGAATATTTTTAAGGCAGAGGTAGATGCAATCTTGATAAGCAAGTGGGTGAAAGGTTATTGGGAATAGGCGCGAATGTGGAGTTGAGGTTACCATCAGATCAGTTATGGTCTTGTTGAATGGCGGAGCAGGCTCGAGGGGCCGAGTGGCCTACTCCTGCTCCTAACTCGTATGTTCGTAGCCGAGGCATGGAATGTAAAAGCAGGGAGGTTGTGCCAGAACTGTACAAAATATTAGTTAGACCTCAGATAGAGTATTGTGTATAATTCTGGTCACTGCATTACAGGAAGGATGTGATTGCAATAGAGAGGATACAGAGGAGATTTACGAGGATGTTTCCAGGAATGGAGAATTTTAGCTACCAGGAAAAATTAGAAGGACTGGGGTTGTTTTCTTTGGAATAGAGGAAACTGAGGGGAGATTTAATTGAGATGTATTATGAGGGGCCTAGACAGAGTGGATAGGAAGGACCTATTTCCATTAGCAGAGAGGTCAATAACCAAGGGCATAGATTTAAAGTAATTGGCAGAAGGATTAGAGGGTGGTGGAGGTCTGGAACTCACTGCCTGAAAGGGCGATAGAGGCAGAAAATCTCATCACATTTAAAAAATTCTTGGATATGCACTTTAAATGTGTAATGTACAGGCCTACAAACCATGAGCTGGAAAGTGTGATTAGGTTGTATAGCTCTTTATCAACTGGCACAGACACAATGGGCTGTATGACCTCCTTTGGTGCTGTAAATTTTCAATGTTTATATGTTTCTATTGGTAGGAGTGACCACTACAAAGCCCTGGTGGAGGCCAAATCCCAACTTCACACGAAGTGACACTACCAACCATTAGGCGCTGCGAGCTATCAGCAGCTGCAGAATTGCATTCCCTCACAATCTGTAACCTGATAGCCTGGCACATCTCTCACTCTACCATAATACCAAGCCAGGGGACCAACCTGGTTCAATAAGGAGTGTAGGAGAGCATCCCAGAAGCAACACCAGACATAACTAAAATTAAGGTGCCAACCTGGTGAAGCTACAATATAGGACGACATGCATGCTAAACAGCAGAAGCAACATGCTTTAGACAAGCTAAACAATCCCACAACAAATTGATCAGATTAAAGCTCTACAGTGTTGCCACTTCCAGTTGTGAATGGTGGTGGACAATTAAACAACTAACGAACAGGAGGAGGAGGCTCCATGTACATTCTCAATGATGATAGAGCCCAGTAGTTGAATATATCCAGAATTTTCTGTTTTTATTATTGTTGAAGAGACTGTTGCTTTCGTCAGATATGGTAACATAACATTCGATTACGGGAAGATTTGTAAATGCAAATTTACTTGGAACTGGGAAGAGAGTGGAGGGAAAGATTTTATGGCAGGAAACCTGGAAGTATGGATTTCACACACATCCTACTGAAATTAATGCCTTTTATATTTTTCAACATCTTTCCCTCCCAACAGCTAGCCAGCTTGATAGGCTGGATGTCTATTAGGCAGTAAGGCAGCCAGGGAGCAGATGTCGTGTAAATCTGCCAGTTCAAATCATAAAATCAATGACTGCAACTAAACAGAAGATACTGAAGGTGTAGAGTTGAAGCTATTTCATATCGACTCTACCTTGTTATCATAATAATTGAACTAGATTAGGCAGTTTAAACAACCATGGGGTGGAATTTTCACTTCACTATAGACCAGGCAGTGACAGTCTGAAAATGGTTTATGTCCTGTTTACACTGGTGTTCTGGCTGTTGCCGTCCTCAAAGGAGCCTTCCACTGGGCAGTCAGAGCACCTGCCTGTCTCAGGAGGTAGGCCCTTTTAATATGCAAATCATGATCCTATGATGTACTTTGATGGTCAACAGGCTGGAGTGATCACCATGCACTGTCTTTCTCAATCCATTTGCTTTCTTTCCCTCTCTTTATCCTCTTTCTGCCTCTGTATATTTTGTTTTACTCTAATTCAGCCTATTTCCTTCTCCATCTTTCACTACCATGGCAGCTGTGGCTCAGTTGGTAGCAATTAAGATTCCGGATTCATGTCCCACGCCAGGACTTGATTACAAAAAATATAGGCTGACACTCAGTGCAGTACTGAGGGAATGTTGCACTGTCGGAGGTGCCACCTTTCAGGTGAGATGTTAAACTGAGGCCCCTTCTGCTTGCTTGGGTGGCTGTAAAAGATCCCATGGAACTATTTTGAAGATGAGCAGGGGAGTTATCCTCAGTGTCCCTGGTCAATATTTATCCCTCAATCAACATCACAAAAACAGATTATCTGGTCATTATCACATTGCTGTTTGTGGGAGTTTGCTGTGTGCACACTGGCTGCCGCGTTTCCTGCATTACAACAGTGAGTCCACTTCAATAAGGATTTCATTGGCTGTAAAGAGCTTTGAGACATCTGAAAGTTTTTCTTTCTGTTTCTTTCTCTATTCCTTTCTTTCATTGGTCAGGGAGATAAGTCACTGGATACAACAGTCACAAAGTCCCAAATGCAACATTCACATCACTACACTGTCATCGGATCAATGTTCCAGCAATCTGTGGCGCAAATATAGCGCGGTGAGCAGAAAGATTCAATGAACGTCATTCACTGCCAAACTTGCAATTGAAGCAATTTCTAGCTGAGGAGTTTAAGAGCCAGAATGTTATACCAAGTGTAACTGGTTACAGCTGTTTAAAGTTTCATTCCATTCTCTGAAAAGCTTGTGGGGAGGAGCCAAGGCATGTTTGGAATCTTCCAGAAAATAACATAATGCAGCATCAGCTCCCATACTGAAAAGAATTAACAGAATCACAGAATAATTTTTTTTTTATTCATTCATGGGATGTGGGCGACACTGGCCAGGCCAGCATTTATTGCCCATCCCTAATTGCCCTTGAGAAGGTGGTGGTGAGCTGCCTTCTTGAACCGCTGCAGACCATTTGGGGTAGGTATACCCACAGTGCTGTTAGGAAGGGAGTTCCAGGATTTTGACCAAGCGACAGTGAAGGAACGGCGATATAGTTCCAAGTCAGGATGGTGTGTGATTTGGAGGGTAACTTGCAGGTGGTGGTGTTCCCATGTATTTGCTGCCCTTGTCCTTCTAGTTGGTAGAGGTCGCATGTTTGGAAGGTGCTGTCAAAGGAGCCTTGGTGCGTTGCTGCAGTGCATCTTGTAGATGGTACACACTGCTGCCACTGTGCGTCAGTGGTGGAGGGAGTGAATGTTTGTAGATGGGATTGCAATCAAGCGGGTTGCTTAGTCCTGGATGGTGTCGAGCTTCATGAGTGTTGTTGGAGCTGCACCCATCCAGGCAAATGGAGAGTATTCCATCACACTCCTGACTTGTGCCTTGTAGATAGTGGACAGGCTTTGGGGAGTCAGGAGGTGAGTTACTCGCCTCAGGATTTCTAGCCTCTGACCTGCTCTTGTAGCCACGGTATTTATATGGCTACTCCAGTTCAGTTTCTGGTCAATGGTAGCCCCGAGGATGTTGATAGTGGGGGATTCAGCGATGGTAATGCTGTTGAATGTCAAGGGGAGATGGTAAGATTCTCTCTTGTTGGAGATGGTCATTGCCTGGCACTTGTGTGGCGCGAATGTTACTTGCCACTTATCAGCCCAAGCCTGGATATTGTCCAAGTCTTGCTGCATTTCTACATGGACTGCTTCAGTATCTGAGGAGTCAGCGAACATCCCCACTTCTGACCTTATGATTGAAGGAAGGTCATTGATGAAGCAGCTGAAGATGGTTGGGCCTAGGACACTACCCTGAGGAACTCCTGCAGTGATGTCCTGGAGCTCAGATGATTGACCTCCAATAACCACAACCATCTTCCTTTGCGCCAGGTATGACTCCAGCCAGCGGAGGGTTTTCCCCCTGATTCCCATTGACCTCAGTTTTGCTAGGGCTCCTTGATGCCATACTTGGTCAAATGCTGCCTTGATGTCAAGGGCAGTCACTCTCGCCTCACCTCTTGAGTTCACCCCTTTTGTCCATATTTGAACCAAGGCTGTAATGAGGTCAGGAGCTGAGTGGCCCTGGCGGAACCCAAACTGAGCGTCACTGAGCAGGTTGTTGCTAAGCAAATGCCACTTGATGGCACTGTTGATGACACCTTCCATAACTTTACTGATGATAGAGAGTAGGCTGATGGGATGGTAATTAGCTGGGTTGGATTTGTCCTGCTTTTTGTGTACAGGACATACCTGGGCAATTTTCCACATTGCAGGGTAGATGCCAGTGTTGTAACTGTACTGGAACAGCTTGGCTAGGGGTGCGGCAAGTTCTGGAGCACAGGTCTTCAGCACTATTGCTGGAATATTCATAAGATCAGAAGATCATAAGAACTAGGAGCAGGAGTAGGCCGTCCAGCCCCTCGAGCCTGCTCCGCCATTCAATAAGATCATGGCTGATATTTTCGTGGACTCAGATCCACTTACCCGCGCTCCCACCGTATCCCATAATTCCTTTATTGTTCAAAAAGATATCTACCTTAGCTTTTAAGATGTTTACTGAAGAAGCGTCAACTACTTCACTGGGCAAGGAATTCCATAGATTAACAACCCTCTGGGTGAAGAAGTTCCTTCTTAATTCAGTCAAAAATCTGCTCCCTCTAATCTTGAGGCTATCCTCTCTTGTCCTAGCTTCACCTGCCAGTGGAAACATCCTCTCTACTTGTATCTTATCTATTCCCTTCATGATTTTATATGTTTCTATAAGATCCCCCCTCATTCTTCTGAACTCCAATGAATATAATCCCATTATACTCAGTCTCTCCTCATAAGCCTACCCCCTCAACTCCGGAATCAACCTAGTGAACCTCCTCTGCACCCTCTCCAGTGCCAGTATATCCTTTCTCAAGTAAGGAGACCAAAACTGCACACAGTACTCCAGGTGCGGCCTCACCAGTACCTTATACAGCTGCAACATAACCTCTCTGCTTTTAAACTCAATCCCTTTAGCAATGAAGGACAAAATACCATTTGCCTTCCTAATTACTTGCTGTACCTGCAGACCAACCTTCTGCGATTCATGCACAAAGATCCCAAGGTCCCTCTGCATAGCAGCATGCTGCAACTTTTTACCATTCAAGTAATAATCCTTTTTACTGTTACTCCTACCGAAATGAATGACTTCACATTTATTAACATTGTATTCCATCTGCCAGACCTTTGCCCACTCACTCAGTGTATCTATGTTCCTCTGCAAAGTTTCACAGTCATCTGCACACTTTGCTCTGCCACTCATCTTAGTGTCATCTGCAAACTTTGACACCCGACACGTGGTCCCCAACTCCAAATCATCTATATAAATGATAAATAATTGCGGTCCCAACACCAATCCCTGAGGCACACCACTAGTGACTGATTGCCACCCAGAATAGCACTCATTTATCCCCACTCTCTGCTTCCTGTTAGTCAACCAATCCTCTATCCATGCTAATACTTTACCCCTAACGCCATGCATCCTTATCTTATGCAGCAGCCTCTTGTGCGGCACCTTGTCGAAGGCCTTTTGGAAATCTAGGTACACCACATCCACTGGGTCCCCATTGTCCACCTTGCTCGTAATGTCATCATAGAATTCCAAAAGATTTGTCAAGCATGACCTGCCCTTCATGAACCCATGCTGCGTCTGCCCAACGGGACAATTTCTATCGAGATGCCCTGCTATTTCTTCCTTGATAATAGACTCAAGCATCTTCCCCACTGCAGAGGTTAAGCTAACCGGTCTATAATTCCCCATCTTTTGTCTACCTCCCTTTTTAAACAGTGGCGTCACATCTGTTGTTTTCCAATCAGCTGGGACTACCCCAGAGTCCAGCGAATTTTGGAAAATTACCGTCAGTGCACCTGCTATTTCTCCCGCCATCTCTTTTAGTCCCCTGGGATGCATTCCATCAGGGCCAGGAGACTTATCAATCCTTAGCTCCACTAGCTTGCCCAACACTACCTCTTCCGTAATAATGATTGTTTCCAGGTCCTCACCTACGTTCGTTTCTTTGTCAATTACTGGCATGTTATTAATGTCCTCCACTGTGAAGACTGATACAAAATACCTGTTCAATGCCTCGGCCATTTCATCATATCCCATAACTAAATTCCCCTTCTCATCCTCTAAAGGACCAACGTTTACTTTAGCCACTCTTTTTCGTTTTATATATTTATAGAAACTTTTGCGATCTGTCTTTATATTCTGTGCTAGCTTTTTCTCATGTTCCATCTTACTTTTCTTTATGGCTCTTTTTGTAGCTTTCTGCTGACCTTTAAAGTTTTCCCAATCTTCTAGTTTCATGCTGCTTTTGGCCACTTTGTATGCCTTCTCTTTCAATTTGATAGCCTCCCTTATTTCCTTGGACACCCATGGCAGATTACCCCTTTTCTTCCAGTCCTTCCTTTTCACTGGAATATACTTCTGCTGAGCACTTTGAAAAATTGCTTTGAAAGTCCTCCACTGCTCGTCAACTGTCCCACCGTAAAATCTTTGTTTCCAGTCCTCTTTAGCCAAGTCCTCCCTCATTCTATTGTAGTCCCCCTTGGTCAAGCACAGGACCCTGGTATTGGATTTTATCTTCACACTCTCCATCTGTATTCTAAATTCAACCATACTGTGATCACTCCTTCCAAGAGGATCCCTAACAATGAGGTCATTAATTATTCCTGTCTCATTACACAGGACTAGATCTAGGATAGCTTGCTCCCTCGTCGGTTCCATTACATACTGTTCAAGAAAACTATCACGGATACACTCAACAAATTCCTCCTCAAGGCTACCCTGACTGAGCTGGTTCGACCAATCTACATGTAAATTAAAATCCCCCATGATAATTGCCGTACCATTTTTACAGGCATTAGTTATTTCTTTGTTTATTGCCCGCCCCAATGTGATGTTATTATTTGGTGGCCTATAGACTACGCCTATCAATGACTTTTTCTTCTTAGAGTTTCTAATTTCGACCCAAATGGATTCAACCTCATTCTCCATAGAACCTATATCATCTCTCAGCACCACCCTGATGTCGCCCTTGAGTATCAGAGCTACACCACCTCCCTTGTCAGGGCCCGTAGCTTTTGCAGTATCCAGTGCCTTCAGTCGTTTCTTGATATCACGTGGAGTGAATCGAATTGGCTGAAGTCTGGCATCTGTAATGCTGGGGACTTCAGGAGGAGGCCGAGATGGATCATCAACTCAGCACTTCTGGCTGAAGATTGTAGCAAATGCTTCAGCCTTATCTTTCGCACTGATGTGTTGGGCTCCCCCATCATTGAGGATGGGGATATTTGTGGAGCCACCTCCTCCAGTTAGTTGTTTAATTGTCCACCACCATTCACGGCTGGATGTGGCAGGACTGCAGAGTTTCGATCTGATCCGTTGGTTATGGGATCGCTTAGCTCTGTCTATCGCATGCTGCTTACACAGTTTGGCACGCAGATAGTCCTGTGTTGTAGCTTCACCAGGTTTACACCTCATTTTGAGGTATACCTGGTGCTGCTCCTGGCATGCCCTCCTGCACACTTCATTGAAGCAGGGTTGGTCTCCTGGCTTGATGGTAATGGTAGAATGGTGGATATGCCGGGCCATGAGGTTACAGATTGTGGTTGAGTACAATTCTGCTGCTGCTGATGGCCCACAGCGCCTCATGGATGCCCAGTTTTGCATTGCTAGATCTGTTCGAAATCTATCCCATTTAGCACGGTGATAGTGTCACACAACACGATGGAGGGTATCCTCAATGTGAAGGCAGGACTTCGTCTCCACAAGGACTGTGCGGTGGTCACTCCTACCAATACAGTCATGGACAGAAGCATCAGCAGCAGGCAGGTTGGTGAGGACGAAGACAAATATGTTTTTCCCTCGTGTTGGTTCCCTCAACACGATACAGTGCAGAAGGCAGAAGAGGCCCTTCGGCCCGTCGAGTCTGCACCGATGCATTAAAACACCTGACCTGTCTACCTAATCCCAAATTGCTAGCACTTGGCCCATAGCCTTGAATGTTATGAGGTGCCAAGTGCTCATCCAGGTACTTTTTAAAGGATGTGAGGCAACCTGCATCTACCACCCTCCCAGGCAGGGCATTCCAGATCGTCACCACCCTCTGGGTAAAAAAGTTCTTCCTCAAGTCCCTCTTAAACCTCCTTCCCCTCACCTTAAACTTGTGACCCCTCGTAACTGACACTTCAACTAAGGGGAACAGCTGCTCCCTATCCACCCTGCCCATGCCCCTCATAATCTTATACACCTCGATCAGGTCACCCCTCAGTCTTCTCTGCTCCAGCGAAAACAACCCAAGCGTATCCAAAAAAGAAAGTAACACTCCTGGGGTGATTTCCAGTTCACAGGAAAAGGGTGGTGGCAAGATGACACTTTTAAAAAATTTCCTATTGCTGACTTTTCCCCCAAGATGAGGGCCCTGATTTAGATGACCAAAATTACTGCTCAAATCAGGTGTGAGTTTCACTAATGTATTTAAATCAAGGTCTTAAGACATGTTGGAACCCCAAAGCAATTCTTTTTTTCCACTGACTGAATTGTGTACTGCACGTGCTATATCCAGTGAACTTGACTAAGGCAGCCAAACCAACGCTCTTTCACCAGTGGCTGCGAGTCCCTCCAAAAATATTGCCAAAAAGCTTTTTACATGAGTTTTGTGAGATCAATGTGCCTCCTGGTCACACAAATAGTCTTCCTGCCAACAGCCGGGCTCTCTGTGGCCACTCATCCAGGATTGCCTCCCGCTCTTTAATAAAAGACATTTGACTTGGCTCTCCATGGAGGAGGTGCCATATCTGCCACCCCTCTGATTGGTGAGCTGCCTGTCAGTGCTCGTTCAGCTCTGCCAGCTCCCTAATGTTATTAATGACCAGACCTAACCACAAACATGGATCAGCCATACCACAATGTCAATGGGCGGACAAAGCAGACACCTCGCCCACCTCTCGTCTGATGTACAACAGAACCACAATCAATGCCAGTGTATTAAAATCTTTCTACCAAAAGAATATCTTGGTATTAGATTGCATGTGTTATTGCTTTCCTTTTGAGGAGCTAGATAAGATTTCTACTATAAATATATGCACATTATATCACATTATATTTGTTTGTTCATCTTTTGTAAAGCCAAAAAGATGATCTGAAATGCTCTATTGCTTATCAAGGTCTGAAGAGGGAATCTGTAGAAACATTAAATAATTCCAGTGGCTCAAAAGGATTAAAGGAAAGATTATTCTATTTGTTTTCCTGGGGCATGTTAGCAATAGATTACCTATCAAGATGAGTGGAAACATTCTCAGAGGAGCTGGGATTTATCTGTGACCTAAAATTCAGAAGCCAAAAATCTAAAATAAATAGATCAGAAGCATAACAAATTTCATATCAGCATCATCCAATATAAAAATATTCATCTTTTTGTAGTGGAAGTTCTTATCATAACTTCTTGGTTTATGTAGTCATTGTTCACTTCTGCTCTTAAGATAGTAGTGCCAACTCTGGTTGGATGCGTTCCTAGAGGTTTCATGACATGACATCCTGCTTCCAAGCACCCCACCTCCACGCTCCTGCCATTGATCACTGACTGCCTTCCCACACCAATCAGAAAACAAACAGAATCTTTGGCTGGAATATTCCCAGCCCTGTGGAGGCAGCTTTGGAGGTGGGGAGGCATGAAAATTTAGAACACAGCGCATCGGGTTGGCTCTCCGACATGATTTCCCCCTCCGTGCACTTTTCCTGGAGGCTGGCTCCCAGCGGCAACAGCTACCCACCCAGAAGCAGTGGGTAGCCAATTATGGTACTTAAAAGGGCAATTAACCCCTATTTTTGCACTTCAATTAAATTTTACAAATGGTGCCCAGGCCCCACACCAGGAGCCTGGCTATGCATAAGGGGCAGCTTCATGGCAGGAGATCAGAGTGCCATCATATGATTTTGCACCTTCGTGTATAAAGGAGCAGAAAGGTTGTATGTGGCACATCCACAGCAAAATGCATTTATCTGGAGTCGGTTCCTCTGCAAATTGATGCACCTGACAATTCTGGCCCTTAGTTTTTGCATGCTGTTTAGACTATTAGGTGAGTGCCTCCATCTTGTGGCGTCCTCTCATTCTTCATCTGCTTGAGCAGCGCTCACCTTTCCCAGTGGGGCTGCCAGCCAGCGCTCCCTTCAGCCCCACCAATTGGCCCTCCTGCATCCGGATGCTGCCCGCCGTCCCTAATTGGATGGCACAGTGGCGCAGTGGTTAGCACTGCAGCCTCACAGCTCCAGTGACCCGGGTTCAATTCTGGGTACTGCCTGTGTGGAGTTTGCAAGTTCTCCCTGTGACTGCATGGGTTTTCGCCGGGTGCTCTGGTTTCCTCCCGCAGCCAAAGACTTGCAGGTTGATTGGTAAATTGGCCATTATAAATTGCCCCTAGTATAGGTAGGTGGTAGGGGAATTGAGGGAAAGTGGGGATGTGGTAGGAATATGGGATTAATGTAGGATTAGTATAAATGGGTGGTTGATGGGTGGGCCGAAGGGCCTGTTTCAGTGCTGTATCTCTAAATAAATAAATGGAGGTGGCCATGATACTGGAACACATGGGCCTGGGATCTGAAAATAGTCCCAATTGCGGGTTCCCAGTGCCACAGGAAAATTCAGCTCTTTGTTACCCAATTAGATGATTCCCTACTCTCAGTCAAACAGTATGTTTTCCATCCCAAATATTTTTATAATTAATAAGCAGAAGTGTTCAAAGAATATGTAAAAATGAGCAATTTTTTAATGCCCCAATGATCTTTCTCCTTGAGATTAATCATCAATTCCTGTGGCCGCCAGGTCAATCCTGGAAGGTTGACAACCCTTTCTTTAGGGCTGGATTTAGGATCTGCAGGAACTCTGCAGCAAGGAGCAGAAACCATTTGTGTTAGTGAATTAAACATGCATTTCTGAAGTTAACTGCTACCTGGAATATAAATTGAATGGCATGTGCTCTATCATTTTACCTGTATGAATACAGACCATAAAATGGGACTTTATGATCCTTCTGCCCTTTTGAGTTTTAAGTAGAAGATGTCAGAAAAGTTACCACAGGGTAACTGGCTTGTGGCGACCAAGCATTCATAGTAACATCACTTTTGATCCTTCAATGTTAGCTCTTCCTGTCTTTGTGAAGTCGAATTCACCAAGCATTGGATTGTTCACCCACTAATAGGGAACAGGAGCTGGCTTTAGACCATTGGGAGACAGGTTAGTTTTACCTTATTGTCATGCAGGGCCTCACCTGTTGCTGGGAAGAAAAGAAGGCCTATTACAAGGGGTTGCCAAGCCCCTGGCTGGAAAGACATTTTTTTTCATACGAGCAGACAGTGTTGGAACAAAGGAACCAGTCCCTGCCCCAATACACAGAAGAGACCTGGTCAACCAGTCAGTCACATGAGCACCTGCTGGCCAACTAGGGGAGTTTTAAACAAAAACAAGAAATGCTGGAATCACTCAGCAGGTCTGGCAGCATCTGTGGAAAGAGAAGCAGAGTTAACGTTTCGGGTCAGTGACCCTTCTTCGGACCCTCCGAAGAAGGGTCACTGACCCGAAACGTTAACTCTGCTTCTCTTTCCACAGATGCTGCCAGACCTGCTGAGTGATTCCAGCATTTCTTGTTTTTGTTTCAGATTTCCAGCATCCGCAGTATTTTGCTTTTATTTTAGGGGAGTTTTAAATTGGAGAAACAGTGTTTGAAGTCAGAAAACTGTTTGCTCCTGGACTGGAAAAGACCTCACGTGGCTGGCTTGCCGCCGCCTCTCTCCTGTCTGCTCTCATCTCTCTCACCAGCTTTGGAAACCATTGAAGACATATGAACCCCAAGAGAGAAAAGTCTCCTACAGTGAAGAAGGTTTAAGAAAAATACCGGGCCCCAATGAAAAGCAAGGTTTACCTACAAGCAAGGACTACAGCAAGCTCGAAGCACAGTAACAAAATCCCCTCTTCAGAGATTGCCTCAGACCACTCTACATTATTTTTCTTCTGCTCTTTTCTGTCTCTATTTGCATGTGCGTATCACATTTGTATGCTAACATGGGGTGATGCGTGTATCCGTAGGCATTAACAAATTAGAATTTTTAGTTTAAGTTTTAATAAATTTCACTTTTCTTCTTTAGACCTAAGAAAGCCTGTTTGTGCTCATTTCTTTGCCTTATAATTGGAAAGCGGTGAACAAGGATTCACCAAGGTGGAGCTCAAAACACAGTGTGTTTAAAAATTAAAATCCTGTTAGAGTAAGACCAGGTGAAGGCTAAAAGGGAGCCCCTAGACACCTTTCTCACCTGGTCGTAACACTATCGATGCTGTAGTAATCCTGCTTAATGCGAGTTGAACTGTAGGTTCAGACTTCCTGTGCTTCCTAATCTTCATCATGATTTGTAAGTATTTACTGTCTACAGCTGTGGCCAGGGGCCCTGAATTTCCACAGGGGGTTTCTTCCATAAATTTGGCTGAGGATCTCCAGGTCCTTCAAGAAATTCAGGATGAGGGTGTCAGTGGAAGCAGGCAATTCATTTCTTGTGACAGGTTTTTATCCATGCATTCAGATTCCTAGCAATGTACTGGGAGTTGAGTCTCTATTATTTTGCATGCCCTGCAGGAATTGACTTCAATCTAAAATTGTGCTCTGTGAAAATAAAATGAACCATTATCCACCTCATAAATGCTCAGCATTCATCGATAGTCATTAAAAGAGAAAGAACAAACATACAATGTTTATGTAAAGACATGATGACTACGACTACTACCACTAGCCATTCTTAGTGCCGCTGTCTTAATCCTCTTGGGAAATGGAAAGAATGAAGAAATGGCCAGCTTGTTTCAAAATGAAATCTATTGTGCCAATGAGTCACTGAACTAGGATATGGATTTAAATCCATGACCTTTATGTGAACAGAATTTTTTTTAAATTCAGCATTCCATTAAAGTAGGAAAGACACATTTTAATTCATATATTGGCTAAACTTCAAATGTAAAAAAAAGTTACATCACCATGAGGTAAACTCTGTTTTGGGGAAAGACAAGCCAATGATTCTTTTTTAAAGATAAAGCAACAAATATGTAAATTCTGAAAATCTGAAATAAAAACATCAAATCCATGAACATCTGACCATGAAAAAAATGTTCTGGGCTTCCTTATCCCAAAATTATAGCACTGCATATTGTCTATATATCTTCCTAATAAGCATTTTAACAGGCAGATTATCTTGGCTCCTTCATTGGTACAAAATAATTATGCAAAAATTGTGGTGCACTGTAACTTTAAGGTTATATGCATGGTCACAGGAGAATTTTCTACTGAATTTTTGAGTTATTCATGAGCATAACTCAACCAGAAAGTGCACTTAAATCCTCACCACTCTTCAGTGCACAAATGTATTCCCTTCCTTTTCTATTCCACAGGCCTTATGCTGAGCTGATTTCTTTCTCAATGACCCAAGCAGCAGCAATATTGCCTGCTTATCAGTCTGTTAGAGAAACATAAATTGATATAATTCTGTCATTTCTATCTTCATCAACTCACACTGAAAGCCATCATTCTGAAGATTCAGGCATGATTTGAAACCTAGACAAATAACTAAAATTTGAAGGAGAAAGTTCACATTTGTGATCATGACAATGAAAATCATTTCAGTGCTGTCCTTTGTGGCAGTATTCTGAGTGATTTTTTTTACATGGATGATACCATTTAAATTGTGGTGGCTGAAGAACTATTTGTGCAGCAAAGTGGCTTGTTGGTTGGTTGAAAAGTGTTCAACAGATTATAGAATTGTATTTCTAGGTTAAGTATTAGTGTGGGTAATTGCTTCTGCAATAATAGAAGGGTATCTGACATAGTTAAGTAATACATCACTCCTGCTACACATTGACAATTAAAGTATGAAAACAATGTCACTATTGTGGTTTTATTCCAATATGAACTAACATTAGAACTACAGGTACTTCCAAATAGTTAAGTATAAGCCATAGAAATGCCTTAGGTTCTTCATGTATTCTGAGCTATTGTATACCCTAGCCTTCCCCATAGAATTAAAACAACATATTGAACTATTTAGTTTAAAAAACGTTTCCCATTTACACAACAACAACTTGCATTTATATAGCATCATTAATGTAGTAAAACATCCCAAGGCACTTTATAAGAGCATTATCAAACAAAATTTGACACCGAGTCACATATGCAGGGATATTTAAGGTACCAGAATTAGAAGAGTGCCGAGATCTCACAAGTTTGTAGGACTGGAGATGGTAACCGAGATCGGGTGGGACAAAGCCATGGAAAGATCTGAAAACAAGGCTGAAAATTTTATAATTGAGGTGTTGCCAGACTAAGAGTCTTAATAGGTCAATAAGCACAGGGGATGATAGGTGAATGGGACTTGGTGCAAGTTAGGATATGGCCAGCGGAGTTTGAATGAGCTTATGTTTACAGTGGGTGGAAGATGGAAGGCTGGCCAGGAAAGCATTGGAATAGTCAAGGCTAGAGGTAACAAAAGCAAGGATGACAGTTTCAGTAGCAGATGAGTTGAGGCAAGGATGGAGTTGGGTGATGTAATAGGGTTGGAAGCAGGCGTTCTTTCTAAAGACAAGACTACTTGTTTTTTTAAATCACAGCCATGGAAACATTGCTCAAAATTACAATTAAACCTGGAGTAATGACCCATCTGTCTTGTGATACCTCTTGATTTCACACAAAACAGTAAATATAGAACTCTGACCTCAACCTGGGTCAAGAAACAACCTCTGTAATTAGATACCAACACTGTGGAGGAAAATTTCCTCCGTATGCCATATGTAGCAAAATCAATAAACCATTTATAAAACACATTTTCACAATTTTATTGCATATATTGCACAGAGGAAATATTCCTTCCCTTCCATATGTCCCTTGTGAAGGAGCTCATCATATTGTTTCCTTCGTAGGTACTTCCCTTTATTCGAAACAGATGGGCGGGCGGTTAGAATTGCAGAGACTTGCATCCTCCAATCCTTCTGTTTTCCTGTGGGTTGCATTTTTACCTTGAGCAGGTGGGAGAGAGGCCTGCCAGATTGCAGCGGGGTCTTTCTTTAAATATGCAGATTGGCTCAGATGATATCATCAGTGCCCCATTACAATTTCAACCCGAGACCTGAAGGGGGAGGACGTTGCAGCTTTCCTGTCAGGTCAACCTGGCAATAAACAGAGACCCAGAATGGCAAGTTAATTACATTTTTTATAATATATATAAAAGCAAAATACTGCGGATGCTGGAAATCTGAACTAAAAACAAGAAATGCTGGAAATACTCAGCAGGTCTGCCAGCATCTGTGGAGAGAGAAGCAGTGTTCACGCATCAGGTCAGTGACCCTTCTTCAGAACTGACAAATATTAGAAATGTGAAAGGGGCAAGAGATAACAAAGGAGAAGGTGTAGATAGGACAAGGTCACAGAATAGCTGACCAGAAGGCCGTGGAGCAAAGGCAAAAAATATGTTAATGGTGTGTTGAAAGACAAAGCATTAGTACAGTTAGGGGGTTAACAGACTGACAATTGAACAGCCGCAAGTACAAATATGAAAAAAAACAGTGGGTAAGCAAACTGAACAAACTAAGATGAAATAAAATAAACACAAAAAATATTTTTAAAAAGGAAAAAGAATAAATAACTAAAAATAAAAGTAAAATGGTGGGCCCATCATGCTCTGAAATTATTGAACTCACTGTTCAGTCCGACAGGCTGCAATGTGCCTAAGCGGAAAATGAGATGCTGTTCCTCGAGCTTGCGTTGATGTTCACTGGAACACTGCAGCAATCCCAGGACAGAGATGTGAGCATGAGAGCAGGGGGGAGTGTTGAAATGGCAAGCAACCAGAAGCTCGGGGTCCTGTTTGCAGACTGAGCGGAGATGTTCCGCAAAGCGGTTACCCAGTCTGTGTTTGGTCTCCCCAATGTAGAGGAGACCACATTGTGATCAGCGAATACAGTATAATACATTGAAAGAAGTACAAGTAAATCGCTGCTTCACGTGAAAGGAGTGTTTGGGGCCTGGGATAGTGAGGAGAGAGGAGGTAAATGGGCAGGTATTACACCTCCTGCGATTGCAGGGGAAGGTGCCGTGAGAAGGGGAAGAGGTGGTGGGGGTAATGGAGGAGTGGACCAGGGTGTCACGGTGAGGACGATCCCTTCGGAATGCTGACAGGGGAAGGGAGGGGAAGATGCATTTGGTAGTGGCATCACGCTGGAGGTGGCGGAAATGGCGGAGGATGATCCTTTGGATATGGAGGCTGATGGGGTGGAAAGTGAGGACAAGGGGAACCCTATCGCGGTTCTGGGAAAGAGGGGAAGGGGTGAGGGTAGAGGTGAGGGAAATGGGTCGGACACGGTTGAGGGCCCTGTCAACCAGAGTGGGGGGAATCCTCGGTTGAGGAAAAAGGAAGACATATCAGAAGCGCTGTCACGGAAGGTAGCTTCATCAGAGCAGATGCGTCGGAGACGGAGAAAATGGGAGAATGGAATGGAGTCCTTACAGGAGGCAGGGTGTGAAGAAGCGTAGTCGAGGTAGCTGTGGGAGTTGGTGGGCTTATAATGGATATTAGTAGACAGCCTATCCCCAGAAATGGAGACAGAGAAGTCAAGGAAGGGAAAGGAAGTGTTGGAGATGGACCATGTAAATTTGAGAGAAGGGTGGAAATTAGAAGCAAAGTTGATAAAGTTTTCCAGTTCGGGGCGGGAGCAGGAAACAGCACCGATACAGTCATCAATGTACCGGAAAAAGAGTTGGGGGAGGGGGCCTGAGTAGGACTGGAACAAGGAATGTTCAACATATCCCACAAAAAGACAAGAATAACTAGGACCCATGCGGATACCCATAGCAACACCTTTTACTTGAAGGAAGTGAGTGGAGTTGAAGGAGAAGTTGTTCAATGTGAGAACAAGTTCAGTCAGGCGGAGGAGGGTGGTGGTGGATGGGGACTGGTTGGGCCTCTGTTCCAGGAAGAAGTAGAGAGCCCTCAAACCATCCTGGTGGGGATGGAGGTGTAGAGAGATTGGATGTCCATAGTGAAGAGGAGGCAGTTGGGACCAGGAAACTGGAAATTGTCAAAATGACATAGGGTGTCAGAAGAGTCATGGATGTAGGTGGGAAGAGACTGGACCAGCGGAGAAAAGATAGAGTCAAGATAGGAAGAAATAAGTTCAGTGGGGCAGGAGTAGGCTGACACAATGGGTCTGCCGGGACAGTCCTGTTTGTGGATTTTGGGAAGGAGGTAGAAGCGGGCTGTCCAGGGTAGTGGGACTATGAGGTTGGAAGCTGTAGAGGGAAGCTCTCCAGAGGAGTCGAGTCAGAGACAGTCCTGTGGACAGTAGCCTAATGTTCGGTGGTGGGGTCATGGTCCAGAGGGAGGTAGGAAGTAGTGTCTGAGAGTTGGCGCTGAGCCTCTGCAAGGTAAAGGTCGATACGCCATACAACAGCAGCACCACCCTTGTCTGCAGGTTTGATGAGCATGTCGGGGTTAGACCTGAGAGAACGGAGTGCCTCAAGATTAGAGGGGGACAGGTTAGAGTGAGGGGGGCAGAGAAATTGAGATGACCAATGTCTCGCCGACAGTTTTCAATGAAAAGATCAAGAGCGGGTAAGAGGCCAGGAGGAGGGGGTCCAGGTAGAGGGAGAATGCTGGAGGCGGGTGAATAGGTCTACTGATCAGGGGAAGAACTTCTGGTCAAAGAAGTGAGCCTGGAGGCGGAGGCGACGGAAGAAGAACTCAACGTCATTCCGAGCACGAAATTCATTGAGGTGGGGGCGTAAGGGGATAAAACTGAGACCTTTGCTGAGTACAGAAACCGGGTGCTCCGGTTTCCTCCCACATGCCAAAGACTTGCAGGTTGATAGGTAAATTGGCCATTAGCAATTGCCCCTAGTATAGGTAGGTGGTAGGGAAATATAGGGACAGGTGGGGATGTGGTAGGAATATGGAATTAGCGTCGGATTAGTATAAATGGGTGGTTGATAGTCAGCACAGACTCGGTGGGCCGAAGGGCCTGTTTCAGTGCTGTATCTCTAAAAAAAAAAGAACGTTCAGTGTCAGAGAGGGGGAGGTCAGAGGGTATAGTGAATACACGGCAAGGGGTCAGATCAGAAGGGGTGGGGTCAGAGGGAAGTGAAGGGGAGGAAGGGTCTGGAGGGGCATTAGTCCCCATCAGCTGCTGGAGCTTTTGTTCCTTAACACCTGAAAGGAAGAAAAAAAGTTTTTTGTTAATGCGTCGGATGAGACGTGGGATGAAATGAAACTGTGGAGTAGAACAGCTTTGAGACAAGGCGAGGTGGTGCTGCTGGAGAGAGAGGTTCAGTGTGTACATGTGGCGGCGCATAGCACTGAGTGTGGATCTCAGGATGCGGCGAGAACAGCAGTCCGAGGAATGTTGTATTTCTCGGAGATACCTGTAATCCTGGGTGGATTCAAAACATGATGGGTGAAACTGCAGTTGGAATCCACGCGGAATAAGTCGGAGCCGGAGACAGTCACTGAGGAAGGAGATGTGGCTGTGAAAACGAGTTTTGGTAGATACTTTATCAAACACCAGGAGGGAAATAGAAAGCAATGAAGGTGAACAAGGTAAAAGAGACAAACGAAAATCCCATTGGAGAGGAGAACTTCTTCAAGGTAGGCATTCCTGGAAGAGAAGTGGCAGTGAATTAAACACTAAAATAAAAGCAAAATACTGTGGATGCAGTATTTAAATTTTTTTTTAGTTTCCTTCCTTATGGGCCAAGAGGAGTAAGCCCCATAAGGAATCCTTGGGCTTCACTGCCCTGAGAAATCCTGCCTTCCTCTGAATGCAAGGCCTGCTCAACCCACCCTCTGAATCATTTATCTGATTTCCAGGAACTTTTCCTTTTAGTCCTCAACAGCAGTCTGCTGCTGCCCTAAATTACACTCCCATCTGCCAGATGTTAAACTACGATCCTATCTGCCCTCAGGTGGACATAAAATGATCCCATGGCACTATTTGAAGAAAAGTGGGGGAATCCTCAACAATATTTATCCCTCAAGCAACACCTATGAAACAAATTATCTGGTCATTATCATATTGCTATTTGTGGGAACTTTCTGGGCACAAATTGGCTGCCCATTTCCTGCAATACAATAGTAACTTCAGAATTCCTTATTGGCTGTAAAGCACTTTGGGCCATCCTGAGGTCATGAAAATGTTACAGAAATTTAAGTCTTTCTTTGTTTCCTCTTGTGGATGAGTCCAGAACTAGGGGGCACTGTTTTAAAATTAGGAGTCGTCCTTTTAGGACAGAGATGAGGAGAATTATTTTCTCTCCAAGGGTTGTGCGACTTTGGAACACTCTGCCTCAGAAGGTGGAGGAGGTGGGGTCATTGAATATTTTTAAGGCGGATGTAGATAGATTCTTGTGAGGCAAGGGAATCAAAGATTATCAGGGTAGATGGGAGAGTGGAATTCGAGACACAAACAGATCAGCCATGATCTTATTGAATGGTGGAGCAGGCTCGAGGGACTGAATGGCCTACTTCTGCTCCTAAAGCGTATGTTCATAAGTCTTTCTTTTATTATCTGTTCTTTGCTTTCATTCATTGCACATATAAAGATCAAGTTACTGGTCCGCGCTAGAACCAATTACTCATTTGGATCAGCTTCTTCGATATTTACTAACCCTGGTTCTGAGTCTAACACACATTCTGGCTTTGGTGTCTTCAGGAACAGTAAGCAGCCATCGTGACTGTACCAGAACTACAGTCAAATTACTGCCAACTGAGCTGACTCTGCAGAATTAATTTACTTTCTTTTCCATTTGATGTGACTTCATATTGTGTAAACCCTTGGCCTATTTTTAAACCGTTTGTTTAGAAAACTTAGAAGGCAGAGAGCAAGGCAAGCACATAAACATCATGGACTGAACAGTAATTCAAAAATTATGAAAAGCCAGGTGCAAAGGCAGAGTATTATACAACGCTTAAATTTTCTTAAAAAGCACAAATTATGGAGCCAAGCGTTAACTTGAAGCTTAAAATACACGTCAAGCACCTGACTAGGGTAACTAAAAAAGGACAAACCTTTTATAGCGAAGAAGAATAACAAAGCATCCAGGCTGCCTCTTCCCACAGAAGAAATATTCACAGCAAGCTGAACCAGTTTGAATCAAATAATCCCCAAAAAATGGCATTAGGACCGTTGTAAAATCATCTCTTGAACATTACATAAACCAGTATATTCTGTGTTTTAAAATACATGGAAGAAGTGTGGTGAATAACAAAAGGAGGCACATTCTGGCTGCAGCAGGTGCTGGAAGTGGCTGGACAAGAGTGTCCAAACTGGAAGAACACTGAAAAACAGTGTAAAATTGCAGAGAGCATGTTCCTAGGTTCTCCAAAGCAGCACTGGAGGCTTAGGTGCAGGAGGCATACCAACCTGGAAGGAACCAGAGACTAAAACATTCATGGCTATGGCCACTTTCACAGCCATTGGCAATGCTGTGCTCGCCCTGCTGTGAGACTGCAGTTCTGCCTGCAACAGATGGCAGGCACATTTCAGGAGCACCTCTTTAGTGAAATGGAGATATCGCACATAGTGGGCTGGGTTTTGTTCTCTCCCAGGCACGGGTTCCTTGGCGGGGGGAGGGGCCTGAAAATGGCTCCGGATGAGGCGCGCCATGGACCTCGACTCTGTGAGGGCCTGGCCCGATCCTCCTGGCGGCAGTGAGGCTCCGTGGCAGCCCCCCCATCGCTGGGTGACAGGATCTTAACTAAAATATTCAAATCAATGAAATGAATACATTTAAATAGACACCTGCAATCTTGAGGGCCTGCTGTGTTCTTTGGCGCAGCAGCCGGCACTCCTGCGCCTTCAAATCCCCGTCTGGGGAAACGCAGCGTCACACTGGTGGGGAGGGGGGTGGGATAAGATTTTCAGTGCGGGGAGCAATGGGGTCAAATACACATCATGGCTGTAGGGAATGGTGAGAAGAGTTGACCTTTCAATTTTGTGCAGTTTGTGGGGGGAAGATCAGATGTAAAAGGTAAGTGTTTTTGGGGGGGTGGAAGGGAAAATTGTTAACTGTAATTATTATTGGGGGATGGGAATGGAGCATTATAAATTTATTTATTTAATTTTGGGGGTTACTTCTTTAAAAATGTAAATATGCTGGCAGGGTTGGCTGCCCTTTAAAAATGGTACCAGCAAATGTGCACAGACAGCTTACACCACTGCCGGCGACAGACAGCCCACCCCCTCCACTTGATTTGGGGGGCGGGCCGCCCCAGCTATTTAAATGAGCCACCGTGCGGGAGATTGCGGCGGCTCTTTGGTGTTCGGGCTGCCATTTTTTGATCTCACTGCCAATCTCGGCAGCATGCTCTTAAAATGCAGCCGACTGTTCCCCGCTGAGGTTATGATAGGAGAAATGATTCCCTGAGTGGATATGGCCTCCTGCTGAGAGGATTGTCCCCCAACTCCTCCTCCCTCTTTGAGCAGCTTGTCCTCCTCTGTTGTGCCTCATTCTCCATGTTATGCTGCAGGCCAAGGGGTTAAGAGTATCAGTTAGCTGGAAAGTTGAGATTGAAAATGACACCACTGGTGTCAAATTAGCATGACATGCTGACTAATACCACAATCTGCCTACTTTTCATACTTTTGCCCATTCAAACACCTTACCCAAAATGCGCAACCTGCACTAGCAGTGTACATACATGGTGCAAACGCCATTTTGGTACTCGAATGGCATCCATAGTGGTGAAAATACAGGTGCTACACAAGTGGATTTTGCAGCAATAGAATCTTAAGGCACTGAAGTAGGCTATTCAGCCCATCATACCACTGCTGGCTCTTTGAAAGAACTATCCAATTAGTTCCATTCCCTTACTTTTTCCCCAGAGCCCTGCAACTTTTTTCCTTATTGAGCATATATCCAATTTTCTTTTGAAAGTTAATATTGAATCTGAAAGTGAAAATATGGTTTTTGGTTATGATTCATGTGGTTTAATCACCAGACATTTGTCATGCGTTGCCATACTGCATGTTTTTTGAAACAAAAGTTTAAAACAAATGCAGGTTCTCTTTGAGCCTGAATTTATTTAAAGCTTGTTGTGGTGAAATTTGTTCATATATCACTGCTTCAATCGGTGCTGTGCAGACTACGTCGATTCCCCATACCAATGAGGAAACCCACATGGGTCACGCAGGTAGCAGCCTGCGGAACTGCATATCCCTGGGGAATTGTCGTAAGTCCCTATTTACTTTTGTCATAGAAATGTTTGCTGAGCAAATAGCCATTATTTCAGCTTCTTTTGAGCAGACTAAATTAAAACTAAAGTAAAATTAAAGTACTTTAGGGCAAAAGTTTAAAAAAAAGTGTTCTCCAAACTGAAGAGGAAACATTTGAAGTCAACTGTGAAATGGGAGGAGCAGCTCAATGATGCTTAACCTTGTCAATAATCTATCACTGTCTGAAGGGAGGATCAAGCTGTAGTGTTTGACTGATCAGTTTGATTGCTTGAAGCTCTGGGTGGAGCTAGAGAGCAGAAGTGGAATTGTGGGAGATTTCTAGAAGCTTCCGGGAAACATTTTGAATCTCAGTCTCATAGAACACAGGCTGCTGCCACACACGGCCTACTGTTAAGACATTTACTCCAATCTGTAAGACCTTTTATTGTTAATGTTAATGTGCTTTAAATAAACCGGTTGGTTATTTAACACCATGTGATATCTGCATTGCTCAGAGTTAAATCGGATATCGAAATTAAACCCAGCGTAAACACAACACAAACAAAGGAAATACACTATACCTCCCTGCAGATGGATGAAACCTCTTCTTAAATGCATGACTTGTCTCCATTTTCAAATCTTGTATGCTGAGCAGAGAATTAAAAGCATATTTTGCTTCTGAAATAAATATTTAAACCTTTGGAGGACTGCTTCAGAATTCTGAATCAGATTTTATTAAAAGGTACAATTTCAATGTTCCCATATTTATGGGAATTTCTCTGTTTTCCAAGAAAAATGTATCACTATATAAAGAAAAGCTTTCAAGCCCAGAAAATCTGTGGCTGCTCAAGCAAATGGGAGACTATCAGAACAGCTAGAACCTAGGTCAGAACCTGGAAATCTTGGGTCCTAGACTTGCATTCAAGTATCTGAGATGATCTGTTGAGCTTCAAAACAGGCCCATCATTGTAGAGAAAGGGTGAGGCTGTTGGAGAAAGACACTATACATTGAAAATTCCCATGCACCTGGACTTATAGTGAGATTTATCAGAGGAACACTTGGTCAGATGAAGCATATCTTCCTGACAACCAAACATTGTGATAACCACCTGACCCATTCAAATGACGTGCCCACCCACTGAACCTGCAGTCTCTGGTGGGGTCAGCCCTGGAGATTACCACTGAACATGATTTTGAAAGAACTGCTACGATTGCAACCCAGAGAATTATGGGGCTGTCATGTTTAACTAACCTACTGCAGACTTCTGAAGATATTACTAATAAGGTGAATGGATCAATGGAGTTGATATAGTTTTGGAGTGTCTGAAAGCTTTTGACCTGATTCTACATTAGCTAATTGCTATTAATGATGGAGTCACATATGAGCACAAGAAATAGGAGCAGGAGTAGGCCATTCTGCCCCTCGAGCCCGCTCTGCCATTAATGGGATCATGGCTGATCTACTTCAACACCATTTTCCTGCACTATCCCTGCAACCCTTGATGTTTTTAATATGTAGAAATTTATCGATCACAGTCTTGAACATACTCAACGACTGAGCCTCCACAACCCTCTGTGGCAGAGAATTCCATAGATTCACCACCCTCTGAGTGAAGAAATTCCTCCTCATCTCAGTCCTAAATGGTCTGCCCCTTAGTCTGAGACTGTGTCCCCCGGTTCTAGACTACTCAACCAGGGGAAACATCCTTCCTGCATCTATCCTGTTGAGCCCTGTAAGAATTGTGTATGTTTGAATGAGATCACCTCTCATTCTTATAAACTCCAGAGAATAAAGGCCCAGTCTATGTCACCTTTCCTCAGGACAATCCCTTCATCCCAGGAATTAGTTTGATGAACCTTTGTTGCACTCCCTCTATAGCAAGTATCTTTCCTTAGGTAAGGAGACCAAAAATGTGCACAATACTCCGTGCAGTCTCCCCAAGGCCCAATATAATTGCAGTAAGACATCTTTACTCCTATTCTCATATCCTCTTGTAATAAAGGACAACATACCATTTGCCTTCTTAATTGGTGACTGTACCTGCATGTTGGCTTTCAGTGACTCATGACCAAGGACACCCAAGTCCCTTTGAAGTTCAACATGTCCCAGCCTCTCAACATTTTTGAAATACTCTGTATTTCTGTTTTTCCTATCAAAGTGGATAACCTCACATTTCTCCACATTGTATTCCATCTGCCAAATTTTTGCCCACTCGCTTTGCCTCTCCAAATCCCCTTGAAGCATCTTTGCACCCTCCTCACAATTCACACTTCCATCTAGTTTTGTGTCATCTGCAAACTTGGAAATATATTTAATCCCCGCATCCAAATCATTGATATAGATTGTGAATAGCTGGGGCCCAAGCACTGATCATTCTGGTACCCCACTAATTACACCCTGTCAACCTGAAAATGATCCATTTATTCGTACTCTCTGTTTTCTGTCCTTCAACCAGTTCTCAGTCCATGCCAGTATATTCCCCCAATCCCATGTGCTCCAATTTTGTTTACTAACCTCTTGGGTCGGATCTTGTTGTCCCCTGGCGGCGAGTGGAGAAAATGGGATCTGCGCTGTCGCAATTCTAAGGCAGGAGACCACTTAACATACTGACGGTGATCGCCTCCCCCCCCCAGTCACATGACGGGGCAGTACGGCAATGCTATGAATGGCACCACCTGATGTGGGAGTGGGTGCTGGCACCACTTTTAAAAGGCTGCCAGCCCTGCAAACAAATTGCAGAGCTCCCCCCCACCCCTCCATCTATACACAGAATGCAGAGTTGACCCCTTCCCCTCCTTGGTGGTGCCAGATTCTCATGGACAGGAAAGTGAAGGCACGTGTGCGTCACACGTCGAGCTCAGGATCAGGAATGGATGGGAAGATTGCGGCAGATGATATTGAAATTTATGCAGAGAGGTATTTTAAATATTTAAACTAGGGTGTTTTTGCACAGCAACGGAGATGCCGCCATGGAGCTTCCCCGCCCCCAGGAAGATCGGGCACGGCAATCCCAGCGTCAGGTTCCACAGCGGCCACTGCTGCTCCGATTCTCTGGCCCCCGCTGCCCCGAAACCGGACATCGGGCCAGCCCCTTGTGTGGGACCTTATCAACGGTTTTCTGAAAATCTAAATATACCATATCCACCAAGTTCCCCCTTGTCTATTCTGCTAGTTACATCCATTGGCAGGATCTAGTGCCTGGAGGTGAGGGAGAAAAATCAGCTGCTTCTGCTGACCTGAGAGTCCTGCAACAGCAACAATGGATGCCATCTTTCGGGCCTCCTGGTTGCTAAACCCAACAACCAGAAGGCTTCCAGCTGATCCCTACCCTGAAAGCAAGCGAAGAGGCTTACCTGTAGAGCTGCTGCCAGCCCCTTCCTATTCTTCAGCTGAGAGGGCCTGGGCACAAGACATTAGGAAATACTTCATCAGGCCACCAACCAAAGAAATGGCCCACTGGTTAAACTTCAGAAAAATAAGAAATGTAATGCCTGTTCCTATAGCAGATACAGAATCCCTGGTTGTCTCTCCCTCCATCCCACTCCCCAACAAGACCTGTTGTCATGGGTCTCTGGCCCACACCCTGGGCTGGATTTTACCTTTGGAGTCAGACTGGGAGGTGGAAGGGCTGGTAAAATGGTGGCTGAAGGTATTGGAAGGGGATCCCGAAATCTTCCCGCCACCACGGCATTATTATCTGTGGGTGGAACCTCAGCGGCACAGCCAGGCACTGGGCAGCCAATTGTACCAATTAAGTGCAACTACATGCCCTCGCCAGCATTTTACTGACATCGGGAGGAGCCACCGCCACGTGAGGCGACCACCAGTTAAACCCTGGCGGCCTCCCAGTGGGTTACCGGGGGGCCCTCCTTTATGGCCACTTCATAGCCAACGGAGGGGCTACCCGGTTGCAATGGCCACCCCTGTGGCTATGGCGACACCGATGGAAGGTGCCCGCTTTCCCCACCCTCAATCACCGGGGCCTGCAGGCCTCGCCCCGGCTAGGTAAGAAAAAGAACATACTTTGTCTTTGAGGGCGCCTCAGCAATGAGGCGTCCTCTCCTTCCTACAGCCTCAGCAGTGACCACCTCTAATGGTGGCGCTACCAAGGTTGCAGTGCTGCCAGCCCTCTGATTGAACCGGCAACTCTATGAGGTGGGCCACATTCCTCAATTGAATGGTAGTCCTGGTGGTGACCTTTTTGCTGGGCACCGCTGGTGAAATGTCGCCCAGGGTCCCGTCACCCACCAACATGGGGTCGGGTCCTGCTTTCGGTCCCAGCAGGGGGACCACTCACTTCCTGATAACATCCAGCCCCCTGTCACTACAGCCCTAGAAATTACTGTTCTGTCACTGCTAGCTCAACAGAAATGAAAATCAAGAGAGATAACGGACGGTTGAATCTGTTATACAGTATAACTCAAAGTCAAAATGACCCCCTTCGGTTGAGGTCCCAGGTAAGATGATGAAATGCAACTGATACCAGGATAGTTACAACATAGACTGAACTGATGCTGCTGAAAAGAGAAGTCAAGAACATGGCAGCAGTGACAGATGGTGGAGAAACTGGATCGTGTGAAACATAAAGAGCAGTACGAGGACCACAAAGGTATCAATCATCACGAGTACATCTCAAGATTTTTGAATTGATTGACTTGCAGCATTTGTGTCCACTTCATTCGTATCTGAATTAAACCCAGCCCGATTGATGGAATGAAAGTCTCCTTCCCCTCTGCTGGATTTAAAGGAGCTATTTGAATTATTTGTGGACCATGCTGGTTCATTGCTATTGAAGGCTTTCTCTCAGAATAAAATTTCTCAGAGGTCAGTACTTATTGGCTTTAGGCTGGCATTCTCACTGAGTGCCCACAAGGAGGACTGGTGTAGAAAATGATAGGTTTGCACTCATACAGTAAGTGTTTCTTGTTGTTGACGCAAAGGCACATTGGTGGGGCGGAGCCGAGGGAGCCTGTGTAACTCACCTTGGAGTCCTTGATATTGACGGAGTGAGAATGTGGAAATATATTTCATTTGCCAGCACTGACGCCATTCAGTGAGCACAAAAGAAATCAGTAAAAATATATTAATGATAAAGCTGCACTGTCCTATCATTATTTTGGTGCATTTTTTCAAAGATTACATGCAGACATGAACTGTATAGAGAAAAATCGGTGGTTTTAACTAACTTGAACGATCTGAACTACTTCAAGATTGATCATTGTGAACAACAACAGCAATTTGTATTTATATAGAGCATTTAAGATAAAATAGTTCAAACACTTCACAAATTGGCAAAAAGAAAATTATGACAAGCAAAAGAAGGAAGAGATTAAAAAGGTGACAAAAAGCTAGGGAGAGGAGGTTTTTAACTGTGAAGATGGGTGAAGAGGCAAGTAAGTTTTGGGGGAAAAGAGTAGGACTGAATGCTCTGGCACCCACCACACTGAGTGCCACAGTTAGAGAAAAAGGCTGGAGGAGGCTGCAGGGATAGAGTTGGGGAAGGCATTAGGATGTTTTGCAGCAAAATACAAAGGGGATCATTTTAACCCCCATGACAGATGGAAGAGGGACAGGGGTTAGGTTAAAAGTTCAAAAATCTGAAACTTGACCCAACCTGTCTCGAATGTGCCTACTTCCAGTTCTAATAGAGTCAGAGAGTCGTACAGCATAGAAACAGGCCCTTCGGCCCACCACCTCCATGCCGACCATAATGCCTATCTGTACTAATCCCACCTGCCTGCATTAATTCCATATCCCTCTATGCCTTGCTCATTCAAGTACCTGTCCAGATGCCTCTTAAATGTCGTTACTATTCCTCCCTCCACCACCTCCTCAGGCAGCTCATTCCAGATACCCACTATTCTTGGTGAGAAAAATTTACCCCTTTGATCCCCTTTAAACCTCCACCCTGTCACCTTAAACCTATGCCCTCTAGTTTTAGTCACCCTTACCATGGGAAAGAGACTCTGGCTATCTACCCTATCGATGCGTCTCATAATTTTATATACCTCTATCATATCCCCTCTCAGCCTCCTTCGCTCCAGGGAAAACAGACCCAGCCTATCCAATCTCTCTTTATAACTTGAGCCCTCCAAACCAGGCAACATCCTTGTGAATCTTTTCTGCACCCTCTCTAGCTTAATCACATCTTTCCTGTAGTGCAGCGACCAGAACTGCACACAGTACTCCAAATGCGGCCTAACCAACGTTATGTACAACTGTAACATGACGTCCCAACTCTTGTACTCAGTGCCTCGGCCGATGAAGGCAAGCATGCCATATGCCTTCTTCACCACCCTGTCTACCTGTGTTGCCACTTACAGGGAACAATTGTACTTGCACCCCAAAGTGTCTCTGCTTAAGAACACTCCCCCAGAGCCCTGCCATTCACTGTATATGTCCTGCCCTGGTTTAAATTCCCAAAATGCATCACTTCGCACTTGTCTGCGTTAAATTCCATTTGCCACTCCCTTGCCCACTTTCCCAGTTGATCTATATCCTGTTGTAACCTTAGACAACCTTCTTCACTGTCCACTATACCACCAATGTTGGTGTCATCTGCAAACTTACTAATCATACCCCTTACATTCACATCCAAGTCATTAATATATATGACAAACAACAGAGGGCCCAGCACCGATCCCTGCGGCACACCACTGGTTACCGGCCTCCAATCTGAAAAACAACCCTCCACTACAACCCTCTGCCTCCTATCACCAAGCCAATTTTGTATCCAATTTGCTAGCTCACCCTGGATCCCATGGAGGTGGATTGGATGGGGAGGGGTTATGGGGAGATTGGCGCAAATGACTAACCTGCTCTCAAGAGGCGGGTGAATTATTTAAATATGTTAATAAGGCTACATGACTCAAATTTTAACAGCCTTTTAGAATTACCAGCTTTGGGCCTATTTTCACAGGGCTCAGGAAACCTGGCAGCTGAAGGGAGGCAAGAAGGGCTGGATCTAGTAGATAAGTGGTTTTCCAGCATCACTTGCAGGCCAGGAGGGCAGAAGTACTTTTCCCAGACCCCTAAAGCAAACCCTGCTTCCCTCCCCATGAGCGAAAGCCTCCCCCAGCCTATAGTCCAGCCTTTCCCAATCCACGATGTAACCCCATCCCTGCATACTCTCCCTCCTTCTCTCCTCTCTGCTCCGCACATGCAGCCTTCCAGTGCAGGCCTTCCCAAGATGATCCTGCAGCTTCTCAATCTGTCCAGCTGCCAGTTGGGAAATGGAGAAAAAATTCAAATGAAGTCTTGCCTTTAAATTTGGCAGGAGCTTTGCATGACCAACATTTCCAGCTGCTACAAACCACTCATCTCTCCCAAACCCACATCCCCATAAATATTAAGGCCTTTAGATTTCAAACTGAATGCACAGGGGACTGGTGTAGATTCATAAGCCTTAGTGTGGAACAGCATGCATGCAAAACAGTTTTGGACAAATTAGAGTTTATAAAGGATACAGGACAGGAGACTGTGAAAAAAAGTGTTAGAACAGCCAAGTCAGGAGGTGGCAAAGGATTCTCTGAGGTTCTTGGTGGCAGAGGGGCTCAGGTAGGGAAAAAGGGAGGCAGGTTTTTTTCCAAAAATTTATTTTATTCATTAAGTTTGTAAAAGTCCATTCCATAACATTTCACATTGGTCATTTCAGAAAGTGCAATATGGTTCTAGTTCTTTCCACACAGCTTGTGGCACTCTGAGTTGCCTCAATACAATTATAAATATACATGATATTTACCACATATATTTCATGTGAATCAGAGATCCCAAGGGTTTTACAGTTTCCAGCCCCTCAGTATGGCAGGTAAGCCTTAGGTGAAAGTAAGAAATCTTAGTGATGCCTCTCTTCCATTGTCCAGCTTGGTAGGGTTACCTATACTTGGTAGACTCTCTAATGGTGAGGGTGGGAGTGGTTAAGGATGGGTTGGGGGTGGGTGGTGGGAAAACAGTTGAAAAGGTAAAAATGGGGAACGTGTCCCAAGCCCGTTGTATCGGCATTTTCATTGTGGCAGTTTCATGGCTTCCAAGTGTGCTGCCATGGAGATTTGGGACACATCATTAGCATACCTAAATCAAGCTCCCATAGTGCAGTTGGGAGCCTAATTTAAATTTAACAGTCGTGGCATGGGTTTCCCAGACTCAGGAAATCTGCCCATAACTGGGACCATCCCCAACCTTCCAGTCACATGTTTTCCCACATGGTTAGCAACCAGCCTGTCAATGTGGCTCTTTGTCAGGCAGGAACTGGATGGAAAATTTTCATGAAGTCCTCTCAATAAATTCGGCAGGATCCCTGCTTCCCCTGCCTCGATGTGTTCCCCAGCTGTTTTTGCTCTCCGCACCCTCCCCGTAAACTCCCCGTAAACATTGGGGTTTTGATTCAACCTGAGAGAGTATTTTGGGTGGGGATAGAGTTTGTGGGAAGGCAAAGAACTATGTGGCAAAGCCCAAATATGATGGCTCTGGTCTTCCTGTAGTTGAGCTGGAGGAAGTTGTGACTCATCCATGACTTGATGTCAAAAGAAATTCAAAGGTCACGAAATGTAGAATTGGATAAAATCAGGGTGCATGTGAAAGCTGACCTTGCCTGCTGATCATGTTGTCAAGGGTCAGAACAGCAAGAGCAGGGACTGAGGATAAATCCCGAGAAGTGTCAGTTAGTGGGAGGTAATAGGGAGCCATTACTGGATATGTTCTAGCTGCATTCATGTAGGTAAGAATGGAACCATGCAAGGGCGGTTCCATGAAGCTGAACAATGGAGGAGCGTGAGAACCCAAAAGTTCCCACGCAGGCTGTGCACTTGCTGGCCGCTTTAAGTTACCGTGCTTGCACGGCCGTGCAAAAGAATTTAAAGGAACGGCGCACTTAAACAAATTGCCCACACACTCCAAGAAAAATAATTAGAGGGTACGTTGGTCAACTGTATCAAATAATGTGAATGATTGAGGCAGTTGAGGTGGTATATTATACCATGGCTGCAATCACAGTGGATACCATTCCTGACTTTGCTAGGTTAATTTTGGTGCTATGAGAAGAGCTGAAGCCAAATTGGTTGAATTCAAGGTAGTAGTTTTGGGACTGATGGGCAATGGGCTGGTGTTGACAAGATGGTTGGAAAGGACATGTGGGCCCAGAGTGGGGTTTTGCAGAGATGCTTGATGATGGTGGTTTTGAAGGAGAAAGGGACCCAGCCTGAGGAAAGTGAACCCATGAACTATATTAGCCAGCATGGGGACCAGGAGGGAAGTTGAGCATTCAGGAGTCCAGTGGACGAGAGTGAGTGCAGACTGGGGAGAGGTTGGGATTGAGGTGGAAGGAAGAGAATCAAGTTACAAAAGTATCTGCATGGAAGATCCCAATCTCAGAGAAGCGGAGACCCATAAGCTCCATGCATTTGGTGTTTGATGACAATGTTAAAGTGGCTGGAGAGGGTTGTTTAAGGAGGCAGTTGACTGTAGAAAAAAAAAATAAACTTAGGGTTAAGCATACCATCCAGGCTGTTGTTGGAGTAATAAAATGTTTTGACTAAGGAAATTGAATCACAGAAATCGTCAAGCCAGATCTACCCGTTGATGTCTGGGAAAGGTGTGCTCAAATTTGCACCTTACAGTCTTGAGGGAGTGAAGACTGAACAGGCAGCCGTCTTTTTTATAGAAAGAGAAGACTGAATTCTTTAAAATTATGAAAGGGTTTGATAGTTTGAGGAAGCCCAAAACCAGGGGTCACAAATATAAGATAATCACTAATAAATCCAATAAAGAATTCAGGATAAACTTCTTCACCTAGAGAGTGGCTACCACATGGAGTAGTTGAGGCAAATAACATAGATGCATTTTACAGAAAGCTGGTTAAATTCATAAGGAGGAAAGAAATAGAAGGATATACTGTTAAGATTACATCAGGGTTGTCCAACATATGGCCCACTGGACAGGATCCGGCCTGCCAATGGTTTCCATCCGGCTGGACCCTGCCATTCCTCATCCTTGCCAGATTCTGGCAGGTTCCGATTCTTTGTTTAAAGGCCCGCTGGAAAACCGCAAATCTGTCCGAAGTTCAGAAACCGTTGTTCCCACACCAGCACCTGTCAGAGAGAGAGAGAGATGGGAGGAGGGGGGGGAGCAGAGAGAGAGATGGGGGGAGGGGGGGAGCAGAGAGATGGAATGGGGGAGAGAGAGAGACAGAGAGAAAGGGGGGAGAGACAGCGACTGAGAGTAAAGGGGAAGAGAGAGAGTGAGGGGGGAGAGAGAGACAGCAAGAAGTGGGGAGAGGGGGCGAGAGAGACAGGAGAGAGGAGAGAGAGTGAGACAGAAAGAAGGGGGGTGTGAGAGAGACAGAAAGAGAGGGGGAGAGAGAGGGGAGAGAGAGAAACAAAGAGGGAGGGAGGAGAGAGAGAGAGAGGAAGGGAGGGGTAAAGGAGGGAAGGGGAGAGAGAGAGAGGAGGGAGGGGAGTGAGGGAGGGAGAGAGGATAGAGAGACGCAGAGAGGGGAAGGAGAGAGAGGGAAGAGAAAGAGCTCAAGATGACTCCTGACAGATGGACATCGATCCGGAATACTCTGCATCATTACATCAAATGCACGAGCAGAGATTGAATACTGATGCAAGCAAAAACAATGCCAGGTATGTCACTAAATCAGTGTTCAACAAAGTGACAAGAAAGTGTCAGTAAATTAGCTTTCTCATTTAAAGCATCTTCACAAAATGTACGTTTGTTATTTTGATAGTAGAATAAATTTTTAATGCCTTTATCTTTCCGAAATATACTCACCGGCCCACTATGGAGGACAAAAACTGTAATGTGGCCTTCACGTGAAATGGTTGGACACTCCTGGATTAGATGAAATAGAGTGGGAGAAGGCCCATGTGGAACATAGGCACTGGCAAGGACTAGTTGAGCCGAATGGCCTGTTTATGTGCTGTAAATTCTCACTAATTTTTTTGTAAAGATGCAGCTATACTGGGATGTGGGATGGGGCGAAGTAATGGAGGTGGAAAACAGAAATTTTGTTGCTGTGATCAAGGGCATCAAAAAGCAGAGACAAGAGAACAGGTTAGCGGGTCGACAGTGGCAGTGGTAGAGGTAGAGGACCAGAGAAGAAGGAGTTCAGAGTGTGCGAGTGCGTTTGAGTAATATGAATGAATATGAAAAGCACAATTCAACATAGCGGCGCCTCATCAGACCCCTTTCCTATCTTGAGTGGCGTGAAACAGGGCCGTACTCTCGCACCTACACTGTTTGGGATCTTCTTCTCCCTGCTGCTCTCACATGTGTTCAAGTCTTCAGAAGAAGGAATTTTCCTCCACACAAGATCAGATGGCAGGTTATTCAACCTTGCCCGTCTAAGAGCGAAGACCAAAGTACGGAAAGTCCTCATCAGGGAACTCCTCTTTGCTGATGATGCTGCATTCACATCCCACACAGAAGAGTGTCTGCAGAGTCTCATCGACAGGTTTGCGGCGGCCTGCAACGAATTTGGCCTAACCATCAGCCTCAAGAAAACGAACATCATGGGACAGGATGTCAGAAATGCTCCATCCATCAAGATCGGCGACCACGCTCTGGAAGTGGTTCAATAGTTCACCTACCTAGGCTCAACTATCACCAGTAACCTGTTTCTCAATGCAGAAATCAACAAGCGCATGGGAAAGGCTTCCGCTGCTATTTCCAGACTGGCCAAGAGAGTGTGGGAAAATGACGCACTGACACGGAACATAAAAGTCCGAGTGTATCAAGCCTGTGTCCTCAGTACCTTGCTCTACAGCAGCGAGGCCTGGACAACGTATGTCAGCCAAGAGCGACGTCTCAATTCATTCCATCTTCGCTGCCTCCGGAGAATCCTTGGCATCAGGTGGCAGGATTGTATTTCCAACACAGAAGTCCTCGAGGTGGCCAACATCCCCAGCATATACACCCGACTGAGCTAGAGGCGCTTGAGATGGCTTGGCCATGTGAGCCGCATGGAAGATGGCAGGATCCCCAAGGACACATTGTACAGCGAGCTCGTCACTGGTATCAGACCCACCGGCCGTCCATGTCTCCGCTTTAAAGACGTCTGCAAGCGTGACATGAAGTCCTGTGACATTGATCACAAGTCGTGGGAGTCATTTGCCAGTGATCGCCAGAGCTGGGGGACAGCCATAAAGGCGGGACTAAAGTGTGGCGAATCGAAGAGACTTAGCAGTTGGCAGGAAAAAAGACAGAAGCGCAAGGTGAGAGCCAACTGTGTAACAGTCCCGGCAACCAATTTTATCTGCAGCGCCTGTGGAAGAGTCTGTCACTCTAGAATTGGCCTTTATAGCCACTCCAGGCGCTGCTTCACAAACCACTGACCATCTCCAGGCGCTTACCCATTGTCTTTCGAGCCAAGGAGGCCAAAGAAGAAGAAGAATGAATACATTCAAGTGACTGGCACTGATATTTAAAAGCAATAGTTGCAATGATATAAAAATGAATGACTATAACTATTATAAAAACAGAAAATCTGGAAAGGCTGACATTTTATGCAGGACCCATCATCAGAGCATTGATTATTTTTCATATGAATACAGTGTTCATTAACTTCCATTTGTTATCATAGAAAATTATATTAATAGCTTTTGTCTCCATTCTTGTCTGAAGTATGGGCTTTCAAGTAACGTATACTAATATCCAATCTGATTCCTCCAGGGAGGTTGAAAGACTTGGACGAATAATCATTGATGTCAGAATTCTCATTAAGTTAAGCACATATATTGTGTAGAAAGAAGAAAATAATATTGTTATTGTCCTTTTTTTCCAAAGGCCAGATTTATAAATCTGATTTGACAACAGATTGTAAAAAGCAATCTGTGCGTAAGGAAGCCATTGTTAAACTGAACACAATGCTATGCTAATGGTTTGGAACTATTGTAACCATTAATGGCTAAATATCTGAACTTTCAACAATAAATGTTACATTACATGTGCTATACATTTACAACATCGAAGAGTTCAGATGCTTTCCTTTAAAGCTGTAATCATAAGACAGAAACTCTTGTCAATTTAGACTTCTGATGCACTGAAAGTAATGAAAATGTGCACTTGGCCACTAATTTGTAAGATGACAAATGAAATACTGCTTGTACCCAGTCCCGTATATCAATATAAACTTACTAGTCCTCTGTTTAAAGTCCCTAACAAGCCCAGTAGGACACTTGCAGCATGATTGTCTCCGAACTGAATTCAAAGATCATCCAGCGTATTATATATGTAATGTGAAACTATTTACTGGTGATGGTCCTGCAAATGCTTTCTTTACTGCACTTGCAGTCAGATTGTTGGACTGACTTTTGAATTGTACTACCATTTCATGTAGCTACTTTGTGCCAATGAGAAAGTGTAGTTAGTTGCTAAGGAATTCCCTCCCAAAACCTCACTGCCTCGCCACATCTCTTTCTTTGAAGCCACTCCTTAAAACCTCCCTCACACCTGTCCTAATACCTCCATATGTGACTCAATGTCAAATTTTGTCTGATAACACTCTTGTGAAGCATTGTGGGATGTTTTACTATGTGAAAGGCCCACTATAAATGCACGTTGTTGTTATGTATGTGATCCTAAAGCAATATGGGATCTTGTCAGTGCTTTTCTCTGTTTTATTGCATCTCCTGGGAGATCGCATGATTGTGAGGGAGGAAAGATGTGTTTAGTCATAAGGTGGAGTAATTATGATGTGGAGCAGGCTTGATGGACCAGTTAGTCTTTTCCTTCCCATCAAATTACCCAACACGGAGAAATGGGAATTAAAACAATATTTTGCATCCGCATACCAGATATTTGCAATATTAGGATTTAAGTTCCTTTGTAATAAGATAAACACGTTTTAGAACTGGAATATAATGTGTGTTTTATTTTTATTTAATCTCCAGTAGAACATGGCAATGAGTACAATTAAATAATTTGAGGACTGCAGAAAACTTTCTACCTTCTAAAACATGACCAGGTTAAAAATAGTTCAGTTCATTCAGAGGATGTGACATGTTCATAAGTGTTCTGTGGTTGCTAACATTTCTCTTTTTTAATTAGAGAAACCAGAAGTGTAAACAAATTCTATTTAGTAATGCAGTAGAACTGTACAATATTTATTTCATGTATGAAAGCAAAATGGGATATGTCAGAGGCAAAATACTGTGGATGCTGGAAATCTGAAATATCAATAGTAAATGCTGTAAATACTCAGCAGGTCAGGCAGCATCTGTGGAGAGAGGAACAGAGGTAATGGGTGGAATTCTTATGAGACCCATGGAGATGGAACAGGTTTTAAACAAATACAGAGGCAGGGAAAAGAGGGAGGAGAGGAAAGAAATAAAGGGAAGGTGTGTGATAGAGTGGAAGGCAGGAAAGATTAATTGGCAAATGGAATGATGGTGCAAAGCAAAAAGGGGCGGTGATCAGACAGAAAGAAACAATGGGTCTATGATAAGTTAATGCTGCCCTTGATGTATTCTGTGCGCAATCCTGATTAATGTCATTGGCTTAATATGCCATATCTGCAGGAATGGTCTACTAGAAATGTTGGGTCGACGACAGCCCTAAAATTCCAGAGGAGTTCTACTGGGCTCCCTCTGTAACTTTGTGTTGTGTATGTAGATTTCACTTTAAGAGTCGATGTCATGTGCTTAACAATTGCCAACATTGTAACAGTGTATGTATTTAGTGGAGCACTGTTCTTGCTCCATGGGATCTTTGTGTGTGTATCCGCTTGGAGCTAGTTATGTTTTTAGTTTTATGGTTCTCACAGTAAATTGTCCTGAAAGCCACCTATAATCAATGTCCTGTGTCATTTTTGGTAAGATATGAACCCAACAAATTGGTGACGTGGATGGGATTCAAAATAGACATACAATGAATTGGACAAAATGCAAGGCACAGCAGTTTCAAATCCAGTGCAAATCTGTCAATTTTTGCCACCATTTTCAGCAAATTACAATGATAGTGAAGACTGGGACTGGGATTGCTATATTGAATGGTTTGAGTTGCACCTCGTCATAAACAGCTTGAAGGGGTCTAGTTTTTTTATTCGTTCATGGGATGGTTAGGCCAGTACTTTTTGCCCCTCTCTAATTGCCTTTGAGAAGGTGCTGGTGAGCTGCCTTCTTGAACCGTTGCAGTCCATCAGGGATAGGTACACCCACAGTGCTGTTAGGAAGGGAGTTCCAGGATTTTGTGACAATGAAGGAATGGCGATATAGTTCCAAGTCAGGATGGTGTGTGACTTGGACGGGAACTTGCAGGTGGTGGTGTTCCCCTGCATCTGCTGCCCTTGTCCTTCTAGGTGGTAGAGGTCGAGGGTTTGGAAAGTGCTGTCTAAGGAGCCTTGGTGCGTTGCTGCAGTGCATCTTGTAGATGGTACACACTGCTGCCACTGTGCTTCGATGGTGGAGGGAGTAAATGTTTGTGGATGAGGTGCCAATCAAGCAGGCTGCTTTGTCCTGGATAGTGTCGAGCTTCTTAAGTGTTGTTGGAGCTGCACCCGTCCAGGCAAGTGGAGAGTATTCCGTTACACTCCTGACTTATGCGTTTTAGATGGTGGACAGGCATTGGGGAGTCAAGAGGTGAGTTACTCACCGCAGAATTCCCAGCCTCTGACCTGCTCTTGTAGCCACAGTATTTATATGGCTACTCCAGTTCAGTTTCTGGTCAATGGGAGCCCCTAAGATGTTGATAGTGGGGGATTCAGCGATGGTAATGCCATTGACTTTCAAGGGGAGATGGTTAAATTCTCTTTTGTTTGAGATGATCATTGCCTGGCACTTGTGTGGCGCAAATGTTACTTGCCACTTATCAGCCCAAACTTGGATATTGTCCAGGTCTTGCTGCATTTCTATACGGACTGCTTCAGTATTTGAGGAGTCACAAATGGTGCTAAACGTTGTGCAATCATCAGCGAACATTCCCACTTCTGATTGAGGGAAGGTCATTGATGAAGCAGCTGAAGATGGTTGGGCCTAGCACACTACCCTGAGGAACTCCTGCAGCTGAGATGATTGACCTCCAACAACCACAGTCATCTTCCTTTGTGCTAGGTATGACTCCAACCAGCGAAGAGTTTTCCCCTGATTCCCATTGATTTGCTAGGACTCCTTTTTGTCATACTCAGTCAAATGCTGCCTTAATGCCAAGGGCAGTCACTCTCACCTCTGGAGTTCAGTTCTTTTGTCCTTGTTTGAACCAAGGCTGTAATGAGGTCAGGAGCTGAATGGCTCTGGTGGAACCCAAACTGAGCAGGTTATTGTTAAGCAAGTGCCACTTGATAGCACTGCTGATGACACCTTCCATCACTTTATAGATGATCGAGAGTAGACTGATGGGGCGGTAATTGGCCAGGTTGGATTTGTCCTGCTTTTTGTGTCTAGGATATACCTGGGCAATTTTCCACATTGCCAGGTAGATGCCAGTGTTGTAGCTGTCCTGGAACAACTTGGCCAGTTCTGGATTCCAGGTCTTCAGTACTATTGCCAGAACTCATAGCCTTTGCACTCTTCAATGCCTTCAGTCATTTCTTGATATCATGCAGAGTGAATCGAATTGGCTGAAGACTAGCATTTGTGATGCTGGGGACTTCAGGAGGAGGCCGAGATGGATCATCCACTCGGCACATCTGGCTGAAGATTGTTGCAAATGCTTCAGTCATTAGACTAGTATTTAATTCCAGATTTATTAATTGAATTCAAATTCCACCTTCTGCCATGGTGGGATTCGAACCCATGTCCCCAGAGCAATACCCTGGGTCTCTGGGTTACTAGTCAAGTGACAATACCACTACGCCACCACCTCCTCAGATGATAATGCAAACAGTGTGCATGTGTTGGCTGTCCTGTTGAATTCAATAGCAGCACAGGACTATGGAGTTGTGCAAAACTTGATTTCGCCAGACAAAGCCAGCAGCAAATCATATGATGATTTGAAGACTGCTATGGAAGCACCTGAAAAAAATGCCACTGACAGTGACAGAGAGACGAAAATTTATTTGTCAAGATCAAGGGCAGGCATGGTCTACCAGCAATTATGTTGTACAGTTAAAACACATCGCCAAATTGCAACTACGGGGACAATTGAGTGAAAACCTGAAGGATCATTTCATTAGTGGTCTATGGAGTGAATCCACATCACTTAAGCTTATGAAAAAAGTGAGTGAGGACCAAGGCTATCGTTTTGAGCGGCAGTGGATCTCACACTCAGGGTAACAGCGGGGCTAACATGGGCAATGAGAATTGAACCACTGCAGATGGGAGCTGTGCTCGTGCAGGGAGGATCAGACACTGTGTATGGAAAGCCACAAAGGAATTCACAGAACAAGGTGAAGAGCAGTGACAATCAAAGATCATGCTTTCAATGTGGAAAGAATCACAACCCTGATGTGTGTTTGTTGGTTTAAATCAGCTACTTGCAGACGGTGCTTAAAAACTGGACACATTGAGAAGAAATGCCGAAACCCGAGAAAAGATTCACATACACAACAGAACCACACAATTGATCAGAGGCAAAGACAGAGTAAACAAAGACACAGTACAAATATAGACATTCACAAATTAGATGAAGTTGCATATGGTAATGAGAGTGAGAATGATGGTACAAATGAATATGCCTATAGTATGTTGAAGTTGTATGATGATGTAAGTTTTAACAAAGGGGCAATAAGTAGCTTCAATAGAGATAGAGGGTAGGGTTGTTACCATGGATGTTGATACGAGGTCCAATGTAACAATGGTACCTTTGACCTTCTATAAAGCCAACTTAGCTCATTTACATCTGTTGGAGGCAGAGAAGTCATTTGTCAGCTTCACAGGGAAAAATATCAAGCCCACTGGAAAGAAGAAGGTGAAGGTTAGATATGCTAACTTCAAGGGTGAGTTTTGTTTGTATGTTGTAGCATGTACAAAGTACATATTACTGGGTAGAGATTGGTTGGAAGTAATTCCTTTAAAATGGGAGGCTCTAGTCAGGTCAATCAGAAGTCTACGATGAAGGTAGAAGTACATTCGCTTAGTGATTATGTGTTGGGTAAATACTCAAAGTTGTTCAGGAAGTTAGGTAAGCTTTCGCATGTCAAGATGACTGTGAAAGAGGATGGTCTTCCAGTAAGAACTAAGCCATACAATATTTCTTATGCAATGAAAGGGCAAGTGGAACAGGAGTTGGATCATCTTCAAAAATGCAGTATCTTGACACCAGTCCCACACAGAGTGGGGCTCAGGCATTGTAACAGTCCCAAAAAAGGATAGTTCGGGTCGACTCTGCATCAGTTACAGAAATAACTTTAATCCAATATTGTGCCTAGTTGCAGCCTCAAATATAAATGTTGATGACATACTGTCAAGTTTGAGCAGAGGAGTAGCATTTTCAAGTTAGATCTAGTGCATGCCTACAATCAGTTAGAGCTAGATAAAGAGTCAAATAAGTACTTGGTCCTTTCCACGCATAAAGGTCTGTTCCAACAGAATAGACTGGTGTTTGGCATTACTTCTGCACCAGCTATTTGGCAGAATGCAATAGAACAGATTCTTCAAGGACTGCCGAGGGTACAAATATACCTGGATGATATTTTGGTCACAAGTTGGTCGCAAGAGGAGCACATGACAAACCTAGACAGAGTGCTAACATGCTTAGAGGAGTGAGGCCTGAAGCTCAAAAAAGAGAAGTGTGAATTTATGTGTAACCCGGTAGAGTTCTTAGGACACAGGATAGGTGCACAAGGGGTACACAAGTCAGAAGAGCAGGTGCAGCAAATTGAAAACATGTCTAGACCTACAGATATGTCGCAGTTGAGGTCCTACCTGGGCAAGCTTAATTATTATTAGGGAATCAAGGGATATGGTGAGCAGGAGTTGAAGCCTAAGATCAGCCACGATCGCATTGAATGACGGACTTCTGCTCCTATTTCTTGTGTTCTTGTATCATCAGAAGTATGTACACAATTTAGCATCTGCATTTGCGCCATTGATCGCACTGCTAGAAAAGCCTCGGAAATATGAGTGGTCGCAAGAAGACAAGAATGCATTCGTGTGGTCAAAGCAGCTACTTAGAGAGTGGGGATTTTTGACACAGTTTGACCCAGAAAGGCCAGTAACGATTACCACTGATGCAAGTCCTATTGGGGTAGGAGCAGTTCCTTCACATGTCTTTCCCAATGGGGATGAAATCTTGCATCAAGAGCGTTATCAAAGACTGAGTGGAAATACCCTCAGGTAGAACGTGAACCTTTAGCCATCATGTTAGCGCTTAAAATGTTTTACATGTATGTATACGGACGCAAGTTCATGCTCATTATGGGCAATAAACCTTTAACTGCTTTGCTCGGCCCACACAAAGCCAGTACTTGCAGCAGAGAGAATGCAAAGATGTCATATTCCAGAATGCTTGTTGTTGAAGGGTATTTTGTTGGAGCCAATCTTTACTCAGTCTTGCATTTATTTTACATAATAGAAAGACTACAAACATGCAACTCCTCAATCAAACCTTCACCCCCAGTTTCAGTAAATGTTTCCTTATATATGCTCAAGTAAGACCCTAATTAACCCCCTCCACCTACATATAATTAAACACAATTAAATGATTTCCTTCTTTTCCTTTAAATAAAACTTAGAGTTTAACTCGCACAAATATTTCAAAACAAATCAAAATAAGTTCCATATTCTGTACAAAAATTACATTGTGAGACACCCTTCCTCTAGGTACCCCCAACAATTTCTTTGTTTTACGAAAATAAATGCTTATACAATCAGTTGAATACCTGCATGTACCCAGTTAACTTTAGAGATTTTCTTTCTCTCCAGCATTTGTTTCAATGCAGGAAGGTCAATCTATAACCTTTATCACTCACACTTTTTGTAGCTTGTACATTATCTCAAAAGGAACAATTATCTACATGACATTCAATGGGTATCTTTTCTTTAGTACGCCACGTACAGAATCTCACCTAAAATATTTGACAAAGAGAACCCCATATCCACTGCCTCCACAAGAGCCAAGGTTTCTGCAGCTAAAGTACTTTTAACAGTCCTTTTTTATTTTCTTAGCTTCCCAAGCTGCAGGACAACATTTCCCATTTTCACCCATCAAAAATATTATGAAACCAGCTGCACTTGAACACCCATCAGCAAGATTAGCACATGAAGCATAACTAAAAATGACTGGCGTCCTATTCTTCGGGTCACCTAAGGATGGAAACTTAAGTATGCATTTCTGCGGTTTAAATTTTTAATGTTTTATTTGCCCTTAAACCGTTCTCAACTTTTGGGTATTTCATCATAGTACTTAACTCCGAAACATCAAAACTAGCATCAAGCCTTGTCTGAGTGCACAACCAGTTTAATTGACCAGTCAAGCTTCTCAATTGCTCTGTCTTTTCTTTAGATATATCATCGCCTTTCAGTGATGACCTACATTATTAACCGGGATGGATGTAACACTCTCTAAATAGGATTATTGATTTAAAGCTATTCCAGACGTACGCTATTTAAAATCTAAACCAATATATTTAAAAGTCCCACAAGCCTGACTCCCAATCTTAAATTCTACTCTTATCTTATTAATAAATTCTACAATACGAATTCATAAGAGATCATTAAGGTGCATCATGAAGATGCCTGAAAGTTTCTCTTTATGATACCAATAAAACATTACAGGATCTGCTTTTAATTGAACACAACCAGTTTTCAACAAAACAGATCTCACCAAGAAATACCATGCCCTCAAAGCATCTTAAGGCCATAGACACATTTGTTTAGTTTCCATAGTTTTCCTTCTGCATCTGCTGCCTCTTTAGGCATTTTTAGATTCTCTCTGAAAAGTATCACCCAGCAGAAATGCAGCTTTTACGTTGATTGATCTACACTCCCATGAATATGTGGCCAAAAGAGCTAAAAAGATTTTCAAGATTACTTTTCTAGCTGCGGAAGAGTCCACTCTAACATCTATATCACCCAGACTCTCTTGAAAACCCCTCGCAGCTAGTCTCGCTTTAGCCTTATGAGTCCCACCTGCAAGGACTTGTTCAGTACAAATCCATCTATGTGACCAGGCAGGCTGTCCCCTATTTGGTACTTCAGAATAAACACCAAGCTCTCTACAATTCTCTAACTCCTTTTGTTTTACTTCTCCTATTAGTTTATCCTCCTGTTTATTGGCAGCCAACAAAACTTCACAGTCATGAGGGCTTCTGCTTCTAATTCTATTGTGAAACTGTTCTTCAGTCTTCATTTCATTGTGTCATCTATTCAAACTATTGCCTCTACTAGCACTTTGATTTCTTTTAGAACTAATATTGTAAGATCTCCCTCTTACACTACTGGAGGCTCTTCCTCCAGTACGGGATCATTTCCTGACACAAGAGTCACTTCCAGATCCACTATCAGCACCTTCACTGCACTTTCTTACTTTCCACTTTTTCATCCAATTCTGCTAGTCCATGGGCCTCGCTTCTTGGCTCTCATCCTGAACATTCAACCAATATTTGCACTTGCCAGTAGATTTTCCTGCATGTTCCATAAGTGTTGCGTCACTCATTAGACCCCTTTTGAATATATGTTACCTGAGTACCTACACGGGAAAATTGACCTTTGGCTGTGATAGCTCTGTCCTACGCGTCATGATCACTCACATTACCACTATCCAACACTTGCTGTATCGTATTCTGTTCCTCAGGACCTTCATCACAAAACACATGAGCATTTGAGGTACAAGTTGCTGTGTTTCTTTCTATCAACTGTTCCGAACTGAGATTTTATAACAAAGAATTGTGAACTGTGAGGAGGATAGTGTAGAATTTCAAAAGGACATAGACAAGTTGGAGGAATGGGTGGACAAGTGGCAGATGAAGTTCAATGTGGAGGAATGTGAAGTGATTCATTTTGGTAGGAAGAACATGGAGAGACAATATAAAATGAAGGGTACAACTGTAAAGGGGGTGCAGGAGCAGACGAACCTGGGTGTATATGTGCATAAGTCATTGAAGGTGGCAGGAGGTTGAGAGAGTGGTTAACAAAGCATACAGTATCCTAGGCTTTATTAAGAGGGGCAAAGAGTACAAGAGCAAGGAGGTTATGTTGAACATGTATAAGCCAGTAGTCTGGCCTCAGCTGGAGTATTGTGTCCAGTTCTGGACACCACACTTTAGGAAAGATGTGAAAACATTGGAGAGAGTGCAGAAAAGATTCATGAGAATGGTTCCAGGGATGCGGAGCTTTAGTTATGAAGATAGATTGGAGAAGTTGGAACTGTTTTCCTTGGAGAAGAGAAGGCTGAGAAGAGATTTGTTAGAGGTATTTAATATCATGAGGGGTCTGAACAGAGCAGATAGGGAGAAACTGTTCCCACTGGTGAAAGGATCGAGAATGAGAGGGCACAGATTTAAAGTAATTGGCGAAAGAAGCAAAAGCGACATAAGCGAGCGGTTAAGGTCTGGAATGCACAACCTAAGAGTGTGGAGGCAGGTTCAATCAATGCATTCAAAAGAGAATTAGACTGTTATCTAAAAAGGAAGAATGTGCAAGGTTACTGGGAGAAGGCAGGCGAGTGGCAGTAGGTGAATTGCTTATTCAGAGAGCCAGTGTAGACACGATGGGCTGAATAGCCTCCTTCTGCACTGTAACAATTCTGTGATTCTGTGAAATCCTGATTAATCGTGAGGACTGAATCTGAACAGTTTGATTTCCTTGTTTAATAACTACTGTCTTACCATCATGACCTATTACCTTACCCGGCCTTTCCATTCCCTATGACCCTTTCTTTTATAATACACCAAATCTCCTGAATTAAATTCTATCTCAGATGGCCTTATACAATGCCTCAAAGCTCTCCGAATTTTCTCTGAGACCTCAGCCTTGATGAAAGCCCTTCTCCCTGCATATAAAGCATTTAAATGTGCAAAAAAATGGAACTAATAGTCATACCTCCTAGAGCAGGGGGACTGTTGAACAACACAGAAGGCAATTTGGGATTTCGCCCATAGACCAATTGATAGGGACTACATCCTCCAACCATCTGAAGCAAATTCCTTGCATGAACCGCCCATACCAGGGCGGTTGTCAACTTGCAGTTTGATTGGTCAGCTAAGATTTTATGCAGCATTTCATTGATCACTGAGTGATTCCTTCCACAGAGCCCATTGTTGAAAGGACTTTCAGCTGCAGCATTCATAACCATAATGTTCATGTTTTTATACATGTCTCTGAACTCGTCATTGGCAAATTTCCTTCCATTATCAGTCAGAAAGTTAGCTGCTGCCCCATGTCCAGTCCCTATCCATTTCTCCATGATTTTATCTATAATCACCCTTTAGTCTTTGCTATGTATTATTGTTGAAAGACTAAATCTAGTTGCCAAGTCTATAAAATGTAGCATGAAAATATTTCTGGCTTTGTCCCATACCTTTAAATCCATGGTGACTACCTCATTAAAGTCACGTGCCAATCGAAGGCTTAGGACGTGAAGGTGTCCTCTGATACTTTTTACAGATTTCACACTTCTCACGAATCTTTTCTATTATCCTCGTATACTCTTCATCAATCATACCTGTATCCTTTAGCAGGCTTTTTAATCTTTAACATAAAGGGTGAGCAAATTGTCTGTGTATTTTTCTGTCTGATTCTTATCACCTGATGCCATTAATACCTCTCTAACAGTCAGACGGGATACAATAATGCCCTTACTGGATAAACTGCAAATCCACTGACTTTCCAAAAACAATTGCCTTATCATGCTCCGTATAAAGTTTCATTTGTGCCTCTTTCATAGACGGTTTACTGAACAGTAAAGATATCTCACAATAGACTACATCAGTACTGATAAAGTGGCTTACTCCAGTTATTTTACATGGAATTACAACCCTCTTTAGTGACGTCAATGTGTTATCATCACCAAATCTAAAGCAAGTAGTACTTTTACACTCCTTAACCTTCCGTTGATCCTCACTACTGAGTGAATCCAGATAACATTGTAACCAATCTGCTCCACGTACTGTCGACGTACAAGCATTATCTGACATAGCACAGTTGAATGAAGCTGCGACTAACACATTCATCACTAGACTAAAACTCCTTGTGACTAGTAAAAGTCATTCAAATTCATTCAGAATTCTGTGTGTCATGTGTTACTTCGAGGACTCTGCCTCTCCGCTTTGGGTAATTCATTGCATAATTATACTTTGAGCCGCATCTGAAGCACCTATTAAATATTCCTGGGATTCATTCGCCTATTAATGCTGTTCCAATTCTGTCTTCTGCTATAATAGTCAGAGCTGTTAAAGGTGCTTTCATCCTCATTCCTCCAGTCATTAACTTTTCCATTGTACTGGTGCCTGCGTCCAGTTTCTGGACCATTTCAAAATCCGGCAATCATTGAATCCTCCATTCTTTGTATCACCACAAAATGTTCCATTTGTTCTACCAAGGCTGCAGGAAATGACTGTTTCCCCAGGAATTTTTTTTAAGGCAGCAGACATCTGATCGGGAGTCTTTTTTCCAGAACCAAACCTGTTAGAACCAGGAACCTGTCTATATGCAAAACCCTAGCACAATCTAGCAATTTAAATGCTAGCACTGAACCAGGAATCTCCAAATCGAATTTCCTCAATCTTCTATACAGTCTGTTAAAAGTCCATGATATAATTCTCCAATGAATAATGTCTGTTTTCCCAAATCTAAAAGTCTGAGCATGCCTCATAGGCATTTAATAGATCATCTTTCTTGTAAATCTCATCCAAGAATTCTAACAGAATATCCAAACCTTCATCAGAATCCAACTGAAAAACACTTTACTTCTGATTTTACTTTTGGTAGGAAGTGACAAAGCCAAGGCCATACCTTGTTTCCTCTTTGGTAGGGACGTAACCCATGCCCACGTATCCATTTCATTCTTCCACTGGCCATATAGTTCAGACTCAGAGAAATCCCCTAACAATTTACACTTGCGTTCTGCCATTTTCCACAATAGCCACTGGGATTTTAGTTTTCTATGTGAAAACAAATTCTTAGTTTCCAACCTTCAGCTTTAGACAGCCATTCTCTACTACCATGTGGTACTCCAGAAAGCTTGTGGTGAAGGATTTTCCTGGAGCCAATCTTTACTCAGTCTTGCATTTATTTTACAATGTACAAAGATTACAAATCTGCAACCCCTCACTCAAACCTTCACCCAGTTTCAGTAAGTGTCTCCTTGTGTATACTCAATTAAGACCTTAATAAACACCCTCCACCTGCATATAATTAAAAACAATTAACAAAGACAGGCAAAGTACCTAGCAGGATTTGATTATGACATTAAATACCACAGCTCAAAGGAAAACGCCAATGTGAATTGCTTGTCAAGGTTGCCTGATACTAGCATAGATCGGGTGACGCACAAATCTGATGTGTCGGTATGCCATGTCGATGTGTTGCTGTGCCCTAGGGAAGAAATTCACAATCAAATGTGCAAGGACACTGTCCTTTCTAAAGTCATAAGGTATACCTTAGATAGATGGCCGAACAAGCTCTTGGAAGAAGAAGGGAGTTTGAAACCCTTTCACAATTGTAAGCAAGAGATCACGATTGAGCACAACATTTTTATGAGGGGAATAGAAATTATCATTCCACCCAAGCTGCACAGTGCTGTTCTAACTGAGCTACATGAAGGTCACCTGGGAGTCATGAAGATGAAATCCATCGCACAAAGTTATGTATGGTGGCCCCAGATTGATGACCAGATTAAACTGTGTATTAAAGCATGTGGATCATGTCAAGTCATACAGAACAATCCTACACAGGAATCCTTACACCATTGGATCCCTGCTTCCAAAGCTTGGGAATGTATCCATGTTGATTTTGCAGGTCCATTTGAAGGTGTCACGTAGATGGTACTAGTGGATGCTTTTTTGAAGTGGCCAGAAGTGTTTATCATGCAGAGCTTGACACCAGAATGTACCATTGCTACATTGTGTAGTCCATTCAGTAAATATGGATTACCTCAGATTTTCATGTCTGACAATGATAGTCAATTCACGCTGGAAGAATTTCAACATGAATGGTATAAAGCACACGTTTAGCAAGCCATACTATCCAAGCACAAATGGACAAGCAGAGGGTTTTGTTCAAACATTGAAGCAAGCGATGGGAGTAGCTAGTTAGGACAGAGGTGCAATCCAGACTGGGCTAGACAAGTTCTTGTTAGCGAACAGAAACGCTACTCATTCTGTCACAGGGGAATCTCCATCAACCTTGTTCATGAGCAGATTCCTAAGCATACGTCTAGACAACATCCGCCTAAACATTGACCAATTGTACAAACAGGCACGCAACCGAGTTAGGCAAAGTAGGGTTAGCAAACAGAGAGTTCTCAGAAGGAGAGTTGTTTCTTGTGAGAAATTACAAAGGCAAGCAGAATTGGATCCCAGGAACCATAGTAGGCAGGGAAGGTCCAATCAATTATAAGATTCAAGTGCAAACAGGAATCTGGAAATGCCATGTAGAGCGACCCTTACCTAGGATATCTGAAATGTCAGAAAATTCTAAAATGTCGGAAAAGTCAGAGCTCATACCAACATGTGAACCTGAAGTTTCATTTTCCCAGATACACCCACCAATTGTGGGAAGTTTGATAGCCTATGATACCCTGATTATTCCTAAACACACTTCCATTCCTCATAAGAGCCTAGATGCTGATACTAGTGATTCAACTCAAGAGCTAATCGAGGTAGTGTTGTTAAGAAATCCAAAGGGAGAGGAGAGGTCAGAGAGTTGACAGGGTTCACCCATCACTGGGCCTCCTAGGAGGGTGAGAAGATCTAACAGTAAAAGAAAACCTACTGATAGACTTTCTTTGTAAAGAAAGGACTGGATTTTGTGTGGCCGCATGAGGCGGGATCAGAGGCGCATGGGCACAGAGTATCGCAACAGGAAGCAGGGGGGCGGTGGGGCGAAGGGCTCGTTGCCTTCCCGTCACCAAGCAATCTTCCTGGGGGTAGCATAGGCGCCCTCCTGCAGGTTTGGGAGGGGTGGGGACCCTCCTCTGTGGGCAATTTGTGGCACACAAAGGCCCCCACCGACAACCAATTCACCCCCCGGGACCCCCCTCCCCCTGGACTTCAAGACCACCCCCCAGTCCCCACTTTCCTGGGCCTTTCAGACTGGCCCCAGTGACCCCGCTTCACTTACCTCTTGTCGGGGGTTCCAGCGCTGGTCCTGGGTCCGAGGTCTCTGCAGTACTGGCAGTGGCCATCGCTCCTAGTGGGACTGCCAATACTGCCGGCCCTCTGATTGGCCGGCAGCGCATGGAGGCGGGATCCCTGTCCTTAAGGGGATGGGGATCCCACCTCCTGAAACTTTGATTTAAAAAGACCAGAGAATCGCTCCGGCGGGGCGGGGATGCAAAAAGGAAGAGGCGGGGATTTCCCCCGCCTTTTCGGCCTGGCGCCAGGAGCCTCGCCTCTAGCACAAAATCCAGCCCTACGTGTGAGATGCATGAACAGTTTAGTTATATAATTATGTGTACCACTTCAACTCCATTGATGGAGATTGGTAGAGTTATTTCTGTCCGTTTTCTTCAATGTTTGGGGTATAATTGGTTTTAAAGCGACCTATGTAATAAAGAAGAAAGATATTGTAATATAAGAGCATTCTAGTTAACTATAGTAATATACAAAATATCATACTGTGTTATTTGAAAACTATACATCCTGTACTTTAAACCGAAACCAAGTTAAAGGTTTTAAAGTAAACATGCATGATACATCCAGATTTGTTGTGAAGATAACTTTAGATTTGGTAGGGGAAAATTGTTGTGTGTGTAGATATCATCTTAACAGTCTATGTCACATGGTTAACAGTTCATAACATTGCAACAGAATATGTATTTAGTGGAGCACTGCTCTTGATCCGTGGGATCTTTGTGTGTGTATCTAGTTGGAGTCGTTATGTTTTAGTTTTATGGTTCTCACAGTAAATTGTCCTGGAAGACACCTACAACCAGTGTCCTGTTTTATTCTTGGTGAGATACAAACCCAACACTTTGGTAATACATTGGCAAAACCCCTAAGGAAAAGGGGGTGACCTGGCTATGTTTCTACCAGTCTCCATTTCCATCTGCTTCATACAGGACAAATGATGGGCCTGAGGCGATTCCTAAGACAGGAGTGCTTGCTACCAAACCTCGGTTGCACTCACCATTCCAGTGTTGACTGTAAGTTAAGAGAGATGAGGCATACCCATTTCCACAAGGGTGCATATGAGCCCCACTTGTGATAAAAGGTCTGAATCCCCAAAGGCGACATTAAAATAAATAATTTCCTGATAGAGTCATAGAGTCATACAGCACAGAAACAGACCCTTTGGCCCATCATGTCTGTGCTGGCCATCAAGCACCTAACTATTCTAGTCCCATTTTCCAGCACTTGGCCCGTAGCCATGTATGCTATGGCATTTCAAGTGCTCATCTAAGTACTTCTTAAATGTTGTGAGGGTTCCTGCCTCTACCACCCCTTCAGGCAGTGTATTCCAGATTCCAACCACCCTCTGTGTGAAAAATGTTTTCCTCAAATCCCCTGTAAACCTCCTGACCCTTACTTTAAATCTATGCCCCCTGGTTACTGGCCCCTCCGCGAAGGGAAAAAGTCTCTTCCTATCTAACCTATCAATGCCCCTCATAATTTTGTATACCTCAATCATGTCCCCCTTGTCCTTCTCTGTCCTAAGGAAAACAATCCTAGCCTGTTCAGTCTCTCGTCATAGCTGAAATGCTTCAGCCCAGGCAACATCCTGGTGAATCTCCTCTGCACCCTCTCCAGGGCAATCACATCCTTCCTATAGTGTGGTGACCAGAACTATACACAGTACTCCATCTGTGGCCTAACTAGCGTATTATACAGCTCCATCGTAACCTCCCTGCTCTTATATTCTATGCCTCGGCTAATGAAGGCAAGTATCCCATATGCCTTCCTAACCAAATTAAAAGCAAAATACTGCGGATGCTGGAAATCTGAAATAAAAACAAGAAATGGTGGAACCACTCAGCAGGTCTGGCAGCATCTGTGGAAAGAGAAGCAGAGTTAACGTTTCGGGTCAGTGACCCTTCATCGGAACTGACAAATATTAGAAAAGTCACAGGTTATAAGCAAGTGAGGTGGAGGTGGGGCAAGAGGTAACAAAGGAGGTCTAGATTGGACCAGGCCGCATAGCTGACCAAAAGGTCACGGAGCAAAGGCAAACAATATGTTAATGGTGTGTTGAGTGCTGCTGCCTTCAGTGATCTATGGACAAGTTACACCAAGGTCCCTCTGAACTTCTGTACTTCCTGGTGTCCTACCATCCATTGTATATTTCCTGGGTCGGTTCCCTCACTCGCAGACCAATTGGAGCCAGGGGAACCTCGGTAATACCTTTCCCATGGACGGGCAACCAGTCTAGTTTCCTGACACATGGGCAGATGAGTGCCAAAGACATACCCCAAAATATTATTCTGCTCACCAGCTCCAAACAAATAAGGTACTGAGCATGCAAACTTAGCTAAAATAAAAGCAAAATACTGCGGATGCTGGAACTCTGAAACAAAAACAAGAAATGCTGGATTCACTCAGCAGGTCTGGCAGCTTCTGAGTTCCGAAGAAGGGTCACTGACCCGAAACGTTAACTCTGCTTCTCTTTCCACAGATGCTGCCAGACCTGCTGAGTGAATCCAGCATTTCTTGTTTTTGATGCAAACTTAGCTGATGGTCCATGAACAAGATTCCGACACAATCCTCAAGATCATGGCCCATGGAATTTCAAACATTTTGTGATTTTAATATTTCATCGTGCATTCTGCATTCAGAAATGTAATGGTTCTGTTATTGGACAAAAATGTATACCTATTTTTAAAACTGCAAACAAGATTACAGTTAACCATTCATGGGAAATGTCTGATTAGAGAGGGCTGGGAGAGTTGTCTGTAACACTAACACAATGTGCATTTAAAGTACCAGTTGAAGTCATAATTGTTTCTGAGCTAAACTTGGTATTATCGGGTTCACTTGGACTAGTCCATCAGTGTATCTATGATGCTACAATGTGCATTAAAAAACAAATTTTTAAAGTTCTGACTGTTGCACTCTCTTAATTTCAGGTGGGATTCCTTTTTTCCTCACTGGTGAGATGTTTGATCAGTCCTGTCGATCTTCTGCATTCATGATTGGTGGCACAGTGACCTGGCTTTGTAACTTTTTTGTTGGACTTCTTTTCCCTTTTATCCAGGTATGGTTTAAATGGAAGCTGTTGTGACTGCCAAGTATAGAGCAATATAAACTTGGATAAGTAAAATAAAATTAGCATTACAATCCTAGAGAAGAAACTTGTGATATCTAAAGTACTGGGTGGTAAGACACATTGGATCCCATACTGCTCTTCGAGCCACTGATTGTATAAAACCTGCCATTCCCCTTCTCTACTTGAGCACTACCTGAACATTTCATTGAATCATCCAGCACAAAAGGAAGTCATTCAGTTCAACATATCTACGCTAGCTCTTTGAAAAAGCTATCCAATTAGTCCCACTCCCCTCCTCATTCCCCTTAGCACTGCATTTTTTTCCATTTCAGGTATTTATCCAATTACCTTTTGAAAGTTACTATTGAACCTGCTTCCGTCAACCTTTCAGGCAGTGCATTCCAAATCATAATAATTTGCTGCACAGAAAAACTTCTCTTCATCTCTCCCCATTTCTTTTGCCAATTATCTTAAACCTCTTGGTAATACACCAAAAATGTCAGGAGTACAGCATCCGTTGATGCCTCAATACTAGTTAAAATTCATTGAAATGAATGCTGAAAAATATCAAACTAACTCCTACAGACAGGGATGATCCCTAATCAGCATGGATTTTGTGAATCACAGATACTTAAGCGGTTAGAGCACAATAATTGTCCTCAGGACCTCTGATGTATTGAGGGGAACAAAGAGCCAGACTTTCAGCTCTTGTTCCTATTCAGTAAATGTTTCTGGATGTCAGGTATGGACATGATCAAGATCAGATGTGAAAGCCTCCACAGACAAATAGCCTGTACTCACTCCCGACTCACACATAAAGAACGTCCACCTGGGTGAGGATGTAGGCAGTGACCATAATTTCATAACCATATTTTAACATAAATCGGTGTTTTCAAGAGCCAATGGGAGAAAATTGGATAGGCGGAAATTCCGCAGCAATTTTCCCAGTTGCCTGCTGTAATTTCAATGGGAAATCGGTGGAACTCGCACAGAATTCCAGGTTCCTATACTGTACGGTGTGTAATTCCACACTGACTAGATGTTAGTGTACAACCTTACAAGTGTAATTAGCTATTCATATTCTGGAGATATGGGGGTCACAGATCTGGTGTCCTTTAGGGTCCTTATGACAAAATGAGCAACCATGAGAAGAGAAAGAGGCAACTGTTTTAAAAAAGAATTATTCTTATACCATAGATCATTTCAGGCAGTGAGGCCATCTGCCTGCCTCCTGATTTGTACTTTTCTCCCTCAGCCCCCACTGAAACTGATACTGGCTTATCCTTCCACCGACACACAGTGGCAGCAGTGTGTACCATCTACAAGAAGCACTGCAGCAACGCACCAAAACTCCTTAGACAGCACCTTCCAAACCTGCAACCTCTACCACCTAGAAGGACAAGGGCAGCAGATGCATAGGAACACCACCACCTGCAAGTTCCCCTCCAAGTCACACACTATCCTGACTTGGAACTATATCACCGTTCCTTCACTGTCGCTGGGTCAATATCCAAGAACTCCCTTTCTAACAGCACTGTGGGTGTACCTACCCCACATGGACTGCAGCGGTTCAAGAAGGCAGATCACCACCACCTTCTCAGGGGCAATTTGTCCCGGCCAGCAACGCCCACATCCCATGAACGAATAAAAAAAATGTAAATAACGCTGGGCCAGGTGTGGGGATGAGCCCTAAGGAATTTCCCTCCTGACTAGCTGCTGCTTGCTGGAGCCACCATGGGGGAAATGGTGATAATCTTCATGAAGTGACAGGAGTGTGTTTGAGGTGGCCCCAAGGTGGGGAAGGGAGAGCCTTGTAGCGTCCTTTCTTCCGTCTGGTCTTGCCCCCAACACTTACCAGATGAAGGCCCCCAGTCTCATCTGAAGTCTTCAGCGGGACAATGCTTCCCATCCTCAGGAGGCTTCTGCCCCTTTCCGATCCCTCAAAGATTTTCTAGTACTGCAGTGGTATCCCTGCACAGTATCAGCAATATTCTGCTCTTTGCACTGATAGGTTCCCTCTCAATGTCCTGAATCCCACTGGGAACCCGTTGTGCACTTCAAATAAGTAGATAGAAATAGGTCTGAGCTGTAGAAAATTGGAAAATCCTATCGTACTGGAAAACTGCCTCAGAGGAGCATGCTGGCTTGGATGTCTGCAAATGAATTACTGACATTAATGCAGTCTTGGAGCTCAGTTGGTGAAGAAAACGATCACTCTTGACTCTCGTTTTTTTTAATTACCTCAATCTTTTGATTGAATTATTGATTAATATTCTGCTGCTGTCCTTATCATACCATGTATAAACACATACCATTTCAGGTCTCCTCTTTATACTTTGCTCTTTGTCTGTCCTGTTTATTGAGTTTGTTTGAATTGTGGTGTTGCGATACTTTGGCTGGGGATTTCCATTTTTGCACTTTCCAGCCCCCAGTGTTCTGACCATTAAAGAGAATGGGTGGAAAATGGCAGGATGGAAAGTTAAAAAGAAACCTCCTGTTCTTTCAGACCGACTCGCAGTGGGGGAGGCCGGCAATGCATCAGGAACCTGGAAGTTTCAGCAGCGTGTTTGTCAGTTGCAGCTGCATCTGATTCCGCGTTTCTCGACCAATTAGAGCGAGCGGGCGTGATAATGACCCACATAAGTCTATTTCAGCTCCAATATTTAAAGGGACCCTGCGAGAGTTGAAGAATTGTACAAGTGTGTAGATAAAGCTCGAATCTGCAGAAATGGAGGCTCAACATGGCAGGGCAGCACCACGCTTCTTCAGTGCATCTCTGGAAATAATGCTGGAAATATGGGCTGCATGGGCCCATAGGGAGATTCTGTCCCCCATGGACAGGAGGAGGACGGCTGCCACTGAAAACAAGCAGGCGTATTTGGAGTTGGCAGAAGAGGTCAGTTGCTGGAGTGTGGTGCCTGTCTCCTGGATACAATGCTGCAATGACCTAATCAGGACCAGAAAGTTGATAATGATCAGCTAAGTGATCTTTCCTTGTTCCAACTGTGTGTATGATATGACTTTAATTACCTGAAAGTACTTCCTTCGTCTGCAACTGTGTTCAAAGGACCTTCAGATCTTCATGTCATAATTTATTTTTATTTTAGAGATTTTAGGCCCTTCAGCCCACCGAGTCTGTGCCGACCAACAACCACCCATTTATACTAATCCTACATTAACCCCATATTCCCTACCATTCTCTTACCACCTACCTACACTAGGGGCAATTTACAATGGCCAATTTACCTATCAACCTGTTTTTACCAATCAAGTCTTTGGCTGTGGGAGGAAACCGGAGCACCCGGCGGAAACCCACGCAGTCTTGCAAACTCCACACAGGCAGTACCCAGAACTGAACCCGGGTCGCTGGAGCTGTGAGGCTGTGGTGCTAACCACTGCGCCACTGTGCCGCCCAATAATCAATCTTAATCAATAATCTCTGTCCTTAACTCCTTAAATTTTTTAAGGGTAGTGTTTATTACTGAAAAATTCAGTTGCGAAGCACCCATATTTTCGACGCTATGGGTGCCATTTCGGATCCAAAATGGCATCCAAGCCACATGTACACATTTCTAGTCTAGTGCAGGCTGCACCAGACACCATTTTGTGTAGGTTATTAGTACAGGCTCCAGGAGCAAGCACGGGAAGTATGCAAAGTAGGCATATCATGATGTCATTCAGAACGTAACACAGACTTCACTCTAGTGGTGCCATTCTCGACCTCAGCGCTCCAGCTAAGGCTATCTCTTAACCTTGCACAACTGAACCTATGATAAGCAGCAGGAAAGACCATCCACCAGTGCTATTTAAAGGGACCATCAACCACTTTCATGTTAGTTGCCAACTGGCTGAGTCAGTAGAAGTGTTTGGAGATTTGTACTGCTATTTAAATCTGGTGAATTCTACAGGGAGTGGTGAGGCATGTGATGAAAGCCTTGGTTCTGACTTCAAGGGTTCTTCTCAGACCACTTGTTCCCAGTCATGGGTGCTGTAGTTACCATCCTCCTTGGCCCGCAGCGTGACAGGGAGAATGAGCAAAGGCAACACAGAGGAGGAGAAGCTGCTCAAATAGGGAGGAGGAGGAGAAGGGTTCTTTGCAGGAGGCCATATCCACCCAGGTTGTCCAGGGAGCATTTCCCCTACCTCAGCCTCAGCGATGACCAATGTGTGCGACGTCTCCACTTCACTAAGGAGGTTCTCACTGAAATCTGCCGCCTGTTACTGAGAGAAGTGCAACCTCAGAGCAGGACGAGAATGGCATTGTCAGTGGCTATGAAGGGGACAGTGGACATGCATATTTTCCAGTGTGACTCCTTCCAGATTGGAGCAGTTCACTGTCCACTGTTACATGAGGGAGGCGACTGAGGCTTTGCATGCAAAGGGAGCTGAATACATTTCATTCTGTCTTTCCGGAGAAAAGCAGGCAGAAAGAGCGCGTGGTTTCGGCAGGATAACAGGCATCCATATTGATTGTGCACACATCGCTTTGCAGGTGCCACATGCAAATTCAGAGATGTATCCTAACCAAAAACTTTCCATTCTTTCAATGTCCAGCTGGTGTGTGACCACACACACTGCATCATGTAGGTCAATGCCTGGTATCCGGGCAGCAGTAATGATGCCTTTGTTCTGCAGCAGTCTACTGAACCATCAGCATTTGAGCCACCACAAGAAACCAGAGGTGGGTGGTTACTGGGTGACTCGGGCTATCCACTGACCAGCTGGCTCATGACGCCGGTGTGCAACATGGGCAGTATGCAGATAACAAGAGCCATGCTGCAACATGAAATGTCATCAAATGGATCTTTGGGATGCCAAAGCAGCACTTCTGCTTCCTGCAGTGCTCTGGAGAAGCCCTGCAGTACTCTAAAGCACATGGCACCCCATTTGTCATGGTTTTCTGCATCCTGCACAACCTTGCTATCATGAAGGCACTTGCCACCAGGTATATGGTGAGCAGCTGAGGAAGCGGAGGAACAGGAGGGGGCAGAGAGGAAACAACTAACACAGCACCTTTCCAGCTAGGCTGTCTGTGATTGGCTCATCTGACTGTGGATGAATGCAACCTTTGAACACAGCCCCAATTTCCCATTTAGCAACAGTCCCACATCTTACCTGTCCTCTGTTACTGACTGTCACAGTATCCTCTTAGCTACAATGCTGAAATAAAAGTGATTACAAAATGAACATTCCAAACCAACTTTATAAATCAAACCATTCAATGTTCCAAACAAAAGTCAACTAATCACCCATGTGCATTCCCTTGATTCTTCTCTTCCGTGTGTCTTTGCCTGTCCTTGTGCTCCTACATAGTGCTACCCCAGTGGCTGCAGCATGGCTGGTGAAGGCTGCTGACTTTCACTGGTGGAGACTGCAGATGGTCTTGCCGGACAGCCTTGAGTTCTCCTAGAAGGCCCAACTTCGGACTGCACTGTCTGGGCTGGTTGGCTGAAAGGCAACAACAAGGGCACTGGCAGAATGGCAGTGATGGGAGGATGAATGCTGTCATCTTGAGAAAGGACAGCAGGTTTGTGCTCCATGGAGCCACTGCCACTCCCCCGGGGTAACACCTCAGCAATCCTAGCATTGTATTAGAGGACAGATTGCTGGACTCCTGTGAGACCCTGCAAGCCTCTTTGAACACTGGTATGTGCAGCCATGATGGCAGCAATCCAAGCTTGGATGGCAACAAGCTGAGATTGTGTGACTTCAGCCTGAGCTTCCACTGCAGCACTCAGAAGATGGGTGATTTCTGCTTGTGCTGCTTTGGAAGCTGAGGCATCAGCCATCAGACACTGATTCATGGTTGTGTCCATAAGTGTGGTAAAAGAGTTGGCCATCACTTCCACGCTGGAAAGGATTGGCTCCAGTCAAAAACCTTCTCCCCTTTAGAAGTTGTAGGTTGGCTTTAAGTAGCAAATGCTAGCTTAAACTCTGAAACCTCCCACGATTTTTCATCCGCTGCTGAGGTGTGCAGCCACTCAACACCGCATTGCAGGGTGCTATCTGCATTGGAAGGAACTGGCATGGGTTAATCACGTATCATGATCTCTGCACCCATTTTCATGTGCTATCACATTTTGGCCCCTGTGAATCATTGCTGAACTTCATTCAAGATGAACAGAGTGAGGCAACTTTCTGATTCAATATTTATTGCAAGAAAAAAGACATTTTGGACTTTCTTAATTTTCCACTGAGACTTTCTTAATTTTCCACAAGGGTAGCCGAGAAAAAAAAGCTCCATTTAGCAATGTATCTGTTGCTAGTCCAGCTCAACTAAATATTAGGGACACCATTCAAAGTGACCCAAATCTGAACCTTTGGGATAAGTTGGCAAATATGCACATTTTAGATTAATTCGATCATTTAAATTTTGGGTCTGCCTCTATAAAACTGATTCTTGTGATATGGCACAGGAAGCTGAGAAAGAAATAGATTTTAAAAAGAAAAAAAAATAAGCATACCAAGTTGGGGAATTGTTAATTGTGGACTATTAATGTGAGCATCCCACTGTTAGTTTGCCCTGGATTTGATGGATATAAAATGGAGCCAAAGCAACAGAGTCAAATATAAATGTTTTAACAGGTTACATATCCTCCATTCTGCTATGGGCACAGGCATCCAATCCCTCTTACTATAGTGGTTGAGTAAACATCAATTTCCCCAGCAGACTACTGGTAGAGTGTTCATCTATTTTCGCATGTGATGCTGGCAGGCTAATTGGTTTGGGAAGTGGAAGGTCTAGAAGCTGGGATTGAGCACAAAAAACTGAGATGTAATAGAGGTGTTCAATGAGGAAGGTTTTTGAGGGAGTAGGCAGAGAGAAATTAAGTAACCAGTGAACACTGATTTAAGATAATTGACAAAAAAGCCCTGAGGGAAAGTAGGAAAAATATTTTTACTCAGCAAGTTGTTATGATCTGGAACACACTGCTTGAAAGGGTGATGGAAGCAGATTCAATAGTAACTTTCAAAAAGGAATTGGATAAATATTTAGAAAGGAAAAAAATGCAAGGCTCTGGGAAAGACCATGGGAGTGGGACTAATTGGATAGCTCTTCAAAAGAGCTGGCACGTTAGGCCAAACAGGCCTATTCCATGATTATGATTTTAGAATTCTGTATAATCTTGGATGCTGAGGGGGTGTGTTTGTTTTCCTTGATGACTTAGTGGGAATCGGAGGAAAGAAGAGCCAACCCCAATGTTTCCTCTTAGCATTAAAAAATTGTGCTGGGAAACACTTCACTTTTACTTTCATAGGCACAAAAATGTTTCAACCATTGAAGTAAAATTTAAATGTGAAAGAAATCCAAATTCGTACCTATTATTAAACCCATTTTCTTTTGCCTTACTGTGTTCCTACTTTGCTTTGCCATCCCCACAATCTTGCCTACTGCTTTCAGCATTGGAAGGCTTGAGTCATTATAGAGTGGCCCTAGTTCCTTGCATGTTGGATTACCCATTGATAAAATTTGCCTATTAGAAGGAGCGAGAGTTAATATTCTTTGCTAGCTTAGTTGGGCTTTATATATGTCTGATATAGGCTGTAGCAGATAGGTCAGTGGTCATCCATTGTCCAGATTTTATTAGTAGTTTGGCCCATAATCCTAAGAACTTTCCATTCATATCAAACTCCTGTCTCCAGCAAGACAACAGCCTATGCACACTTACCAGCACACACCAAACACACACAAAAAAATTATAAAGTACAGTAGAAACCAAAAACACTCTTTCAGTCCAACGTTGCATCAGGATAACATCAAACAGTGGCAGCTGGAGAGGGACAATATTTGTTTGCACTAGCTCATTAACATATAATGAAAACTCAGCGGATGTGGGAGTGAAGATATAAATATATCTACCCAGTTAGGAGGTTGATGTGGATTAAGACTAGTTTCTAACAAGCATAAATAGTAAATTAAATAGGCTGAGATGATGGCTGTTTGCTGATCTGCTTCATTGTGAACTGTTACCTGATCTGCTTGCAATGGCTTCTAAAAGGGGGGGTAAAATGACATATGCAGATTTAGACTACTGCTGTTGCAATCTCTTCCTCAAGTTAGCATCAGCCAGAAAATGACGCCCATAAGACACACCAGTGCTTAGTTTTCAGTTCAAAACTGATTGAACTTTTCAATACGAGTAGTGGCGTAGTGGTACTGTCACTAGACTAGTAATCCAGAGCCCAGGCTAATGCTCTGGGGGACATAGGTTCGTATCCCACCACGGCAGAGGATGAAATCTGAATTGAATTAATAAATCTGGAATTAAAAGCGAATCTAATGATGACCATGAAACCATCTGGTCACTAATGTCCTTTCGGGAAGGAAATCCTTGTTGGAGATGGTCATTGCCTGGCACTTGTGTGGTGGAATGATACTTGCCACTTATAAGCCCAAGCCTGAATGTTGTCCAGGTCTTGATGCGTATGGACACGGGCTGCTTCAGTATCTGAGGAGTCATGAATGGTACTGAACATCGTACAATCATCAATAATCATCCCCACTTCTGATATTATGATGGTGGGAAGTCATTGATGAAGCAGCTGAAGATGGTTGGGCCTAGGCCACTACTCTGAGGAACTCTTGCAGCGATGTCCTGGGGCTAAGATGATTGGCCTCCAACAACCACGACCATCTTTCTTTGTGCTCAGTATGACTCTAACAAGTGGAGAGCTTTTCTCTTGATTCCCATTGACTTCAGTTTGGCAAGGGTCCCTTGATGCCATACTCAGACAAATGCTGCCTTGATAGCCAGGGCAATCACTCTCACCTCACCATTGCATTAAGAAGTTCACTGATGCTCTATTCAGGAAGTGAGTTGTAGTCAGTTTTGACTCTCTGTTCATGATGCTCAAACCATATTGGTAATAGTTATGACTTTATTTGATTCAAGTATGAATTAATAAATTCCAGTATTTAAGTAGTAATTTACAAAGGATAATTGAGTTGTACAACCCCATTGTTCTTTGGGTTAAAATGTGACACTGTCCGGTCCTTTGCTTTATCCAGGTTCACCATGCCCAGTGCTCTCTTTCCAGCCTTCTCCAAGATTCCATTCTCATTCACTCCTTTATATATTCTTTTTTCCTTCTCCTTCACCACCTTTCTGAACATTTTCAGCTGATCAGAGAGAAATGCCATGAATTTGTAAAGGGTAGGTCATGCCTGATAGAATTTTTTGAAGAGGTGACTAAAGTAGTGGACAGGGAATGTCTATGGATGTTATTTATATGGATTTCCAGAGGCATTTGATAAAATCCCTCATAAAAGATTGTTAGTTAAGGTTGAAGCCCTTGGAATTGAAGGGAAATTGTTGACCTGGTTAGGAAATTGGCTGAGTGGCAGGAGACAGAGAGTAGAGATAATGGGCAGTTACTCTAATTGGCGGGACGTGACTAGTGGTATCCCACAAGGATCTGTTGGAGTGTTGGAGTCTCAACTATTCACGATATTTATTAATGACTTAGATGGCGGGATAGAAAGCCATATATCCAACTTTGCCAATGACATAAGGAGAGGTGGGTAAGCAGGGTAGATGGAAGCATAAAATTACAGAGATATGGAAACATTAAGTGAATGGGCAAAACTAGCAAAATTAGTTTCGATGTAGGCAATTTTTTTAAATTATTCTTTCATGGGATGTGAGTGTTGCTGGCAAGGCCAGCATTTCTTGCCCATTCCTAATTGCCCTTGACACTGAGTGGCTTATTAGGCCAGGGTAGTTAAGAGTCAACCACATTGCTATGGGTCACATGTAGGCCAGATATGGAGTCACATGTAGGTGAGGACAGCAGATTTCCTTCCCTAAAGGACATTAGTGAACCAGATAGGTTTTTATAACAATTGATGGTAGTCTCATGGCACCATCACTGAGACTAGCTTTTTTTAATAGTCAATTTAATTAATTAATTAATTGAATTTAAATTTCACCAGCTGCCATGGTGGGATTTAAACCCATGTCCCCAGGGCATTAGCCTGGGTCTCTGCATTACTAGCTCAGTGACATTACTACTACCCCACTGTCTCTTGCCTCCTACTTCTACTTTGGATCTAAAAAGGATAGAGCAGGAGTACTTTCTAAATGGTGAAAAGCTTGAACAGTCGACTTGATCCAGGTACATAGGTCATTAAAATGTCATGAACAGGTACAGAAAATAATCAAACAGGTTAATGGAATACTGGCCTTTATATCCAGACAACTAGAATACAAGGGAGTAAAAGTCATGCTACAGCTATGCAAAGCTCTGGTTAGATCACATCTTTAGTATTGTGAGCAGTTCTGGGCACCACACCTTAGGGAGTATATATTAGCCTTGGCAGGAATGCTGTGTAGGTTTACCAGAGTGATACCTGGACTCCAAGGGTTAAATTATGAGGAGAGATTACACAAACTAGAGTTTTATTCCCTGGAATTTAGAAGCATTAGGAGTGATTTGATCAAAGTTTTCAAGCTATTAAGGAAACCAGTTCGGGTAGCTAGAGAGAAGCTATTTTCACTGGCTGGGGAGTTTAGGACATGGGGGCACAGACTAAAAATTAGAGCCAGACCTTTCAGGGGCGGCACAGTGGTTAGCACCGCAGTCTCACAGCTCCAGGGACCCGGGTTCAATTCTGGGTACTGCCTGTGCGGAGTTTGCAAGTTCTCCCTCTGACCGCGTGGGTTTTCGCCGGGTGCTCCGGTTTCCTCCCACCGCCAAAGACGTGCAGGTGATAGGTAAATTGGCCATTGTAAATTGCCCCTAGTGTAGGTAGGAAATATGGGATTACTGTAGGGTTAGTATAAATGGGTGGTTGTTGGTCGGCACAGACTCGGTGGGCCGAAGGGCCTGTTTCAGTGCTGTATCTATAAATAAATAAATACAAAGAAGTTTGGAATTCTTTGCTGCTAAGGGGAATGATGCTAGATCAATTATGAATTTTAAATGTGATAGTGATCGATTTTTGTTATCCAAAGATATTAAGGGATATGGGGCAAAAGCAGGTAAATGGAGTTAGGTCAAAGATCAGCCATGATCTCCATGAATGGCAGAACAGGCTCAAGGGGCTGAATGGCCTGCTCCTGTTCCTATGTTCCTGCGATGATTTGAAATTCATAGAAGTTGATTATGCTGTGAGAGTGGGGAAGGACACTAATTTTCAACATTCAAAATAAACTATATGGCCCAGAATTTGCTGTTAAAATAACAGTGAGCACAGTTAGCCTCCATAGCATTGAATTCTCTATTCTAACTTACACTTTCTGGTTCAGACGCTATTCTGTTCATTTCACGATTCTTCAATGTGATGATTTAAGGAAAGGTATAGTTGCTTGCCCTGTTCACACAGATCCCAGATGCCCTGTAAAGTGCACCACACCATTTTAATCTTGTGCTTCCAAGGCAAAATGTCAAGGAAAAGTCATTGACTGACTACAGCAAATTCTGCCCTATTATTTGAGGATTATTACTTGTCTCAAATATTACAGGTGTTTAGATTTACTTTACTTCAACTGGGGGCATTTTCACACATACTAAATCCATTTGTTTCGCATAGGCTCTAAATGGTACTTTGTGGCATGATTAAACAAATCACCTGTTATTTGCCTACAGAGCTTATTTACTGATTAACCAATACTGATAACTATTTTGTCCAAAGTGACAACTATTTAGCAAACCATGACTAGTGCTCAGATCCAAGGATAAAATTAGAAAGAAAATGTCTCTCCTGATATAACATGAGATGCACATGATTATCCCAGACAATACCCTTGATTCACTGCTGATCTTGAATCACTGCTTCCTTCCATCACACTTTGTCCTTAATTATTCTTCAGCCTGGAAAGGGCAGCTGCCTGAACTGATCTTCTCTAAGTATTCACCAGTACCTTTATATGATTGACCAACACAGGTGTCCTGCTCCTCCCCCAAGAATGGGGTATTTTGCTGAAATACAGTCTCCACCTAAGAATTTAACCAAGATTGTAATTTTAGTCAAGGTTGGGTTTCAATTGCTAGCCTTGGATTTGAAATTAGGATAGGAACTGAACCATTAATTGTTCTTCAACACAATCAATGACATTGGCTGGAATTTTACGCCCTCCCCCCAAAGAACAGGCTGGTGGGGGTGGGGGGGGGGGGGGTGCGTAAAATGGAGTGGGAGGCTCAGGAGGTCCTTCCCGACCCACTCCCTCCTCCACCACCATTTTACGTGGGGCGATGGTGGCGGGAAATGGCCTGCCCACCCCAGGCCAAACGAGGCCCTTAAGTGGCCAATTAACGGCCACTTAAGGGCCTCTGCCCGCCACCACGGGGATTTTACCATTGGCAGGCAGGTGGCCCAGGCCTGAGAAAATCCACCTGACAAAAGTAGGTGGCTTTCTGACGGCCTGGCGGTGGGCCCTCCTGATCGGACACCCTGTGCCTGACGGAGGGCTACCCCTGATGCCCCAACCACCCTGTACACCCAACATGCCCCCCAGCCCCCCCCCCCCCAATCGACCCCCCTTGCCTCGCTGGTGCCCAACCAATCATCCCTGGCGAAGCCCCAAAACCCCACCTTTTTCTGGGGCCATCCTTCCTCTTCATGTGGAAGCTGGGTTGCATTCCCAGCAGTGGCCACCGCTCCCGGTGGCGCTGCTGGGACTAAGAGCTATCGGCCTGCTGGTTGACTGGCAGCTCCATTAAGCGGGACTTCCTGCCTCAATGAGGTGGAATCCCACCTAAGACCAATAAAGGGCCTGCAGACCGTAAAATCCGGATTGGATCCCCAGGACAGCAGAGGCGGGATCGCCACCAACTTTTCGGTCAGTGAATGGCTTCCGTCCACCATGCGAAAAATTCCGGTCATTGTTTTAAATTTGCACAGTTAAATCTATAACTGCTTTAGACACTAAACTGAAGCTGTTCAGAGCAACAATAATGAGAACACAATACAATACGTATGGCCGGTTAAAACTAAATGTAGTTGCTGATTATAATTTAGATCCACAGAGCTTGTTGATGGGGACTCCTTTCACATTTCCTGCAATATTGATGTTATTGATATGCCATCGCTATTTTGAATTAAGCATTGTTATAATGATTATGTGCTTCTAAGGGCCAATTTCGAAAAAGGTCTAAACGAGCATATGGTTGGCAATTAAGAAGCGTGTGGAAAGTGGTGTAAGAAAGGTGAAGTATGGCTTTGGGGATGTGAGGATGTTAACGTGAGAAAGAGATTTTGTGGTTGTGCAAGGTGGATGTTGTGTGTTAGTGGAGCCGAGTAGTCATAGTGCAGTATAGGACCTTGGAAGTGCTCTTAACCAGAGAACATTGCAAAGGTTGGTTGTGGAAGTGTTGCTTTAAGAGAGTGAAGATTGTACTGGTGCCCAGGGGGACCAAGGAATAAAATGGAGAGATATACAGTGTGTCATGAACTGCCCTGCTGAGGAAGTAGAACTTCTTCTGAAATAATTCTACAGTCCAGTGCCATCTCCCTCCAGGTAGCACAGGTGATAATTCTGGGTGAATTGGTGGCACCTACCCTCAGGAGATGGTTCATCTTTCCCTTTAGAAGGGCTAGGAGGTTTGAACAAGTGAAGTATAATATTGATAAAAATGTGTAGTGTAATAATTAGAGAGAAATGAAGTAGCCAAGCAGTCAGTGTTCTTGCCTTACCTTCTTGTCTCCCAGTATTCTTCTGAATAGCTCAGGCTAAATACTGCATTTAAAAAGCTGCTCAGAGGTTTCCAGCTGGCTTAGTGGTTGACACTGATTTTACACCAATGCTTTCATAATAGATATACAATTCTGCCTATCCAGGAAGTATATCTCCCCTCTCAGGCAAGTGGCAGACGTATCAAGGGATATGAAGCAAATGCAGGTAAATGAAGTTGAGATACAGATCAGCCATGATATAATTAAACAGCACAATAGGTTTGAGGGGTTGAAAGGCTACTTCTGTTCCTAGGTAACACTTTCTTTTTAAAAAGTGCAACAGTATAGTAGCTCACATTAAGGAAATTCAAGGCCTTTGAAATTTGGGAATCTGCCAGTCACCACCAGAATAGGAACAGACAGAAGAATCAAGAACTAAGCCTTCATACTTTGTCTAGCATGCAACAGGATGTTAAATCCAATATCTGTGTTCTGGCAGCTCAGTGCCAGTATCTGAAAAGGATTCAACATAATGCTGCACTACCTAAGTGGGTTGTGGTACCATGAACATCTGCACCTGTCCCTCCTGACAGAAATGCCTCCAAACTAGTCAATACATCCAGAGTGGATGCTTTAATCACTAGCTTTCAGTTCTTGCTTGGGGATCTATTTGGAGCGAAGGATGGAACCGGCCTTGAAGAGATTCAGAGTGTAATCTCTAAGGGTCCAGAGGATCTATTTTCCTATTACTCAGTGGATGCTTAGGTCTATGACCCAGCACAAGTGGCATGGCTAGAATTCACCTTCATAATTGCACTCTTTCTCCTGATGGCGACTCATATGATCTTTCCAGTTGGCCTCCTCAGCTATCTGCTCTTATAGGTGTCAGGATACTGCCCATGCAATTGTAGTGGCAAGACATCCTGCTAGAAGTCCTCTGAGAATCTGAAACCCTGAGATGAGGGCCACCCATCCCATGAGGTTTGTGATACCACAGTGCAAGCAAGCACCACCAGCATCCCTGGCCCTCAAGTATCACCTCAACATAGCACCAGGATAGGTTTAAAAACAGCACAGGGAAGATAGTAGGGATGGGTGCGGTGATAATGGGAAATACTTGCTGTAAATATTTATACATACGTTAAACCACTTTATGTCCTGAAATTAGTCTGCTTTTTGTTTTTGTGTTTGAAGGCTTTTTGAAGGTTAATTTGCAATGAGACAATTTTATCTAAATCTACTGAAGCTTTGTTTCCTTAAGTTGGCTTATTCTGAGACATTATCAATTGAGCAGCATACTCTTGTAGATTCTGTTAGAAGAATACCTCCTAGTTGATCTTGTTCTCATTTTTTGTAGCCTTATATTGTATGACTCTGTCATTTACTCTTTCCCGCTCCTGTTCTGCCTACATTATGAAGACATATATGGGAATGGCCAAAGTGAATACCATGGTAAGAGTTCCATGACTACTACATCTATGGTTACTGGAACGATCCAGTGAGTTGGTGTTCCTTCCCTCCAGAAACATGTTTACAGCCTCATTTACATGGGTTGAGCTTGACATAGGTTTCAGTATTTGATCTTTGCCCAATAAATATGATTCAGCAGCGTCTGGAAAGGCAAGTGGACCACAGAGCTATGTTTTAGAGTGAGACACCAACCTTGAAATTAGGTGGGGACCTCTCCCCCACTTTAAGTACAGCAGTTGGGAGGCCCAGTACAGCGGTTAGGAGGCAGCATCCCATATTTGGGAGACTGGTTTATTGCATGACTGGGGGGGAAGCCCCAAGCAGCTGGTGGATTTGCACTGCTCCAACAAGAAAGGTCAAAACAAATTCTAAAGGAACAATTTGAAAGCATTTTGAAAGTGATCGCTAACTTGAAGAATGAATTATCTTTATCACTGGAAATTCTATGGCATTTAATGGCATCAGCAGATCACACATCAATTCTCAGGTGAATGCCCCAGGGGAGCTTGTGAAATGGGGAGAGGATGATGGAAGATACACTCACAGCACCACTTACCAAAATTTAAGGGGCAATACAAATGAGGCAGAAACCTGATGTAATCCCAAATTCCGAAGGCCCCAGATGGAAATCGTCATTTTTGCCTCAGGCCCCATAAACCTTAGGGCCACCCTCTTATTTTAAAATATTTTTCCCCTTCCTTCCTTGGACAATAACCAATCAAAAAAGCTGATGAGCGTGTTGCTTATGCCATATTTCCAGTGTGGATTGAAAACAAAATGAGGGAGGGAAAAAAAGGAGTACGAGTTCTTTTTTCCTTCCCCTAGATGGATATTAAAAGTGTCAACCACTAGCATTAAAGTTACATTTAAAATCCTAAGCTTTTAACTTTTTAGATTATTCCTGTACACGGGTACAACATATTATTTGTACCAAAACTGTTACAAAATATAAATAGGCTGATTCTCCATTCAGGCATTCTCAGCAAAAAGCAGAGTTTGCAGGGAGCACAAATCCGGAAATCACAGGCCTGCAGTCCCTGATTTTATCCACCTATTTAAATCAATAAACAGAAAGTAAGTGGCTCCAGGTCCATGATTCCCTGAGCTAGTGCTGAGTCTGAGCACCACTTCTGACCAGAATGCCCAGTTGGGGAATAAGATCTATTAATTTATGAAGTCTTATTTTTATAGACATGCCATGGGATGCAAATGGTGCATACACAACTGCGGGGGATTAAAGTGTTTTAAAAAAAGGAATGGGAGCCCTTTTAAAACAAGAAGGTGAATCACTGAATGTAGGGTCACATAAACATTTTATTTTTAGATGCATGGATTTCTGGAAAGTCCAGTAACTGTTGATATTGTGTCATATCCTCCTTTCTTTTCCAAATCATGGAAACTGTAAAGAGAGAGCATGGACTGACTTAGAATCAGCTGCTCAATATGAAGTCATCAAACCCTCAAGTTTTCCCTAGTCACCACATGTTATTTCAGCAGAATAAATTTACGTTGACAAAATGGTCATCGTCATTGACCTAGAAACAGTTTGAGAAGAAAAAAACAACTTCACAACCAATTGCTGTTCTCTCGCCTTACAGCATTACTATTACAGCTATATTTTGAAGGCACCATTGGTGACCGTGCCTTCAGCTGCCTAGGCCGTAAGCTCTGGAATTCCCTCTACGCCTCTCTACTTTGCTCTCCTCCTTTAAGATTCTCCTGAAAACCTACCTCTTTGACCAAGCTTTTGATCATTTCCTTATGTGTCTCCATGGCAATTTCCGCTTTATAAAGCTCCTGTGAAGAGCCTTGGGATCAACAGTCCCTCTAATTTTTTTGGAGTCCATGGGAGATTTATTTAAGTGCATGGCTCCCTTAAATTGTCACACGCTTGCTCTAATTTTAGGGGCCAACTTGCGCGCAGCTTGCGCGGGGAATTTTGGATTGCTGCACGGCTGCACAGCTTAAAGGGAATATTGCTTGTGATGTTTTATTACATTAATGGCGCTATATAATTGCAAGTTGTGATGATTGTTATTGTTGAAATTTGAGCCGCCAGGATGTGCCAGGCCAGAAGTATAACAGCTGAGATTTAGAATGAAGATTGAGTTTTTAATTCAAATCTAAGGGCACTAAATCACTACATTCTGTGAATTTTATTTGGCAGTGAGTTGGGGGCAGTTGGAGCGGGAGGTGGGTTCAAAGTGATATAGTTTCTGCATAAAGGGTTAGGATTTGGGATGTACTGTTTTAACATTGTTAAACAGTGCACAGTCAGATCAACCAAATTGAAGTTGGCACTCTCCACCTGGACTAACCAACCCACAAATATAACCAGTTGAAGTCAATGCAAATTGCACCATTGGCCTGTCATAGATTGGAACCCTGCCCCATCCTGACCATAGAGGTTTGAAACAAATTTCAAGATACTTGACTAAACAGCCCTCATCCACAATAAAAGACAGTCAAGAAACTAATGAGCAAAGGTGGTAAATAGTCATATAAGTGAACAGTGACACTTGTTCTTTGAAGTATATAGGCCATTGTTTTTATAAAGGTTAGGTGCTTCCACTTCCAAAGAGATATTGCCAAAAAATCTTTGGCAAAACATTTCTTTCACAGATTGTGACAATTTCACTTCCACTTGATGTGTAATTTTCTGACTATGTGCTCCCTGTGGGAAGCCTCAACCACGGGCAGTTAATATTGGAAATTTGAAAAAGCATAGAGCAGAATTTTCCAACCTTAATGGAGAATGCAAACTCAGAATATGCCCCTTTGGTTTCATTACAATGCATGTAATGCTCAGGTATTCCAGTACCTCTTCCATCGCATGACAAACACAATGAGGATGATGCTTGCTGTTGAAGATACTCAGATATACCTTTTCTAAAAACAGATTAAACTCCTACAGTGGTATTTGAAAAAAAAGTTGATGATGAAGCCACATGAGTTTCCTTATTAGATCTATGGACGAGTCAATGAACAAAACAATGAACTAAAGCTAAATAGTGCGGATGCTGGAAATCTGAAATAAAAAGAGAATATACTGCAAACACTCAACAACAATAGCGACACTTGCATTTATATAGCTTTATCATACCAAAATGTCCCAAAGTGCTTCACAGGAGCATTATCAAACAGAATTTGACACTGAGCCACAGAAGGAGATATTAGGACAGACGACTGATAGCGTCATCAAGACGTAGGTTTTAAGGAGCATCTTAAAGGAGGAGAGCAACATAGAAAGGTGCAGAGGTTTAGGGAGGGAATTCCAGAGCATAGGGCCTGGGCAGCTGAAAGTACAGGCATCAATGGTGGAGTATTTATAATTGGGGATGTTCAAGAGGCCAGAATTGGAGGAGCACAGAGATCTCGGAGGGTTGTAGGGCTGGAGTAGTTTACAGATAGGAAGGGGTGAGGCCATGAAGGGGTTTCAAAACAAAGGATGAGAATTTTAAAATTGAGGTATTTCCAGTCCGGGAGCCAATGTAGGTCAGCAAGAATAGGGGTGATGGGTGAACAGGACTTAGTCAAGTTCGGATCCGGGCAGCAGAATTTATGGAGGGTGGAAGATGAGAGGCCGGCCAGGAGAGCACTGGAATAGTCAAGCTTAGAGGTAACAAAGGCATGGATGAAGGTTTTAGCAGCAGATGAGCTGAGGTGGGCTGGAGTCGGACAATGTCACAGAGGTGGAAGTGGGTAGCTTTGCTGATGGAGCAGGTCAGGCAGCATTTATGGACAGAGAAACAGAGTTAAAATGATAGTACTGGTAGGATTGTGTTACACCAGTGATCTCCGTTCACCAGGTATGTTACAACTTTGATTTGCTGCACATTTTCTGGGTTATCTACAAATACCAGAACAACAAAGCATTGCCTTTTGTGACTTCCTTGATACACTTGGTTAAGAAACAAACCAACTCTGACTCAAAACAACTTTAATTTTCTCCAGTTGCTTTATAAAAAAATTGTTCTTGGGAGATATGCAATACATGCAAATCCACATTTATTGCCCAAACCTAGTTGCTCTGAAAAGGTAGTGATGGGTCTTCTCCATGAACCATCGGAGTCCTTTGGTGATGGTGCTCCCGGAATACTGTTAGGTAGGGAATTCCAAGATTCTGACTCAGTGACAATGAAGGAACAGTGATATATGTCCAAGTCAAGATGGTGTGAGACTTGGAGGGGACATTGCAGGTGATGGTGTTCCTTCTTGGTGGTAAGGGTCACAGATGAAGAGGGTGCTGTTGAAATAGTGGGCTGAATATTCCCAGTCTTGTGGAGACGGAGTTGGAGGTAAAGAAGCTGAGAAAATAGAGGGGACCCATGTCGTGAAGGCTTACCAATGCATTTCCACCTCCGGGGTACTTTCCCGGGGCAGGATAGGACCAGGGTCGACTGCCTGCTCCACGGAGGTGGGCAGTCAATTAGGGCAATCAGTAAAGTGATGGAAGGTGTCATCAACAATGCCATCAAGCAGCACTGGCTTAGCAATAACCTGCTCAGTGACGCTCAGTTTGGGTTCCGCCAGGGCCACTCAGCTCCTGACCTCATTACAGCCTTGGTTCAAACATGGACAAAAGAGCTGAACTCCAGAGGTGAGGTGAGAGTGACTGCCCTTGACATCAAGGCAGCATTTGACCGAGTATGGCATCAAGGAGCCCTAGCAAAACTGAGGTCAATGGGAATCAGGGGGAAAACCCTCCACTGGTTGGAGTCATACCTAGCGCAAAGGAAGATGGTTGTGGTTGTTGGAGGTCAATCATCTGAGCTCCAGGACATCACTGCAGGAGTTCCTCAGGGTAGTGTCCTAGGCCCAACCATCTTCAGCTGCTTCATCAATGACCTTCCTTCTATCATAAGGTCAGAAGTGGGGATGTTCGCTGATGATTGCACAATGTTCAGCACCATTCGCGACTCCTCAGATACTGAAGCAGTCTGTGTAGAAATGCAGCAAGACTTGGACAATATCCAAGCTTGGGCTGATAAGTGGCAAGTAACATTCGCACCACACAAGTGTCAGGCAATGACCATCTCCAACAAGAGAGAATCTAACCATCTCCCCTTGATATTCAACGGCATTACCATCGCTGAATCCCCCATTATCAACGTCCTAGGTGCTACCATTGACCAGAAACTGAACTGGAGTAGCCATATAAATACCGTGGCTACAAGAGCAGGACAGAGGCTACGAATCCTGAGGCGAGTAACTCACCTCCTGACTCCCCAAAGCCTGTCCACCATCTACAAGGCACAAGTCAGGAGTGTGATGGAATACTCTCCACTTGCCTGGATGGGTGCAGCTCCAACAACACTTAAGAAGCTTGACACCATCCAGGACAAAGCTGCCCACTTGATTGGCACCCCATCTACAAACATTCACTCCCTCCACCACCAACGCACAGTGGCAGCAGTGTGTACCATCTACAAGATGCACTGCAGCAATTCACCAAGGCTCCTTAGACAGCACCTTCCAAGCCCACGACCTCTACCAACTAAAAGGACAAGGGCAGCAAATACATGGGAACACCACCACCTGCAAGTTCCTATCCAAGTCACACACCATCCTGACTTGGAGCTATATCGCCGTTCCTTCACTGTCGCTGGGTCAAAATCCTGGAACTCCCTTCCTAACAGCACTGTGGGTATACCTACCCCAAATAGACTGCAGCAGTTCAAGAAGGCAGCTCACCACCACCTTCTCAAGAGCAATTAGGGATGGGCAATAAATGCTGGCCTGGCAAGCGTTGCCCACATCCCATGAATGAAAAAAAAAAATTGAGGCCCTCCCATTTTGTGATGGCGAAGGTATTTCCCCACTGTCGGAGCGGCACCCCCCCCCATGCCCCCATCAAGGGCAGAAGCTGCCAGTTCACCAGAGGTTCTATCCCCAATGACTGGGCTGCAGGGATCAAAGGCCTCAACCGTATCCATCACTACTCCTGCAGAGGGGATTTCCCTCCACACCAATGGCCCTACTGGCTTTGTGTCTCTTTATTTGTCGAATTCTTTGCAGTCAACCAAGCGCTTCTCCATTTTGAGGCACCCTTGCACTCACCTGCCTGCCTCAGCAGTGCCCAATTCTCCCAGTCAGGCTACTGGCCAGACATTGCTGCAGGCCCTCTGATTGGACCTTCCATTTCCCTGGTCCGCCCGCCATCCTTATTTGGACAGGGCTCATGGAGGCTGCTTCTTAATTGGCCGCCTCCCGGGAGATCATGACTGATATCCTGCCGCGGCCACTTCCTGGTTCCCGACCCAGAATTGAGGCCAATGTCGGGATCGCGACCAATGTTGCTGACTTGCTGCAGTTCATCCTGTAGATTGTACGTATTGCAGCCACACTGGCTGTTTGTAGTTCAGGTGAAGATTGAATCCAGTGCCAGGGACACCAATCTAGTGAACTGCATTGTCCTGGATGGTGTTGAGCTACTTGTGTGTTCTTGGAGCTGTACCCATCCAGGTCCATTACACACCTGACTTGAGCCTTGTATATAGTAAACAGACTTGGAGGGATCAGAGGTGAAACACTCAGCACAGTGTATCCAGCTTCTGCCTTGTTCTAGTAGCCATGATGTTGAATGGCTGGTTTGGTTCATTTTCTGATCAATGATAATCCCTTCAATGTGTTAATGGTTGGGGACATGCCGATGGTGCCTAATTACTGCCATATCAACCACATCCCAATCATCAGTAAAGTGATGGATGGAGTTAGCAATTGTGCTATCAGGAAAATTCTACTCACCAATAATTTGATCATCAGTGCTTAGTTTGATTTCTGCCAGAACCAGCTAGCTTGAGACCTCATCAACACCTTCATAACAACAGGGACACAAGAACTGAATGCTGGAGGTGCCCTCAGCTGCAAGACAACATTTGACTGAGTATGGAAACAAAGTGCACAAACAAAATTGAAGTCAGTGGGGGTTAAAGGAAAAACCATGCAGTCGCTACAGTTATACCTGATGCAAAGGAAGATGGTTATGTTTTTGAAAGCTAGTCATCCCAACCTCAGGACATTACTTCAGGAGATTATTATAGGAGTTCCTTAAGGAAGTATCCTCAACCCAACTACCTTAAGCTGTTTCATTAATAACCCCTCTGATAGTAGGTTAGGAGTGGCGATGTTTACTAATGATTGCAAAATAAATTTCTTCATTTTTAAAACAATTCTGCGCTGTCTCCTCATCTCACCTCCATCCACTCCCAGCCACTTCCCCCTGTCTCAGCACTAACCCCATAATCTGTAATTTCCTCCCATTTTCCTTCAAGTTCTCACAATCCTCACAATTAATTTATGAGATTCAACTACTGCCTTTTCAGACCCATTCTTATTCATCTCCTAAACATCCAACTGCCTCTTCTGGCCCAATGTTAATTGATATCAGGCACTGTTCCGCTCTGTTTTAAAATTGCCATTACCACTACCCTCTGTAAAACAAAAATACCCCTTTGACAAATCCAACCATCGGGTTCTGTACTTACCTCTCCTAAAATTTTCTTTTCAATTCCTTCGGTCTAGTTCTGTCATATCCATAACTCTAAGATTGCCCTAGTTACTCATTAATGATGCCCTCTGTGACAGCGACCATGGCATGTTCACCCATCTTGTGTTACTCAACCATGGTTAATCATTCCATGCTTCGCCACCATCTCTTTATGGTCCACTTTGAGAGGACCACCCACAACAGGTTCCACTCTTATTTACTCTCAGCATGCAGTTACATTGTATTTACAGCACAGAGAAAGGCCATTCAGCCCAACAGGTTCTCTATAATGATTTCTCTTTCTATATGTATGCTGATGACACTGAGCGTCATCTTCACATCACCCATCCTTGCCCACCACCCCCGCACCAACTTTGAATTCACAATATCACGGGGACTCCTGGACGGCCCTTCCATGTCGAAAGGCTGCCAAGTTGACTGCGCGCCACCGAGGAATGCAGCGCATGATTAAAATTCAGCCCGTAGAAGCTGAAATATCATAAACTTTTTTTAAAAATATTTTAAAAATATGTGATTTTTTTATCATAATGGAGAAATTTGACATTTCACAAGTTTAAAATTAGTTTTCCAGGGTCAGAGATTTTTCAGCAGTAATTATGAATTTAGTACACTGTTAAATTCCAGTTACACCTCAGTCAACAACATCTAACTTTTTAAGGATTTTTGCAGTGAGAAAAATAACGTAAAAGAGCAAGTTCTTATCATCTGATTGGTGGGGGGGGGGGGGGGGGTGGTGGGTGTTGGTGGTGGAGGGACTTCCACAGCACACCCTCTGGAGAAGCATAGAATTATTTACAGCAACTTCTGGATTTCCGCATTTAACTGTACATGTGTGAACTTCAGATGTTGCTGCCGGTTTCAGAGGATTACTGACAGTGAACACTAGCAGTTTCACCATCCTTACTACCGCACAATCTGGTTAATGTCAAAGGCACTATACAAATGTATTTTGTTTTGATTGCAAAACTGAAGGGCATATATGTAATATATATATATTTATAATTAACAAGTTTGATCAAAGCTGCAGATTAAAAGGATTTTTCTTTTGCATTCTAAAAATGTAGGTTTGACTTCTTCGAGAATCTATTAAGAAATGTGTTGACTGACATTTTCCTTTCATAAGAAATCAATGAATATTTAGGTATAAGTAGGACTGAGAGATAAACGTTTGAAGTGAAGATAATGATTATAGTCCTTTTGGACCAAGGAAATGTAACTCTTGGAATGGAACTAGTTAGGGCTGAATAATTTAGGTTGCACACCTAGACTGATAACCTCAAGTTTTGTGAAATTACTTTAGGGGGTCAGGGAGACATTCACAGTGATTTATTTGCTGGGAAGTTTGAGTTCTGATTATTCTTCTCTCTCAAGGGTTTAAATAAATTAGAGGGGATTCATTACGATGCTTATATCAGAAGCACCAAATTGAATATTCAGATGAATGACTTTTCATTCCATGCTCATTTTTTATCTGATTAACCTTTACGAGGCTTTTTAGGCTCAAGAATTCATCATGTTTGACCATAGTTCCTACAGTATCACTGTAGTGCTTTATCTTCAATCAAATATCAAAAGTAATTTGAAAATGTTCAGAAATACTGGAATGTGATTTATTAAGGCTATTGCCCTGGATTTTTCTTGCAGTGGACAGTAACAGGGTACCATTGAGTAAATCTGCTTAGTTGCAACCTGTTGCATTTTCCATCGCTGCTGGTGGTCAACAACAGAATACGTTACTGAAAAAGCAAATGATTCTGCCATTATTTATGACAGAAACATAGCTACTACTGGTGTTAGAGAATGATAAGTGAGAAAATGCCTTTGTTATGTTCCTGCTTCCCATCACAGAATGAATAGTTGATGGTACCATCTAAGATTGTCAAATTCAGGGCAGTAGACATATTTTGAAGAGCAGATGAGTTCTCCCCGGTATCCTGGTCAATATTTAGCGCCCAGCAGTAAAACATGTGATTTGTTCATTATCACATTTGCTGCAGACAAGGTGAAAAGAGTCGAGAGTGGTTCCCATTGTTCACCTCCCAACTGACTGCAATCGTGTTTCATTAAAAATGATGAGTTAGCCCCTCGACTGTTTTTTTAGGGTCAAGTGAGCAGGCAAATGGCAGGTTTTCTCGTAGGTTAGAAAAAGGTTAACTATTTTTACACAATTCCCAAAATAGTCACAACCTCACCCACATACACATTCACTCACCCAGACATATACAAGAATAGAGAGAAAAGATTTAAAGTTCAAACTGAGGTAAATTTTCGTGGTTTACATTAAACAAAGAACAGTACAGCACAGGAACAGGCCATTCGGCCCTCCAAGCCTGCGCCGATCTTGATGCCTGCCTAAACTAACACCTTCTGCACTTCCGGGGCCCATATCCCTCTATTCCCTTCCTATTCATATATTTGTCAAGATGTCTGTTAAATGTCGCTATCGTATCTGCTTCCACCACCTCCCCTGGCAGCAAGTTCCAGGCACTCACCACCCTCTGTGTAAAAAACTTGCCTCGCACATCCCCTCTAAACTTTGCCCCTCGCACCTTAAACCTATGTCCCCTAGTAACTGACTCTTCCACCCTGGAAAAAGCTTCTGACTATCCACTCTGTCCATGCCGCTCATAACTTTGTAAACCTCCCAACTATCATGTCGCCCCTCCACCTCCGTCGTTCCAGTGAAAACAATCCAAGTTTTTCCAACCTCTCCTCATAGCTAATGCCCTCCAGACCAGGCAACATCCTGGTAAACCTCCTCTGTACCCTCTCCAAAGCCTCCACGTCCTTCTGGTAGTGTGGTGACCAGAATTGCACGCAATATTCTAAGTGGCCTAACTAAGGTTCTGTACAGCTGCAACATGACTTGCCAATTTTTATACTCTATGCCCCGACCGATGAAGGCAAGCATGCTGTATGCCTTCTTGACTACCTTATCCACCTGCTTTGCCACTTTCAGTGACCTGTGGACCTGTATGCCCAGATCTCTCTGCCTGTCAATACTCCTAAGGGTTCTGCCATTTACTGTATACCTCCCACCTGCATTAGACCTTCCAAAATGCATTACGTCACATTTGTCCGGATTAAACTCCATCTGCCATTTCTCCGCCCAAGTCTCCAACTGATCCATATCCTGCTGTATCCTCTGACAATCCTCATCATTATCCACAACTCCACCAACCTTTGTGTCGTCCGCAAACGTACTAATCAGACCAGCTACATTTTCCTCCAAATCATTTATATGTACTACAAACAGCAAAGGTCCCAGCACTGATCCCTGCGGAACACCACTAGTCACATCCCTCCATTCAGAAAAACACCCATTCACTGATACCCTCTATCTTCTATGACCGAGCTAGTTCTGTATCCATCTTGCCAGCTCACCTCTGATCCCGTGTGACTTCACCTTTTGTACCAGTCTGCCATATGGGACCTTGTCAAAGTCTTTACTAAAGTCCATATAGATAACATCCACTGCCCTTCCTTCATCAATCATCTTCGTCACTTCCTCAGAAAACTCAATTGAAGTAGTAAGACACGACCTCCCCTTCACAAAACCATGCTGTCTCTCGCTAATAAATTTGTTTATTTCCAAATGGGAGTAAATCCTGTCCCGAATAATTATCTCCAATAGTTTCCCTACCACTGACGTAAGGCTCACCGGCCTATAATTTCCTGGATTATCCTTGCCACCCTTCTTAAACAAAGGCACAACATTGGCTATTCTCCAGTCCTCTGGGACCTAACCTGTAGCCAATGAGGATGCAAAGATTTCTGTCAAGGCCCCAGCAATTTCTTCCCTTGCCTCCCTCAGTATTCTAGGGTAGATCCCATCAGGCCCTGGGGACTTATCTACCTTAATGCTTTGCAAGACACCCAACACCTCCTCCTTTTTGATAATGAGATGACTGAGACTATCTGCACTCCCTTCCCTAGGCTCATCATCCACTAAGTCCTTCTCTTTGGTGAATACTGATGCAAAGTACTCATTTAGCACCTCGCCCATTTCCTCTGTCTCCACACATAGATTCCCATCTCTGTCCTTGAGTGGGCCAACCCTTTCCCTGGTTACCCTCTTGCTCTTTATATATGTATAAAAAGCCTTGGGATTTTCCTTAATCCTGTTCGCCAATGACTTTTCATGACCCCTTTTAGCCCTTCTAACTCCTTGCTTAAGTTCCTTCCTACTGTCTTTATATTCCTCAAGTGCTTCATCAGTTTCTAACCTTCCAGCCCTTACAACCTGTTGAATCTTCTTAGGAAGAAGGTGTTTTTAAAGATGCAGGCCCGGGTGTTTGTTGTCTTGAACCTGTTGAAGTGTTGTAGATTTCTGATGGTTAAAACTTCAGAATGGAAGTGGTCGTCACTTTAAGTTCTCTGCTGCAGCAAGTTGAAGTGTAGGATTAACAGCAGGTCTTCTTCTTTGTGCTGTTCTGATCTCACAGCCTGTTGTGGAGAAAATAACTTGTCTTGAATCCACAGGATTAAAGTAAATAAAGGTTTATTCAAACACCGGTGTAAGGGAGAAGTGTCTGGTGAAACATTCAGAGGATTCTCAATGAAAGAGTCTGTCGTACAAATTTATAGAATACAATAGCCATTACTCATTTGTCCACACTTAACACCCCACCCCACCCCCGACACATTTCAAAGCTGCAGCTTGATCAATAAACTCAAGTGTATTGTCTCACTCATCACCCCCCACCACCCCGCCCCCCCCCCCCCGACCCCGGTGTCTCCTCCCCATTTTTAAGGCTTGATGTTTCACAGTCTATAATATCCTGTGCCTCTTGCAATCGCAGTCTTATCTCAAGGACAACATGTTTGCACAGATGTAAAGGTTGTATAGCTTCCTATAACCATTGCCAAGCATCCCATCATGCCCTGCTTCCCCATAACTACAGTGCTTCCATCTTCCTTCTAAGTCAGTTAACGTATCCTAATGCTAAATAATATACCTATATTGTCCTACTGATCCCACTTCACAGCCTTTGGCTGGACTGCTTTCTGAAGGTGTTGGTGTGATCTCCCCTCTCCAGAGAGGTAAAAATCTATCACATTAGAGTTTCTGTTAGGAGACACATGGCCCTCTCCCTTGGTGTGACCACACAATGGACCAGGATGTGGAGCCCATGGCTATCGATGGATGCCTGAATAGGGATCATTCTGTTAACACAGAATTATTTCACATCTATTTAATTTTGGTTTGAGCTGTGAGTCTGTCTGTTTCCTTTGTTAGTTCATTCATGTAGATAAGAGTCATTGATATGCAATAGTGCTCTTTTCAATTCCAAAGGGGATCTCCCCAGAGCTATTTCAGATGAGGTTAATGAATTCCATTCTTCTAGACAGGTTTGTTGATTCCCAGTACAGGAGGGGTCACATGACCATTTTGACTATGGTACAAATGCCCATGTCCCTGTGATTTTGATTAACAGTTGACTTTTTAAATTCATAATTCTTCCATTTCATTGTTTATTTCATCATAGCTCCTTCCATACATGACATATTTCTGTTTGCTTGTAGGCTGCAGTAGGCCTGGAATAACTGAGCAGAGCAAGCTCTGCCCAGTCTATGCCAAATGTGGGAGCGGAGTCCTAAAAGAGGTGTTAAGTCCCTGAATAACACATTCAAGAGATCTAACACCTGTTTTCAAGTGGGTACTCTGGTCATTTGATACAACAGTGACTGATCTTCAAAATATGTCATTCACTGTAAAGCACTTTGGGACATCCTGATGCTGTGAAAGGTGCTATATAAATGCAAGTATTTCCTCCATCCCCTTTCCTCCCCAGGTTATGCTCACCCACGATCACTCCCTGACCCCTCCAAAATTTACCCACCTTGCCTGTGCCAACATGGCAGAAAATCTTACACAGTTTGCCAAGTCTGGCAAACTACCATTTTTTTATTTTAGAGATGCAGCCTTTTGGCCCACCGAGTCTGTGCCGACCAACAACCACCCATTTATACTAATCCTACATTAATCCCATATTCCCTACCACATCCCCACCATTCTCCTACCACCTACCTACACTAGGGGCAATTTACAATGGCCAATTTACCTATCAACCTGCAAGTCCTTGGCTGTGGGAGGAAACTGGAGCACTCATCACAAACCCACGTGGTCACAGGGAGAACTTGCAAACTCCGCAGAGGCAGTGCTCAGAACTGAACCCGGGTTGCTGGAGCTGTGAGGCTGCGGTGCTAACCACTGCGCCACTGAGCCGCCCATACCATGTTCCCCTTTCCCCTCCATATGCCCCCAGTTGCAATTTTTAAACAGTGTATGTTTTTCTTCAACAATCCAGGCTGTAATAAAGAAGAAAGAAACAGGTTTTATTTATATAGCACCTTTGACAACCTCAGGATGTCCAAAACCAGGTCAGAATCGGTGAAATTTATTTGAGGTATAGTCAGTGTTATAATATAGGGAAACACGGCAGCCAATTAACACTCAACAGGGTCCCACAAACAACAGTAAAATAAATGATCAATTAAACTGTTGATGGAAAACTTTGTGACCAGATCACCTGGAGAACACCTGTGCGCATCTTCAAATTGTGTCATGTGATCTTTTATGTCCACCTGAGACAGCAGATAGTTCCTCAGTTTAATGTCATCATCCTCAAGGGAGCCCCTCCAATGCTGCAGCACTCTCTTTGTACGACACTGGAGTGTTAGTCTAGAAAAGGTGTTCATGTCTCTGGAGTGAGGTGTCAACCCATGACCTTCAGACTTGAAGGTAAGAATGCTATCACTGAGTGAAGGCTGAAATCTCCCAATCTAGGTCCCCAGGTGAAGGCCTCTTGCATAGTTTGGCAGTATAGTATGGGCGTACAGTTTCTGATCCTACATTAAGGGCTGGATTTTATAGCTGCCCCTGATGTCAGGGGTCGTGGCAGGGGAGGGGGGAGGTGGGCCTGAAAATGCCTCTGACAGAGGTTCACCACGGGCCTCGATGCCGGAAAGGCCTGGCCCAATATTGCTGGCGGCAGCGAGGCCTCGTGGCAGTCCCCCCGTCGCTCGGCGACTGGACCAAAATTTAATTATGTAAATTTAGTTAAATTAATGAATTAAATACTTACATGCTCCCGCCGTCCATTCCGATGCCATATTGGTGGCGGCAGCCAGCACTCCCATGCCTTCAGATCTCCGTTCAGTGATCCGATGTGTGACACTGGTGGTGTGCGGGGAGCAGGTAAGTATTTCAGTGCGGGGGAGGGTGGAGGGCGGTCAAACTAATCTGATTGGGGGAGGGGATGGTGGGAAGGGGTTGAAGGTAAAAGTTTATAAACTTTGGGGTTGAAAGGTCAGCTCCACAAGGCAAGTATTTTTGGGAGGGAGAGGGCAAGGAATAAACAGAATGGATATGGGGGGTGGGAGAGTGGCAAGAAACATTTCTTTAATTTTCTAATTTAAATGTAAAATGCCTATTTCTTTAAATATTTAAATGAAATGGAAGGGCTGGACGCCCTTTAAAAATGGCGTCGGATGCCATTGCCGGAGACGGACTGCCCACCCCCTCAAGTGATCGGGGTAGGGGCTGGGATCTGCCCCGGCCATTTAAATGAGCCACCGCATTTAATATCGTGGCAGCTCCGCGACTCATGGTCCACGCGGACAGACCGCCATTGTTTACATCTGCCGCCAATCTCGATAAAATTCAGCCCCATGTTTCACTGAGAGCCAGAGATTTGGGAAATCCCCAGCTCATCTCACACCTTTCTACCTTCTGCATATTAAGAAGCTCACAGAAATCCTAATATAAGGGTAGGTCCTGAGGTATCTAGGTTTCTAACCTAATTTCCAGAAATTCCAACACATTCCCACTGGAGTTATGGTAACAGTGTGCCAGGAAGCCATGGAATTTCTGAACCAGAGTTTTGAGAGGCGCAAATATGTGACTGGACCTTTGCAAAGTCACCATTCAATGATAAAAATACAATTATGCATCTGAGAACTTAAAGGTTTTCAAAAATCTTTCTTATTAATCTTCATTTTAAAATCAATTTGTATCTAAAATTGTAATTACATGTGATGCAAATTAGCTTCCAATTTTGAAGCAAATCTTATTTTGCAATATTTAATTTTAAGCTGTAACAATCTTCATTTGCTTACTTATGAACTTTTTTTTACACAGATTAACTTGGGATCATTCTGTTTCCTGCTGTTTGCTGCAATTTGTATATTTGGTGCAATATATCTCTGTATTGTCTTACCTGAAACCAAAAACAAGACCTTTGCGCAAATATCCCAGTCGTTTGCCAAAATCAACAAGTTACCTGAGCAGATTACAGAATTGGAGAATGATGCATACCTCACAATGATTCCTCTCGATGATGTGGTGAAGAACAAAGCAAACAGAGACTCTGACAACATTGAGAGTATTTCATAACAGGTAGCCAACAAATGTCTCTCATTTACCACCATTACATATTTGCATTACTTGTTACAGTGTTTTGAACCATTTGCCCTCATTCTGTTGCATGATTCACCAAAAACTAATTGGTTTTAGTGGAAACAATGTGCCAGCTGGGACAATGTCGTGAGAACAAATTTCTTCTGTGTGCTATTTGCAGCTAAGTCTAGGCACATATGAAGAAAATGTTTGCAATTTCATTACAATAACAAAAAGAGGAACTCACCCCTCACTATAGGTCTGAATTAGGGGGAAATGAGTACATTATTCTTCACTTTGTTGAAATAAGTTGCTTCAGAGTGCTAATATATTAATCTACCTGACTCAAAATAAACAAGACAAATCTTGAAATACCTGCTTCTCGAGAATTATTATTGCCATAATCTATTGTCTACTTTTTAATCTGTTTGGAAAAGTAAATGTGGTGTAAAAGTAAATGTAGTATAAATTTTAAGACACTTTGGACAGTTTTCCTGGGGCCTGTGCTGGGATATAAAAGGATATGAAGTCAAGGCAGGTGAATGGTGTTGAGATACAGATCAGCCGTAATCTCACTGAAGGGCAGAACTGACTCAAGGGAATGAATTCCCTCCTCCTGTTCCTATATGCTAGTCAGAGTAGAAATAGCAGGATATATCTGATGAAGAGATGGTGTGAGGGGGTGGGTTTTAGATTCCTTGGGCATTGGGACCGGTTTGGGGGGAGGTGGGACCAGTACAAACTGGACGGGTTACACCTGGGCAGGACCGGGATTGATGTCCTAGGAGGAGTATTTGCTAGAGTGGTTGGGGAGGGTTTAAACTAAAATGGCAGGGGGATGGGAACCTTTGCAAGGATCAGAGGAGGGGGGATCAAAGACAAGAACAAAAGATAGTAAGGGAAATAAGAAAAGTGATAGGCAGAGAAATCAAAGGCCAGAGTAAAACAGGGCCACAGTGAAAAATACTGGGAAGGGGACAGACAGTGTTAAAAAGACAAGCTTTAAGGCTTTGTGCCTTAACACATGAAGCATTCGCAATAAAGTGGATGAATTAATCGCGCAAATAGATGTATACGAGTATGATATAGTCGGGATTATGGAGATATGGCTGCAAGGTGGCCAGGGATGGGAAATGAACATCCAGGGATATTCAGTATTTAGGAAGGACAGACAAAAAGTAAAAGGCAGTGGAGTTAAATTTCTGGCTAAAGAGGAAATTAACACAATAGTGAGGAAGGATATTAGCTCTGACAATGTGGAATCTGTATGGGTAGAGCTGAGAAACACTAAGGGGCAAAAGAATTAGTGGGGGTTGTATACAGACCCCCAAACTGTAATGGTGATGTCGGGAATGGCATTAAACAGGAAATTAGAGATGCATGTGATAAAGGAACATCTGTAATTATGGGTGACTTTAATCTGCATATCGATTGGGCAAATCAAATTAGTCACAATACCATAGAGGAGGAATTCATGGAGTCTATACGGGATGGTTTTCTGGACCAATATGTTGAAGAACCAACTAGAGAACAGGCCATCCTAGATTGGGTATTGTGTAATGAGAGAGGAATAATTGACAATCTAGCTGTGCGAGACCCCTTGGAGATGAGCGACCATAATATGATAGAATTCTTCATCAAGATGGAGAGTGACATAGTTGATTCTCAGACTAGGGTCCTGAATCTTAATAAAGGAAACTACGAAGGTATGAGGTGCGAGTTGGCTATGATGGATTGGGAAATGTTACTTAAAGGGATGACGGTGGATAGGCAATGGCAAACTTTCAAAGAACGCATGGATGAACTGCAACAATTGTTTATTCCTGTCTGATGCAAAAGTAAAACGGGAAAGGTAGCCAAACCATAGCTTACAAGAGAAATTAGAGATAGCATTAGATCCAAGGAAGAGGCATACAAATTTGCCAGAAAAAACAACAGACCTGAGGACTGGGAGCAGTTTAGAATTCAGCAAAGGAGGGCCAAGTGATTGATTAAGAAGGGGAAAATAGAGGACAAGAATAAGCTTGCAGGGAACATAAAAACCGACTGTAAAGGTTTCTATAGGTATGTGAAGAGAAAAAGATTGGTGAAGACAAATGTAGGTCCCTTACAGTCAGAAACAGGGGAATTTATTATGGGGAACAAAGAAGTGGCTGACCAACTAAATGCATACTTTGGTTCTGTCTTCACAAAGGAGGACACAAATATCATACCAGAAATGTTGGAGAGCACAGGGTTTAGTAAAAGGGAGGAACTGAAGAAAATCAGTATTAGTAGAGAAATGGTGTTACAAAGAACAAAGAACAGTACAGCACAGATACAGGCCATTCGGCCCTCCAAGCCTGCGCCGATCTTGATGCCTGCCTAAACTAACACCTTCTGCACTTCCGGGGCCCATATCCCTCTATTCCCTTCCTAATCATGTATTTGTCAAGATGTCTCTTAAACGTCGCTATCGAATCTGCTTCTACCACCTCCCCTGGCAGCAAGTTCCAGGCACTCACCACCCTCTGTGTAAAAAACTTGCCTCGCACATCCCCTCTAAGCTTTGCCCCTCTCACCTTAAACCTATGTCCCCTAGTAACTGACTCTTCCACCCTGGGAAAAAGCTTCTGACTATCCACTCTGTCCATGCCGCTCATAACTTTGTAAACCTCTATCATGTCGCCCCTACACCTCCGTCGTTCCAGTGAAAACAATCCGAGTTTTTCCAACCTCTCCTCATAGCTAATGCCCTCCAGACCAGGCAACATCCTGGTAAACCTCCTCTGTACCCTCTCCAAAGCCTCCACGTCCTTCTGGTAGTGTGGCAACCAGAATTGCACGCAATATTCTAAGTGGCCTAACTAAGGTTCTGTACAGCTGCAACATGACTTGCCAATTATTATTCTCTATGCCCCGGCTGATGAAGGCAAGCATGCCGTATGCCTTCTTGACTACCTTATCCACCTGCATTGCCACTTTCAGTGACCTGTGGACCTGTATGCCCAGATCTCTCTGCCTGTCAATACTCCTAAGGGTTCTGCCATTTACTGTATACCTCCCACCTGCATTAGACCTTCCAAAATGCATTACGTCACATTTGTCCGGATTAAACTCCATCTGCCATTTCTCCGCCCAAGTCTCCAACCGATCTATATCCTGCTGTATCCTCTGACAATCCTCATCATTATCCACAACTCCACCAACCTTTGTGTCATCCGCAAACTTACTAATCAGACCAGCTACATTTTCCTCCAAATCATTTATATATACTATAAACAGCAAAGGTCCCAGCACTGATCCCTGCGGAACACCACTAGTCACATCCCTCCATTCAGAAAAACACCCATTCACTGATACCCTCTATCTTCTATGACCGAGCCAGTTCTGTATCCATCTTGCCAGCTCACCTCTGATCCCGTGTGACTTCACCTTTTGTAGCAGTCTGTCATGAGAGACCTTGTCAAAGGCTTTACTGAAGTCCATAGAGATAACATCCACTGCCCTTCCTTCATCAATCATCTTCGTCACTTCCTCAAAAAACTCAATCGATTTAGTAAGACACGACATCCCCTTCACAAAACCATGCTGTCTCTCGCTAATAAGTTCATTTGTTTCCAAATGGGAGTAAATCCTGTCCCGAAGAATCCTCTCTAATAGTTTCCCTACCACTGACGTAAGGCTCACTGGCCTATAGTTTCCTGGATTATCCTTGCCACCCTTCTTAAACAAAGGCACAACATTGGCTATTCTCCAGTCCTCTGGGACCTCACCTGCAGCCAATGAGGATGCAAAGATTTCTGTCAAGGCCCCAGCAGTTTCCTCCCTTGCCTCCCTCAGTATTCTAGGGTAGATCCCATCAGGCCCTGGGGACTTATCTACCTTAATGCTTTGCAAGACACCCAACACCTCCTCCTTTTTGATAATGAGATGACTGAGACTATCAGCACTCCCTTCCCTAGGCTCATCATCCACCAAGTCCTTCTCTTTGGTGAATACTGATGCAAAGTACTCATTTAGCACCTCGCCCATTTCCTCTGTCTCCACACATAGATTCCCATCTCTGTCCTTGAGTGGGCCAACCCTTTCCCTGGTTACCCTCTTGCTCTTTATATACGTATAAAAAGTCTTGGGATTTTCCTTAATCCTGTTTGCCAATGACTTTTCATGACCCCTTTTAGCCCTCCTAACTCCTTGCTTAAGTTCCTTCCTACTGTCTTTATATTCCTCAAGTGCTTCGTCTGTTCCTAGCCTTCCAGCCCTTACAAATTTGGGGAACTTGATGGGATTGAAGGCCGATAAATCCCCAGGGCCTGATAATCTACATCCCAGAGTATTTTAGGAAGTGGCCCTAGAAATTGTGGATGCATTGGTGGTCATCTTCCAAGATTCTATAGACTCTGGAATAGTTCCTACAGATTGGAGGGTAGCTAATGTAACCCCACTATTTAAAAAAGGAGGTAGAGAGAAAACAGGGAATTATAGACCAGTCAGCCTGACGTTGATAGTGAGGAAAATTCTAGACTCCATTATCAAAGATTTTATAGCAGAGCACTTGGAGAACAGTGGTAGAATCGGATTTACGAAAGGGAAATCATGCTTGACAAATCTTATAGAATTCTTCGAGGATGTAACTCGTAGAGTTGATGAGGGAGAGCCAGTGGATGTGGTTTATTTGGACTTTCAGAAGGCTTTCGACAAAGTCCCACATAAGAGGTTAGCGTGTAAAATTAAGGCACATGGGATTGGGGGTAGTGTAATGCGATGGATAGAAAATTGGTTGACAGACAGGTAACAAAGAGTAAGAATAAACGGGTCTTTTTCCGAATGGCAGGCAGTGACTAGTGGGGTACCGCAGGGATCAGTGCTAGGACCCCAGCTATTCACAATATATATTAATGATTTAGATGAGGGAACTAAATGTAATATCTCCAAATTTGCAGATGACACAAAACTGGGTGGGAGGGTGAGTTGTGAGGAGGATGCAGAGAGGCTTCAGGGTGATTTGGACAAGTTGAGTGAGTGGGCTAATGCATGGCAGATGCAGTATAATGTGGATAAATGTGAGGTTATCCACTTTGGTAACAAAAACAGGAAGGCATATTGTTATCTGAACAGCTATAAACTGAGAGAGGGGAATATGCAACGAGACCTGGGTGTTCTCGTACACCAGTCGCTGAAGGTAAGCATGCAGGTCCATCAGGCGATAAAAAAGGCAAATGGTATGTTGGCCTTCATAGCGAGAGGATTCGAGTACAGGAGCAGGGATGTCTTGCTGCAATTATACAGGGCCTTGGTGAGGCCACACCTGGAATATTGTGTGCAGTTTTGGTCTCCTTATCTGAGGAAGGATGTTCTTGCTATAGAGGGAGTGCAGCGAAGGTTTACCAGACTGATTTCTGGGATGGCGGGACTGACGTATGAGGAGAGATTGAGTCAGTTAGGATTATATTCGTTGGAGTTCAGAAGAGTGAGGGGGGTTCTCATAGAAACCTATAAAATTCTAACAGGACTTGACAGGGTAGATGCAGCAAGGATGTTCCCGATGGTGGGGGAGTCCAGAACCAGGGGTCATAGTCTAAGGATACGGGGTAAACCTTTCAGGACTAAGATGAGGAGAAATTTCTTCACCCAGAGAGCGGTCAGCCTGTGGAATTGACTACCACAGAAAGCAGTTGAGGCCAAAACATTGTATGTTTTCAAGAAGGAGTTAGATATTGCTCTTGGGGCGAAAGGGATCAAAGGATATGGGGGGAAAGCGGGAACAGGGTTACAGAGTTGGATGATCAGCCATGATCATAATGAATGGTGGAGCAGGCTCGAAGGGCTGAATGGCCTACTCCTGCTCCTATTTTCTATGTTTCTATGTTCCGATGTAAGAATTCAGTTCCATATTTCTTTCTGGAGCTTCAAGTCAAACCTTATCAAATTTCTTTCAATTGCATTCATGATTGCTGAGTTACTTCTACTTTACAACTGCTGACAATCTCTTCAATTGCAAACATTCTGCCTTTTCATTTGACAATGACATGTAATCTGTGCTGGGGTACGTAAATGTCAAAGGTGTCTGTAATAATTGTTGCAAGCATGGGAATCTTCAGGAAAGTTCAGCCCTACATGCCACTATTAAGCACTTCAGTGTTTCACAAAGTCTGTAGCTACTCGTGGTGGGACATTCCGGGGTGAAATTCAAATCTGGCAAGGGGACAAAGCAAGCAGTCGTGAATCAGACATCAGTTATACACCATGCCCGATTTTTGTTGCCATTTACTTAAACCAAAAACACATCAGTTCCTCCAACCAAAATGTAAGTAATAAACAAAATTACTTATCTATTTGTCAAAGGCCTCCAGCGGTTCCTTTAAGGTTAGGACGCTGTAGGCCTGGAAAACTGAGCAGGACAAGCTCTTCCCAGTTTCTGCCAAATGTGGGAAAGGAGTCCTAAAAGAAGAGGTAAGACCCTGACTAGGACATTGAAGAAACGCAACATGTGTTTTAAAAGGGATACCCTGGATACTTGGAAGTCACTGGTGCGCATCCAAGGTGGTCGGACGCGCAAGTGCCACACAAATATCACCCCCAAATCATTATGTACCATTCACAGAAGAGGTGCAACAGGGGCCAATTTCTCCCCTCTCACAAGATTTCACATTTTGAACAGACTCTAAGTTAAGTATCATTTTTAAATCTTTTATGAGTTAAGTGCTAAAATGGTCAAAGGCAATAGGTGCATTATTCTGCTCGCTAAACATTCACAGATGATTTATTTCTCATTTATCGAATTTTGCAGTGAAGAATTCAGAACACCAACCACTTCAGATAGAGACAGAAAAATGAGATCTCGAGAGGTAAAGAAAAGCACAGGGAAAGAACGAAAGAATCGAGTATAGATCAAATCAAAAAGTCTTGTAGCCCTCCTGTTCTGATAAACATTTGCAAAGTAATGCACACACAAAAAAAAATTGGCCCCGAAATTCCAGTGTAGTTGTGCCAATCCCTGGCCATAACTCCAACAGGAGATTGGAAGACCCCACAAAATGGCAAAAAATTGTTTCACCCAGGGATGCCATTTATCAAGTGAATCCACCTGTCTCCCATCAGGGTTACAAAAGGAAACCAAGAGACACCACCACCTGCGGAATTTCAAGGCTACTATTTGATCCGAAGATTTGTGTTACCTTTTTGCATTCAAGGTATATATGCTTAATAGAACATTCATTAAGGTCATCTAAGTATTTGTGATATGAGTCTGAAATATCTTGCTACAGAGAATCTTAAGCTACAATTTTACTCCTACCTTTATCTTGAAGCAAAAAGATAACGTGTGGATTAATGCAAAAGTGGCAGTACAACCTGAGAATCAGATCCCAAGCTGGCTCCTCAGTGTATTAGAGCCAAGCAGTGTGAGCAGGCCATCTCACACCATTTGCACTTTACATTTGGAGGGGCATGCGAACATCCTAACAGATGAATAATGGCGGACAGGAAAAGACCCGCTGTTCCATCCAGACTGTCGCATACAATTGAAATACGTTGTGTATATTAATACATATATTCTCCATCCCACCCAAAATCCATGTGACCAACTGGAGAGAGCCACAAAAACAAATAAAAACCTAGGCCAATTTGGGGGAAAACTCTGGGAAATTCCTCTCCAGCCAACCCTCCATCCCACACCCCCATTCCATGATCCAGGTGATCAAAATAGTCCAGGAGATCGCTCTGGCCCTGATAATTCCTTCCAGATGTGACCTTTTGTAAGGTCATCTCCATCCCAGCCAGAAACAAGTTTAGCTCCTGCTTGAAGGAATTCAATGAAATAGTGTCCACAGCACAAGATGGCAGCTTGTTGCAGAGGTCTGCTATTCTCTAGGAAAATAGCCACTTCCTAACATCTAACCTAGACCTGGTCTTATACAACTTAAAATTGTGCCTCCTGGTCCTCCCTAATCTATTTAACTGGAACAAGCTCTCAACTTGAACACAATCTATTCCCTTCCTCACCTTATAAACTTCAATCTGAAGTATAAAGTCCTAACGCTTTTAGCATATCTTGATAACGAAGATGCTTCAAAATGGGAATTAATCTACTGGCTCTCCTCTGCTTCCTTCAAATCAGCCTCAATATCACCCACCATATGAGGAGACCAAAGTTGGACACAGTATTCCAACTGAGGCCCGAGTAAGGTCATGTACAAGGATAAAATATCATTCTTTGGCTTGTAGTAAATTGTCCCATAAATGCACTCCAACAGCCTGTTGATCTAGCTATCACTTCACCACATGCTCATAAGTCCTTGGAGATCTTTTTCTTTTTTCACCTTCTTTAACACTTTTACCTGAGGGATGCATATATGTTGAACATTCTCCCTGCCCACATGCAAAACATTGCACATTGCATTATTTGCCAGTCATGAGCCTAATCCCCCAACACATCAAGATTCACCTGGTGCAGTCAAGCATCATTTATTGTCGTAGGACTTGCACAGACACCTGCTCCCCTAGCCAAGCTGCTCCAGTATAGCTACAACACTGCATCTATCCGACAATGTGGAAAATGTCCAGGTAGGTCCTATCCACAAAAAAACAGGACAAATCCAATCTGGCCAATTACTACTCAATCTTCAGCAAAGTGATGGAAGATGTTGTTGACAGTGCTATCAAGTGCACTAAAACAGCAATAACCTGCTTGAGTATTGCTGAAAACAGAGACATTTTGTCGAAGCTTTTCATCTGCGAATCAGAGTCCACTTGCCAACCAATCAGCACTCTCTTCTCATACAGTATTAATTTGTTGCTTTCCCTTACATTGGTATTCTGGCGAATTGTCCTGATGAGGGCAAGAGGAAAAGCTTCGACAAAATGTCTCTTTTTAGCAATACTCAAATTCAGTACTAGCTGTACTGACTATTTATTAATGCAAAGTGATTCCTGACACTGCAGCCGGCCACTGACGTCATCAGGCTGCACCAAGGTGTGCACTTGCGCAGATGGGCTCCTGCTCTTTGCACATGCGCTGCGTTCCGACTTGCCAGGACTGGTTAGCACATGCACCGATGACATCATCGTGTGACGAGTGCATCTTCGGGCAACGCGACTGGTCAGCCTCCGCGCATGCGCTTTACGCGTACAGCAATGCAACGCTAACATATTCACCCATGCGTCAAGCTCCGCTCCCCCCGTCGCTGCTCCCCTCTTTTGGCCACTCCGCTCCCCTCCACCCACCCCCCCGGCCCGCTCGCTCACCCCCTCCCCGGCCTGCTCCGCTCCCCCCCCCCCCCGTCCCCAGCCTGCTCCGCTCCGCTCCCCCCGTTCCCGGCCCGCTCACTCGCTTGCTTTCTCCCTCCCGCCTTTCTGTGCTGCCATGTGTTTAGGTCAGGTTGCCTTCGTGTGATTATTTGAGCAGTGCCATCTTTACTCCTGGCAGCTGCCTGAAGTCTCAGACTGTGACGTTTTAGTGGCACCACTGCAGCGCCACCTAGTGGTAGCGTTGTCAGCAAACGCAGCCTTGAATTTTTTGCTGAAGTAACAGAGAAGGTTGATGAAGGGAAAGCACTGGATGTTGTCTATATGGATATTAAGAAAGCCTTTGACAAAGTACCACATAAAAGACTGGTTAAGAAAATTGAGGCACAGGGAATAAGAGGGTCAGTGTCAGCTTGTTTAAAAAATTGGCTCAAGGACAGAAAACAGCACATCATGATAAATAATTGTTTTTCAAATTGGAGGATGGTAAACAGTGGTATTCTCCATGGTTTGTTGTTAGGACCACTGCTTTTTTCATATATATAAATGACTTGGAATACAGGGTAAAATTTCAAAAATCACCAATGATATCAAACTTGGAGGTGTGGCAGACAGTGAGGATGATACCAATCGACTGCAACAGGGCATTGATAGGTTAGCAGAATGGGCAGACAGGTATCAGATAGAATTTAATACAGAGAAGTGTGAAGTGATGCATTTTGGCAGCAGGAATAGGGAGAGGCAATATAGATTAAATGGTGTAGTTCTAAAGAGTGTACAGGGACAGAGGGATCTGGGAGTTCATGTGCATAGATTTTTTTAAGCTGATAAGACATATTGAGAGAGTAGTTATCAAAGCATATGGAATCGTGGGCTTTTGCAGCGGTGACAGGGAGAGCGAGGTGGCAGCTGGGTAAGTAATTCCTATATATTTGGGCAGCGGCTGAACCCCAGACACTACACCTGCAGTGTGTCCCACCCGCCCTCCTCCGCTAACCAAAAAAAAAGGACTCGGTGGTGTGTAGATAAGGTAAGGCTTTTTCTATTTTTTTTTTCGTGTGATTGGTAAAAACTTTTCGTTCCTTTTTCATTTATCTAAGTTAAGACTAAGTTAAGCTTAAGATTAAAAATGGCAGGAGATCTCAGACCCGTGTTATGCTCCTCTTGCTCAATGTGGGAGCTCAGGGACACGGCTGATGTCCCTGACTCCTTCATGTGCAGGAAGTGTGTCCAGCTGCAGCTCTTGTTAGACTGCATGACGGCTCTGGAGCTGTGGATGGACTCACTTTGGAGCATCCGCGATGCTGAGGAGGTCGTGGATAGCACGTTTAGCGAATGGTCACACCGCAGATTAGGATTGCTGAGGGAGAAAGGAAATGGGTGACCAAAAGGCAGAGAAAGAGCAGGAAGGCAGCGCAGGTGTCCCCTGCGGTCATCTCCCTCCAAAACAGGTATACCGTTTTGGATACTGTTGAGGGAGATGGCTCACCAGGGGAAGGCAGCAGTAGCCAGGTTCATGGCACCGTGGCTGGCTCTGCTGTTCAGAAGGGCGCGAAAAAGAGTGGAAGGGCTATAGTCATAGGGGATTCGATTGTAAGAGGAGTAGATAGGCAGTTCTGTGGTCGAAAACGAGACTCCCGAATGGTATGTTGCCTCCCAGGTGCACGGGTCAGGGATGTCTCAGATCGGCTGCAGAACATTCTGGAGGGGGAGGGTGAACAGCCAGTTGTCGTTGTGCACATAGGCACCAATGATATAAGTAAAAAACGGGATGAGGTCCTACAAGCAGAATTTAGGGAGTTAGGAGCCAAGTTAAAAAGTAGGACCTCAGAGGTAGTAATCTCAGGATTGCTACCAGTGCCACGTGCTAGTCAGAGTAGAAATGAAAGAATAGTCAGGATGAATGCGTGGCTTGAGAGATGGTGCAGGAGGGAGGGGTTCAGATTTTTGGGACATTGGGACCGGTTCTGGGGGAGGTGGGACTATTACAAATTGGACGGTCTACACCTGGGCCGGACTGGAACCAATGTCCTTGGGGGTGCTTTTGCTAACGCTGTTGGGGAGGGTTTAAACTAATGTGGCAGGGAGATGGGAACCAAATGAGCAGGTCAGTGGACAGTAAGGAGGTAGTAACTAAAGCCTGTAAAGAACTAGATAATGAAGTCAGCGTGACTGAGGGGAAGAGTAGGCAGGGAGCAGATGATGAACGCAAAGGGACTGGTGGTCTGAGGTGCATTTGTTTTAATGCAAGAAGTGTAGTAGGTAAGGCAGATGAACTTAGGGCTTGGATTAGTACCTGGGAGTATGATGTTATTGCTATTACTGAGACTTGGTTGAGGGAAGGGCACGATTGGATATCGATGCTTCAGGTGGGATAGAGAGGGAGGTAAAAGGGGTGGAGGAGTTGCATTACTGGTCAAAGAGGATATCACAGCTGTGCTGAAGGAGGGCACTATGGAGGACTCGAGCAGTGAGGCAATATGGGCAGAACTCAGAAATAGGAAGGGTGCGGTAACAATGTTGGGGCTGTACTACAGGCCTCCCAACAGCGAGCGTGAGATAGAGGTACAAATATGTAAACAGATTATGGAAAGATGTAGGAGCAACAGGGTGGTGGTGATAGGAGATTTTAATTTTCCCAACATTGACTGGGATTCACTTAGCGTTAGAGGTCTAGATGGAGCAGAATTTGTAAGGAGCATCCAGGAGGGTTTTCTAGAGCAGTATGTAAATAGTCCAGCTCGGGAAGGGGCCATACTGGACCTGGTGTTGGGGAATGAGCCCGGCCAGGTGGTTGAAGTTTCAGTAGGGGACTACTTTGGGAATAGTGATCACAATTCCGTAAGTTTTAGAATACTCATGGACAAAGACGAGAGTGGTCCTAAAGGAAGAGTGCTAAATTGGGGGAAGGCCAACTATACCAAAATTCGGCAGGAGCTGGGGAATGTAGATTGGGAGCAGCTTTTTGAAGATAAATCCACATTTGATATGTGGGAGGCTTTTAAAGAGAGGTTGATTAGCGTGCAGGAGAGACATGTTCCTGTGAAAATGAGGGATAGAAATGGCAAGATTAGGGAACCATGGATGACAGGTGAAATTGTGAAACTAGCTAAGAGGAAAAAGGAAGCATACATAAGGTCTAGGCGGCTGAAGAAAGACGAAGCTTTGGAAGAATATCGGGAATGTAGAAACCAATCTGAAACGAGGAATTCAGAGGGCTAAAAGGGGTCATGAAATATCTTTAGCAAACAGGGTTAAGGAAAATCCCAAAGCCTTTTATTCATATATAAGGAGCAAGAGGGTAACTAGAGAAAGGATTGGCCCACTCAAGGACAAAGGAGGAAAATTATGCGTGGAGTCAGAGAAAATGGGTGAGATTCTAAACGAGTACTTTGCATCGGTATTCACCGAGGAGAGGGACATGACGGATGTTAAGGTTAGGGATAGATGTTTGATTACTCTAGGTCAAGTCGGCATAAGGAGGGAGGAAGTGTTGGGTATTCTAAAAGGCATTAAGGTGGACAAGTCCCCAGGTCCGGATGGGATCTATTCCAGGTTACTGAGGGAAGCGAGAGAGGAAATAGCTGGGACCTTAACAGATATCTTTGCAGCATCCTTAAACACGGGTGAGGTCACGGAGGACTGGAGAATTGCTAATGTTGTCCCCTTGTTTAAGAAGGGTAGCAGGGATAATCCAGGTAATTATAGACCGGTGAGCCTGACGTCAGTGGTAGGGAAGCTGCTGGAGAAGATACTGAGGGATAGGATCTATTCCCATTTGGAAGAAAATGAGCTTATCAGTGATAGGCAACATGGTTTTGTGCAGGGAAGGTCATGTCTTACCAACTTAATAGAATTCTTTGAGGAAGTGACAAAGTTGATTGATGAGGGAAGGGCTGTAGATGTCATATACATGGACTTCAGTAAGGCGTTTGATAAGGTTCCCCATGGTAGGTTGATGGAGAAAGTGAAGTCGCATGGGGTCCAGGGTGTACTAGCTAGATGATAAAGAACTGGCTGGGCAACAGGAGACAGAGAGTAGCAGTGGAAGGGAGTTTCTCAAAATGGAGACGTGTGACCAGTGGTGTTCCACAGGGATCCGTGCTGGGACCACTGTTGTTTGTGATATACATAAATGATTTGGAGGAAAGTATAGGTGGTCTGATTAGCAAGTTTGCAGACGACACTAAGATTGGTGGAGTAGCAGATAGTGAAGGGGACTGTCAGAGAATACAGCAGAATATAGATAGATTGGAGATTTGGGCAGAGAAATGGCAGATGGAGTTCAATCCGGGCAAATGCGAGGTGATGCATTTTGGAAGATCCAATTCAAGAGTGGACTATACAATAAATGGAAAAGTCCTGGGGAAAATTGATGTACAGAGAGATTTGGGTGTTCAGGTCCATTGTTCCCTGAAGGTGGCAACGCAGGTCAATAGAGTGGTCAAGAAGGCATACGGCATGCTTTCCTTCATTGGACGGGGTATTGAGTACAAGAGTTGGCAGGTCATGTTACAGTTGTATAAGACTTTGGTTCGACCACATTTGGAATACTGCGTGCAGTTCTGGTCGCCACATTACCAAAAGGATGTGGATGCTTTGGAGAGGGTGCAGAGGAGGTTCACCAGGATGTTGCCTGGTATGGAGGGCGCTAGCTATGAAGAGAGGTTGAGTAGATTAGGATTATTTTCATTAGAAAGACAGAGGTTGAGGGGGGACCTGATTGAGGTGTACAAAATCATGGGAGGTATAGACAGGGTGGATAGCAAGAAGCTTTTTCCCAGAGTGGGGGATTCCATTACTAGGGGTCACGAGTTCAAAGTGAGAGGGGAAAGGTTTAGGGGGGATATGCGTGGAAAGTTCTTTACGCAGAGGGTGGTGGGTGCCTGGAATGCGTTGCCAGCGGAGGTGGTAGACGCGGGCACGATAGCGTCTTTTAAGATGTATCTGGACAGATACATGAATGGGCAGGAAGCAAAGAGATACAGACCCTTAGAAAATAGGCGACAGGTTTAGATAGAGGATCTGGATCAGCGCAGGCTTGGAGGGCCGAAGGGCCTGTTCCTGTGCTGTAATTTTCTTTGTTCTTAGTTCTTTGTTCATAAATAGAGGTATTGAGTACAAAAGAAGGGCAGTTATGCTGAACCTTTATAAAGCTCTGGTTAGGCCACAACTAGAGTACTGCATCCAGTTCTGATCACCACAGTTTAGGAAGGATGTGAGGGTCCTTGAGGGGGTGCAGAGGAGATTTATTAGAATGGTTCCAGGGATGAGGGATTTTAGGTACAAGGTTAGGTTGGGGAAGCTGGAGTTGTTCTCCTGGGACTAAAGGAGATTAAGGTGAGTAAAAACAAGAAATGCTGGAAATACTCAGCAGGTCTGGCAGCATCTGTGGAGAGAGAAGCAGAGTTAACATTTCGGGTCAGTGACCCTTCATCAGAACTGGCAGAGACTAGAAATGTAATAGGTATTGAGCAAATAAAACAAGGGTGGGGCAAGAGATAACCAAAGAGAAGGTGTTGATAGGACAAGATCACAGGGAATAACTGACCAGAAGGTCATGGAGCAAAGGAAAATGGTATGTTAATGGTGTGGTGAAAGACAAATCTTTAGTGCAGAGAGGGTGTTAATTGATAGAAAAATAGAACAACCTGGCCCAAAGCACAAACATGACAAAAAAAGCAGTGGGTAGGCACATGGTAAAAAAATGAATGATGAAACAAAATGAAATAAAATAAACAAATAAAAAATCAAAAAGAAAAAATAGCTGAAAATAAAAAGGGGAGCCCGTCATGCTCTGAAATTATTGAACTCAATGTTCAGTCCAGCAAGCTGTCGTGTGCCTAATCAGTAAATGAGATGCTTTTCCTCGAGCTTGTCTTGATGTTCACTGGAACACTGCAGCAATCCAGGACAGAGATCTGGGCATGAGAGCAGGGGTGTGGGTTGAAACGACCAGCAACCGGAAATTCCAAGTCATGCTTTCGGACTGAGCGAAGGTGTTCTGCGAAGCGGTCACCCAATCTGCGTTTGGTCTCACCAATGTAGAGGAGACCACATTGTGAGCAGCGAATACAGTATGCTACATTGAAAGAAGTACAAGTAAATCACTGCTTCACCTGAAAGGAGTCTTTGGGGCCTTGGATAGTGAGGACAGAGGAGGTGAATGGGCAGGTATTATACTTCCTGTGATTGCATGGGAAGGTGCCGTGGGAAGGGCTCTGGTGAAGCTACCTTCCGTGACAGCGCTTCTGATATGTCTTCCTTTTTCCTCAACCGAGGATTCCCTCACACTGTGGTTGACAGGGCCCTCAACCGTGTCCGGCCCATTTCCAACACCTCTACCCTCACCCCTTCCCCTCACTCCCAGAACTGCAACAGGGTTCCCCTTGTCCTCACTTTCCACCCCACCAGCCTCCAGATCCAAAGGATCATCCTCGCCATTTCCACCATGTCCAGCGTGATGCCACTACCAAGCACATCTTCCACTCCCTTCCACTGTCAGGATTCCAAAAGGATCGTCCCCTCCATGACACCCTAGTCCACTCCTCCATTACCCTCAACACCTCGTCCCCTTCCCAGTGCTTTTCCATGTTGAACACCAATTAGAAGAAGTAGTAAGGGCACCAAATGTATTCTGGACGGGGGGCTTCAATATCCGTCGCCATGAGTGGCTCGGTAGCACCACTACTGACTGAGCTGGCTGAGTCCTTAAAGGATAGGGTCTGCAGCAGTTGGTGAAGGAACCAACAAGACGGCAAACCCTACTTGTCCTCACCAGTCTGCCTGTCACAGATGCATCTGTCCATGACAGTATTGGTAGGTGTGATCACCACACAGTCCTTATGGAGACAAAGTTCCATCTTCACATTGAGGGTACCCACCATCGTGCTGTGTGGCACCATTACCGTGCCAAATGGGATAGATTTTGAACAGATCTAGCAACTCAAAACTGGGCATCCATGAGGCGCTGTGGGCCATCAGCAGCTGCAGAATTGTATTTAATCACAATCTGTAACCTCATAGCCCGGCTTATCACCCAATCTATCATTACCATCAAGCCAAGGGACCAACACTGGTTCAATGAAGAGTGCAGGAAAGCATGCCAGGAGCAGCACCAGGCATACCTCAAAATGAGGTGTCAACCTGGTGAGGCTACAACACAGGACTACTTGCATGCCAAACTGCAGAATCAGTGTGCATTAGACAGGGCTAAGCAATCCCACAACCAATGGATCAGAACTAAGCTCTGCAGTCCTGCCACATCCAGTTGTGAATGGGGGTAGACAATTAAACAACTGACAGGAGGAGGAGGCTCCACAAATATCCCCATCCTCAATGATGGGGGAACCCAGCACATCAGTGCAAAGGACAAGGCTGAAGTATTTGCATCCATCTTCAGCCAGAAATGCCGAGTGGATGATCCATCTTGGCCTCTTCATGAGGTCCCCAGCTCATAGATGCCAGTCTTCAGCCAATCCAATTCACTCCATGTTATGTCAAGAAACAGCTGAAGGTACTGGAAAGGCTATGGACCCTGACAACATTCTGGCAATAGTACTGAAGACTTGTGCTCCAGAACTAGCCGTGCCCCGAGCCAAGCTGTTCCAGTATGGCTACAACACTGGCATCTACCCGGCAATGTGGAAAATTGCCCAGTTATGTCCTGTGCACAAAAAGCAGGACAAATCCAATCTGGACAATTACCGCTCTATCAGTCTACTCTCGATCATCAGCATAGTGATGGAAGGGGTCATCGACAGTGTTATCAGGCGGCACTTGCTCAGCAATAACCTGCTCACTGACGCTCAGTTTGGGTTCTGCCAGGGCCACTCAGCTCCTGAACTCATTACAGCCTTGGTCCAAACATGGACAAAAGAGCTGAACTCAAGAGGTGAGGTGAGAGTGACTGCCCTTGACATCAAGGCAGCATTTGACCGAGTATGGCATCAAGGAGCTCGAACAAAACTGGAGTCAATGGAAATCAGGTGAAAACTCTTTACCGGTTGGAGTCATACCCAGCACAGAGAAAGATGGTTGTGGTTTTTGGAGGTCAATCATTTCAGTCCCAGGACATCACTACAGGAGTTCCACAGGGTAGTGTCCTAGGCCCACCCATCTTCAGCTGCTTCATCAATGACCTTCCCTCCTTCATAAGGTCAAAAGTGGGGATGTTCACTGATGATTGCACAATGTTTAGCACTATTCGCAAGTCCTCAGATAGCTAAGCAGCCCACGTCCACATGCAGCAAGACCTGGACATCATCCAGGCTTGAGCTGATAAGTGACAACTAACATTCGCACAACAGAAGTACCAGGCAATGACCATCTCCAACAAGAGAGAATCTAACCATCTCCCCTTGATATTAAATAGCATTACCATAGCTGAAGCCGCCACTATCAACATCCTGGGGGTCACCATTGACCTGAAACTGAACTGGACTAGCTACATAAATGCTGTGGTTACAAGAGCAGGTCAGAGGCTGGGAATTCTGCACCAAGTAACTCACCTCTTGTCTCCCCAATGCCTGTCCACAATCTACAAGGCACAAGTCAGGAGTGTGATGGAATACTCTCCACTTGCCTGGATGAGTACAGCTTCAACAACACTCAAGAAGCTCAACACCATCAGCAGCCTGCTTGATTGGCACCCCATCCACCACCTTCAAAATTCACTCCCTCCACCACTGACACACAGTGGCAGCCGTGTGTACCATCTACAAGATGCACTGCAACAACTCACCAATGTTCCTTCAACAGCACCTTCCAAACCCGCGACCTCTACCACCTAGAAGGACAAAAGGCAGCAGATGCAAGGGAACTCCACCACTTGCAAGTTCCCCTCCAAGCCACACACCATTCTGACTTGGAAATATGCTGCCGTTCCTTCACTGTCACCGGGTCAAAATCCTGGAAGCCCCTTCCTAACAGCACTGTGGGTGTACCTACACACCAAGGACTGCAGCAGTTCAAGCAGGCAGCTCACCACCTTCTCAAGGGCAATTAGGGATGTGCAATAAATGCTGACCTATCCAGCAATGCCCACATCCCCCAAACAAATAAAAAAAAATTGATGATCTCAGGGGTCCTGCCACGAAAGCAAGGATGCTAAGAGAACAACAGATATATAGGGAGATTCTGTATGGCCTCTCCTAAAATGTGCAGCAGATGTTTGGGTTAATGGTGGTGTCCACTGCTCTGCTTCAAACCAACATCCAAGAGGGATTCAACTCATTGCTGAACCACCTGGAGAAAATGGCAGCTGTCAGAGCATCTGCAAACCTTCCTCTGCTTCAGGAGAAAGCCAGGTAAGTCAGTCAACACAATGTGGAGGTGTTGAATTAAGCACTTCAGGTCTAAGGGAACCATCTGCAGAGGTCAGCTGGATTCCAGTGCAGTAGCTTGAAAGGGTTACAGGATATTCAATTGACTCTGTCAGGGATTTAAGGATCTTCCTGATACTGTGATATTCATTCTCGTGCTGGTCACTGCTAAACAGTATCCTGTTCCCAATATCAATGGGGCATCTGATGTGTGTGCCTCAGATGTGGTGCCCTTCATGACAACACCTGGTAGTGTTCCATCAGCTCCCTGCAGAAGGCTTCATCATTGCATCACCAATCTGCCAAGAAGCCCATGACAATAAGTCATTCTTTGCCATTTACATCATGGAATTTGAGAGTCTCTGAGAGGATGGCCACATCCGTTCCAAGGGAGGCTATGATATTTTAAACAGAAATACTCAGAGGTTACAACACTGAAGCAGACAATTCAGCTCAACAAGTCCGTGTCATCATTTACCCTCCATACAAGAAATAGTCCTAATTGCATTTACCTGCATTGTTCCCATATCCTTGTCAATCCCTTTTCCTTCATCCTTTTTTTTTATTCATTCATGGGATGTGGGCGATGCTGGCCAGGACAACATTTATTGCCAATCCCTAATTACCCTTCAGAAGGTGGTGGTGAGCTGCCTTCTTGAACCGCTGCAGTCCATTTGGGGTAGGTATACCCACACTGCTGTTAGGAAGGGAGTTCCAGGATTTTGACCCAGCGACAGTGAAGGAACGGCGATATAGTTCCAAGTCAGGATGGTGTGTGACTTGGAGGGGAACTTGCAGGTGGTGGTGTTCCCATGCATCTGCTGCTCATTTCCTTCTAGTTGGTAGAGGTCGCGGGTTTGGAAGGCGCTGTCTAAGGAACCTTGGTGTGTTGCTGCAGTGTGGCTTATAGATGGTACTGCTGCCACTGTGCATCAGTGATGGAGGGAGTGAATGTTTGTAGATGGGGTGCCAATCAAGCGGGCTGCTTTGTCCTGGATGGTGTCGAGCTTCTTGAGTGTTGTTGGAGCTGCACCCATCCAGGCAAGTGGAGAGTATTCCATCACACTCCTGACTTGTGCCTTGTAGATGGTGGACAGGCTTTGGGAAGCCAGGAGGTGAGTTACTCGCCACAGGATTCCTAGCCTCTGACCTGCTCTTATAGCCACGGTATTTATATGGCTACTCCAGTTCAGTTTCTCGTCAATGGTAGCTCCTAGGATGTTGATAGTGGGGGATTCAGCGATGGTAATGCCATTGAATGTCAAGGGGAGATGGTTAGATTCTCTCTTGTTGGAGATGGTCATTGCCTGACACTTGTGTGGCGCGAATGTTACTTGCTACTTATCAGCCCAAGCCTGGAAATTGTCCAGGTCTTGCTGCATTTCTACACGGACTGCTTCAGTATCTGAGGAGTCATGAATAGTGCTGAACATTGTGCAATCATCAGCGAACATCCCCACTTCTGACCTTATGATTGAAGGAAGGTCATTGATGAAGCAGCTGAAGATGGTTGGGCCTAGGACGCTACCCTGAGGAACTCCTGCAGTGATGTCCTGGAGCTCAGGTGATTGACCTCCAACAACCACAACCATCTTCCTTTGCGCTAGGTATGACTCCAGTCAGCGAAGAGTTTTCCCCCTGATTCCCATTGACCTCAGTTTTGCTAGGACTCCTTGATGCCATACTCAGTCAAATGCTGCCTTGATGTCAAGGGCAGTCACTCTCACCTCACCTCTTAAATTCAGCTCTTTTGTCCATGTTTGAACCAAGGCTGTGATGACGTCAGGAGCTGAGTGGCCCTGGTGGAACCCAAACTGAGCGTCACTGAGCAGGTTATTGCGAAGCAAGTGCCGCTTGATGGCACTGTTGATGACACCTTCCATCACTTTACTGATGATTGAGAGTAGGCTGATGGGGCGGTAATTGGCTGGGTTGGACTTGTCCTGCTTTTTGTGTATAGGACATACCTGGGCAATTTTCCACATTGCAGGGTAGATACCAGTGTTGTAGCTGTACTGGAACAGCTTGGCTAGGGGCGCGGCAGGTTCTGGAGCACAGGTCTTCAGTACTATTGCCGGAATATTGTCAAGGCCCATAGCTTTTGCAGTATCCAGTGCCTTCAGTCGTTTCTTGATATCACGCAGAGTGAATCGAATTAGCTGAAGTCTGGCATCTGTGATGCTGGGGACTTCAGGAGGAGGCCGAGATGGATCATCAACTCGGCACTTCTGGCTGAAGATTGTTGCAAATGCTTTTGCCTTATCTTTCGCACTGATGTGCTGGGCTCCCCCATCATTGAGGATGGGGATATTTGTGGAGCCACCTCCTCCAGTTAGTTGTTTAATTGTCCACCACCATTCACGGCTGGATGTGGCAGGACTGCAGAGCTTAGATCTGATCCGTTGGTTATGGGATCGCTTAGCTCTGTTTATCACATGCTGCTTATGCAGTTTGGCACGCAGATAGTCCTGTGTTGTAGCTTCACCAGGTTGACATCTCATTTTGAGGTATGCCTGGTGCTGCTCCTGGCATGCCCTCCTGCACTCTTCATTGAACCAGGTTTGGTCTCTTGTATTGATGGTAATGGTAGAGTGGGGGATATGCCGGGCCATGAGATTGCAGATTGTGGTTGAGTACAATTCTGCTGCTGCTGATGGCCCACAGCGCCTCATGGATGCCCAGTTTTGCATTGCTAGATCTGTTCAAAATCTATCCCATTTAGCACGGTGGTAGTGCCACACAACACGTTCGAGGGTATCCTCAATGTGAAGGCGGAACTTCTCTCCACAAGGACTGTGCGGTGGTCACTCCTACCAATACAGTCATGGACAGATGCATCTGCGGCAGGCAGATTGGTGAGGATGAGGTCAAGTATGTTTTCCCCTCTTGTTGGTTCCCCCACCACCTGCCGCATACCCAGTCTAGCAGATATGTCCTTTAGGACATGGCCAGCACGGTCTGTAGTGGTGCCACCGAGCCATTCTTGGTGATGGACATTGAAATCCCCCACCCAGAGTATATTTTGTGCCCTCGCCACCCTCTGTGCGTCCTCCAAGTGCTGTACAACATGGAGGAGTACTGACTCATCAGCTGAGCGATTGGCGCTAGGTGGTAATCAGCAGAAGGTTTCCTTGTCCATGTTTGATCTGATGCCATGAGACTTCATGGGATCCAGAGTCAATGTTGAGGACTCCAGGGCAACTCCCTCCCTACTGTGTACCACTGTGCCACCAGCTCTGGTGGGTCTGTCCTGCCGGTGGGACAGGACATACCCGGGGATGGTGATGGCAGTGTCTGGGACGTTGTCTGTAAGGTATGATTCCGTGAGGATGACTATGTCAGGCTGTTGCTTGACTAGTCTGCGGGACATCTGTCCCAACTTTGGCACAAGCCCCCAGATGTTATTAAGGAGGACTTTGCAGGTTCGGCAGGGCTGGGTTTGCCATTGTCGTTTCCGGTGCCTAGGTCGATGCTGGGTGGTCCGTCCGGTTTCATTCCTTTTTATAGACTTCGTAGCGCTTAGATGCAACTGAGTGGCTTGCTAGGCCATTTCAGAGAGCATGTAAGAGTTAACCACATTGCTGTGGGTCTGGAGTCACATGTAGGCCAGACCAGGTAAGGACAGCAGATTTCCTTCCCTAAAGGGGATTATTGAACCAGATGGGTTTTTTACAACAATCAACAATGGTTTCATGGCCATCATTAGACTAGCTTTTTAATTCCAGATTTTATTAATTGAATTCAAATTCCACCTTCTGCTGTGGTGGGATTTGAACCCTTGTCCCCAGAGCAATACCCTGGGTCTCTGGGTTACTAGTCCAGTGATAATACTACTACGCCACCGCCTCCCCTATCCAATCTCATCTTATGTTGACATAGTTTCTGCCTCAATTACTAAGCATAAATGAACTTGAAAAAGGACTATCATAAGATAGAAAACATTCTGAATGATTACTTCTGCTAAGTATTCACAAGTGAAGTTATGAGCAACATGTCCTTCCCAAACAGAGTGAACCCAAAAAAAATTAGCAACCAATATACATATGAGTGTATGAAATACGAACATACGAATTAGGAGCAGAAGTAGGCCTCTCGGCCCCTCGAGCCTGCTCCGTCATTCAACAAGATCATAGCTAATCTGATTGCAACTTTTAACTCTATATTCCCGCCTACCACAATAACCTTTAACCCTTTTGCTTATCAAGAATTTATCTACCTTTGCCTTAAAAATATCCAAAGACTCTGCTTCCACCACCTTTTGAGGAAGAGAGTTCCAAAGACTTGCAATCTTCTGAGAAAAAAAAATTCTCCTCATCTCTGTCTTAAATGGGCGACTGCTTATTTTTAAACAAGGACCCCTAGTTCTAGATTCTCTCACAAGAGGAAACATCCTTTCCACATCCACCCTATCAAGACCCCTCAGGATCTTATATGTTTCAATCAAGTTGCCTCTTACTCTTCTAAACTCCAGCAGATACAAACCTAGCCTGTCCAACCTTTCCTCATAAGACAACCTGCCCATTCCAGGTGTTAGTCCAGTAAATCTCTGAACTGCTTCCAATGCATTTACATCCTTCCTTAAATAAGGAGACCAATACTATACACAGTTCTCCAGATGTGGTCTCATCAATGCCCTGTATTACTGAAGCATAACCGGCCTACTTTTGTATTCAATTCTCCTCGCAGTAAACAATAACATTCTGTTAGTTTTCCTAATGACTTGCTGTACCTGTATACTAACCTTTTGTGACTCATACACAAGGACACCCAGATCCCTCTGCATCTCAGAGCTCTGCAATCTCTCACCATTTAGATAATATGCTTCTTTTTTTATTCTTCCTGCCAAAATGGACAATTTTGCATTTTCCCACATTGTACTCCAATTGGCAGATATTTGCCCACTCACCTAATCTTTCTATACCCTTTGTAGCCTCCTTATGTCCTCTTCACAACTTACTTTCCTACCTAGCTTTGTGTCATCAAAAAATTTAGCAACCATATCTTCGGTCCCTTCATCCAAGTCATTTATATAAATTGTAAAAAGTTGAGGCCCCAGCACTGATCCCTGTGGCATACCAACCAGAAAATGACCCATTTATGCCTACTCTCTGTTTCCTGTTAGCTAGCCAATCTTCTATCCATGCCAATATGTTACTCCCTACACCATGAGCTTTAATTTTTTGCAATAACCTTTGATGTGACAGCTTATCAAATGCCTTCTGGAAATCTAGGTGCAGTACATCCACCGGTTTCCCCTTACCACAGCACGTTACTTCTTCAAAGAACTCCAATAAATTGGTTAAGCATAATTTCCCTTTCACAAAACCATGCTGACTCTGCCTGATTGCCTTGAATTTTTTGAAGTGCCTTACTATAATGTTTTCAATAATAGCTTCTAACATTTGCCCTAAAACAGATGTTAAGCTAACTGGCCTGTAGTTTTCTGCATTTTGTCTCCCTCCCTTTTTGAATAAATACATTGGCTATTTTCCAATCTCATGGAACCTTCCCCGGATCTAAGGACTTTTGGAAAATTAAAACCAACGCATCAACTATCTCACTAGCCACTTCTTTTAAGACCCTCGGATGAAGTCCATCAGAACCCAGGGACTTATCAGCTGCAACAATATGCTCAGTACCACTTCCCTGGTGATTGTAATTGTCTTGAGTTCCTCCCTCCCTTCCATTTCCTGATTTACAGCTATTTCTGGGATGTTACTTGTATTCTCTATAGTGTATCCTCTGATGTAAAATACCTGTTCAATTCACCTGCCATCTCCTTATATTCCATTATTTATTCCTGTTACGACCAGGTGAGAAAGGGGTCTAGGGTTCGCTTCACCTGGTCTTATCATAACAGGGTTTAATTTTAAACACACCGGTTTTTTCTTTTGCTCCCCCTGAGTGAATCCTTGTCCATGAACTTCCAATTATAAGGCAAAGAAACTAGCCAAACACGTTTTCTTTGGTTTCAAGAAAAAAAGGTTGAACTTTATTAAACTTAAACTCTAATTTGGTTAACACCTACGGATATGCGATGCACCCATGCTAGCATGCATAGGCGATATACATATGCAGATAGAGACAGAAAAGAGCAGAAAAAATAAAGTGGAAAAGTTTGAGGGAATATCTGAAGATCGTTTTGGTTACTGTTCTTCAAGTTCATTGTAAAGTCCTTGATTGTAGGTGGGTCTTGCTTTTTGTTGGGGCACAGTATTCTTCTTGAACCTTGTTCAATGTAGGAGACTTTTCTCTCTTGAAGTTCATGTGTCTTCAGTGGGTCCTGACGCTTGTGAGAAAGAGATGGGAGCAGACAGGAGAGGTCTTCTCACTCCTGGAGCAAACAATTTTTCTCAGTTCAAACTCTTTGTACAATTCAGAAAAACCCAGTTTGCCAAGCAGGGGTTGGGGGGGTGGATTTAATTAGCCCTAAGTTGGAGGTTTTTTGCTCAGGAGAGTCAGTAGTGGACAGGTCTCTCTTTCAGTGCTTTCCTGAGTCATACAAAGGTTTTTGACTTCAGGGGATGGGTGGTTCTCTTTTTTTCTGACTGTGGGGGAGGATTCTTTGCTGATCTCCCCTTTGTCCTCTGGGATACTCCTGCCTGCAAGTATTTGTGCAGATTCTACTGCACTCCCCTGTGGCACTTCGACTAGGTGAAGCATCACCCTCACGGTTTCTCTGCTCCATAGAGGTCTTTCTTTGTCTCTGCAGGTTCCTGTAAATGCTGTTAGCAACTCTGGTGGGGTGCTTCTAGTGTCTGCATTTACATAGAAGGATGTGGGATCTAACTTTTCAAAATTTTTAGGGTTGGCTGACCGGACAGTCATGATTTTTATCCGGTATTCCTCCCAGACTTCCTTTAACCTGCCCTCTTGGCCGCTTTTTCCCCTTCCCTTTCTAACCTTTTGCCAGCCTTGTGCCTGACTGTCCCCTTTTCTTCTCAGTGGGGGTCCCTTACAGTTCATCAGCCCTCTGCTGGAGGGTCCTCCTAACACTGGTACAGGAGTTCGGGGTGCAGGTTTCACTGTAGGTTGGGGTTTCCCCTCAACTTGGCACATGTGGCAACTCCTGCAGTACTCCGCCACATCTTTGTGGAGTTTTGACCAGTCAAACTGCTGTCTTATGCTGGCTTTGGTCTTTCGTATACCGGCATGTACCGCCCCTGTAGTCTCGTGGGTTACTATTTCTCTCTGGTACCTCTGGCACCACTAACTGGTGAAGCACTGTCCACTCCTTGCTCTCAGGTTTGTGAGGAGAACTCCATTTCCTCATCGGTACCTCATTCTTTAAGTAGTAGCCATCAACGACTCCCTCTGCTTCACTTTCAGACTGGGCAGCCTGTGAGCTGGGGAAGATCCATTTAACTCATTCCCTGGGTCTTCTAACTTTCCAAAGAAAGTCTCAGACAGACAGACCTCATGGTCATCTGCCTGCAGTGCCAATTCAGTCTCCTCTGGGGGAGCTGGTTTGATCTTGGCCTCACTCATTCCACATTCAGGGAGAGTGTGGGGGACCGCCCCCTGCCACGGCCCTGTCTCTCTGACCTCCTGCGGTCTTTCTTTCACCACAGGGGTGGCTACTGCCTTCACCCCCACCAGATCATTACCTAGGAGCAGGTCAACCCCGTCCACAGGCAAACGAGGGACAATCCCTACAGTCACCGGTCCCAAATCTAGGCCACACTTCAGGTGCACCCCGTGTGAAGGTACAGGCATACACAGCCCTCCAACACCATTCACCACCATTCTGGTGTTCAATGCACTCTCTGGGGAAAAGGTCAGGCTTTTTTCCAGTAAAAGGGATCTAGTGGCCCCTGTGTCCCTGAGAATTACTATAGGCTTGCTTGCCCCACTCAAGGGGTATGGGGTTACTTTCCCTTCAAGCACAAAACCCTGATAGCCTTCAGGAATCCCATTAACTTTTCCTACACCTGTAGTAGTAAGCCTCCTCTGTCTCACTCTTGCTGCAGTTAAAGCCACAGCTTGTTCTGCTATGCTTTCCATCAGGATCCTTTCTTCACTGAGCGGGTGTGCCCTGATTAACCCTACTGGTTTTCCCTTTAGTTTCCAGCAGTCAGATTTTAGATGACCTGCCTTATTATAATGGAAGCTCACAGGTCTCCAGGTCCCACTCCTGCTCACAGCACTTTCCTTTTTGGCTAGAGGAGGGCCCCCCGTGTTTCCTGCTTTTCTTTCTCTCCCAGGACTGCTTGGGTTCGTATCACCTTCCCACTCTTGTCCTTTTCAGATTTGTGGGGGTGACTAGGAAAGGTTCTCCTCTGGGAAACCAACTTATAAATTAAAGCAAACTCATCAGCCAGAATGGCTGCTTGCTGGACTCTCTGGATCCATTGCTCTTCTACATGGGTCTTTATGGAGAGCGGGAGAGAAAGTTTAAATTCCTCTAACAGAATTACTTCTCTGAGATTCTCTTAGCTGAGCTGAGCTGAGCCCTCAGCCACTGGTCAAAAGTCGGCTGCTTACTTCTTTCAAACTCCAGATAAGTTTGATTAGCTTGCTGCTTGACGGTTCTAAACTTTTGGCGATAGGCTTCGGGTACTAATTCATATACCCCGAGGATAGCATTTTTTGTCAATTCATAATTTGATGAACTCTCATCTGGCAACAGGGAATAAACCTCATGGGCTTTTCCAGTTCGCTTGCTTTGTAATAAAAGAGGCTAGGTCTCAGCTGGCCATTTTAGCTGCCTTGCCAATTTCTCAAAAGATACAAAAATGCTTCCACATCTTCTTCATTGAATTTTGGGATTAGTTGAGATAGTTTTAACAATTCTGTACCAAGCCCTGAATTACACTCCTCCATATTGGTCATACTTTCACTGGGGTTACTCTGTCGCTCCCTAGTTAACGCAAGCTGCTTCAGCTCTCTTTCTTCGCATTCTTTTGGGAAGGTTCTCTCTCACAATCTCCTGCCTCTCTTTGTCTTCATGTTCCTTCTGGAAGCCTCTTCCTTTCTCTCTCTCCTGTCTCTCTCTTTCTCTTTGTCTTTCCCTGTCTTCTAATTCAAGTTTCCTCTGTTCCAATTGTATCTTTGCTAGCAATATCCTGTCGGAGTCTACTTCTAACCCCGTTTCTGCTTCTTCAGATTCAAGGGAAAAACGGTTGGTCTAGTGATGACTTCCTAGCTTTGCCATTTTTCTCAGCTTTGCCATAGACAGTACTTTTAACTTATCCCAAGTTACTTCACCCTGGCTTGGGGAGTTATTAGCTTCAGTTGCCGACATGTTAGTATTCAAGCACACACAACCACAAGAAAACCTAAATTGGAATCTTGCTGTTTTTTGATTGGGAACAATTTGGCTTCCCACTTCCAATTTCTCGCGTTTGTGTGTAGGTAAAGTCCCAGACGGTAGCCCCCTGTGGCAGCAGTTTTGCTGACCTTGGGGTCTACAGCTCTTTGCTTTTATGACTCGTTTGTCTGCAGCAGCCTGCTAAGCAAAACCGCAACCCACACAGACGTTATCAATGGGCGAATGTGGTATCTGGAGTATGCATTAACTTAAGAAAAATAATAGCTTGTTATGTACAGCCTTATGCGAAGCTTACCTCGGATTCTACATGGTGTATAGTCACGAAGGCCGTCCTGTGTCTATCTCGTAGTTCTGTAACTAATTGGGAAACTGTCAGCTCGGCATCTGTTGTACTATATAAATCCGTGGCGCTCTGGAGCGCTTTGGAGTAGCACCGGAGCGTGATTAGGAAAGGTGTGATCCCCATGATATCATGCAATAAAATTTGTTAATGCTCAAGGTCTGAGTCCGGAGAATTTCTTTGACAATCAAATTTCTTCAACAATCTGGCGTAACAAATTTCTTCAACAATCTGGCGTAGTCGGCAGGATCCCTTAATTACGGGATTATAGAAGCGGCTGACTGCGTGATCCTGACCTGAGTCCACAGGCTGATCCCAAGTTAGGGAAAGACGGATGGAAAGACTGCTGCCGTAGAACGTTCGGGAATAGTAATTAATTAAGGTGACCTTGAGGGATTGACAACGGCGCCAGCGCAAGTTTGTCTTTGTTTGGTTTGTTGTTCATTTCTCCACAGATCGTAGATCCGCGCTTCGGAACTGAGGAAGTGATCAAAGGGTCCGACGATGGGGTCGATGAGTTCTAAACGTAAGGAAGAAGGGCTGCCCCCGGAGACAAGTAAACCATGTCCCGCTGAGAAGGGCATCCCACGTCCGTTTGCCCCCTCGAGGAAGACGCAGAAGCTCCATGGTAAATACGTGCAATGTAAAACGAAGGTAAGAGACCCCCTGGTTCCGCCAGGATCACCGACCGATGTTGTTTGGAAGGGGACAGGTGACAGTTGATATGTTATCGCTTTCACCTCCGATCTATATGGGTGGACCCATGGCAACTGGCCTTATGGAGGCTCCTTTAAATTGGAAAAGATTGATTACTGGAGGACATGTGTTGAGAGTGGGTGTGGTGACCCCTCCTGGGATAATGCTGACATGCTCCGGTGTTTAGATAAATTTAAGGAAATTGCGAAAGGCCATCAGCCCCCTAAGAATAAAGATCGCCGTCAGCCTCTTGGCAACCTTCCCTCTTCCGAGCCCCCTCCCTCTGCACCGCCACCTTATCTCCCTCAGTACCCTAAGATTCCCGTCCCCGCTCCAGACCTCGACCCTCAAATGGACGAGATTGTAGCTTTTGTCACCACGCCCACGCCGTGAGCCGTCTCCCGCGCCACTCGATAATAGCACCGCGGAGGACCCACCCAACAACGAGGGCGCACAGGGCCCTGTCCCACGGAACAAGGACGCACCTGACCCCACTGTCACCTCCACATCCACCTCCAGGTATGGCACCCGGTCGAAGACGAAATTCGATCAATGTCCCCAAGTAATGATCGGCAACACGCCTTTTGATAAGCCCTGGACCCACGCTGAGGTCCGCGGCATGCTCCAAGACGCCCCTGATCCACTCAAACGCCCGACACCATTTTATAATTGGCTAGTACAAATTTGCAGTATTTACGATTGTTTGCCACAAGATGTCCACACTTTGATGCATCTGGCTTACGGAACCCACTGGGCAGCAATGAAAGGCCCCCTTGTGTTCCCCCAGGTGCCGTGGACTTCCGCAGACACCCGGGCAGCTTGGCTTGAGATTACCGCTAAGCCTGCCATTATGACAGCAGCATGACAACAGGTGGACTTTGGGGAGGTTACGCGCTGTCTGCAAAAAGCTAATGAGCCTTTACTTGATTTCCTTGCTCGCTTTACAGAAGTTTGGGAGTCATCTGCTGGCATCCCTCTCTCACAGAATGATCGTTTAGCAGTCCAGACCCTTGTCAACTGTATGCAGCCCCGCCATGCCACGCCCAGACTTTCAAATCCCATAACCTCAACTGGCAGACCACGAAATGGGATCCCCTCCTCACCGCCCTTACCAATATGGATCGACAGGGTCTTTTTGATTATAAGAAGGAGAAGGAGGCATACCCCCGATTAACACAGGCATGGAATCAGGGACAAAGCCAGGGGCAAGGACAGCAACGTAGGGATAAAAGCAATGACAGACGCAGAGCATGTGGGAAAATAGGCCACTGGGCTCGAGACTGCTGGTCCAGACCCCCTCAACAGTTGTCGCAGCAACGACACCAACCTCCCCCGCAGCGACAGCCTCAGCAGGTCGCCTATACTTTTAACGACCCTTTTCCCCACACCCCTAATGTCTAGGGTTGCCGCATGAGGCAGGTTTTGCAGGCCGCCTCGATACGACTCTCCCACTCCCTGTCGGAAAACCCCATGATGGATGTTGAGATGGGGGGTCGTATTGTTTCGGTTTTGGTGGACTCCGGAGCCACCCACTCATCTGCACCTCCCTCAGCGGCCCTTCCTATCAGCCCCGACACTGTCTGCACTGTGGGTGTCTCTGGAGTGCCCATGGTTGAACCTCTTTCTACCCCCGTGCCTATTGTCGTCGGTCCTTTGACGGTCCCCGACATGGCTATAATCTCCCCTTCTTGTCCGGTTGCCCTTCTCAGTCGCCAGACTCTCTGCAAACTTAACACCTCCATTCACTGCTCTCCACAGGGCCTCACATTGGAGCTCCCTGACTCCAATTACCCCCTTTTGCAGGCTGCCATGACCACTCCCGCCTCTGTCCTCTCCTACTCCTTCCCTTTACACATGGACATTCCCGGGCAACCCTGTACGCACTTGTCTTACCTCGTTCCTCCTGCATTTGCTGCATGACCCTCTGTCCCGTAGGATCACCTTCATTCGTTGGATCGTTCAGACAGGCTGCTTTCTACGCAAGCCTCACTGCACTGCAGCTTACCTTGATCACCCTGATCCATCTTATTCCGCTATTGCAGACCCCTACCTCAATCTGCCTTCTACACTGACATTGACTGGATTTTATTACGTCGGAAAGGAAGGCTTAGCTGCGGAAGTTCTGCTCAATGCCGAACAAAGACCGCTTTTCCGAAATAACCCCGCCTCATTTCCTCATGTTTCAGTCATAGTAAAAGCCCCGTGGCGCCCAAAGGATTTGGGGCCCATGGTGCACAGACTCCGAAGTCTGTCAAAAGAATTTAAACCCCTGGACCCTGCGGATCCCCACTCCATGCAGATTGCCCGCTTAGGACAGGAAGGGTTTTGCATGCATTGCTTTCCCTCATCCGGAGAGAAGACCTTTACCTTACAGACCCCGCCGCCCTCCCCTTCCTATGACAGCCCTTTATTGCTCAATAATGTGCCACCATCATTATGGGCACGGCACTCCAACCACGCGGGACTAGTCAGATCGGCTCCACCTCACACGGTCACTGTGAAACAAGGGGCCATCCTACCGTCTATTAGACTGTACAACGTGTCACCAAATGCCAAGGAAGGGATAAAACCAGTTATTGATTCCCTCCTACAACAAGGCATCTTGGTGCCTACCACTAGCCCCTGTAACACTCCTATCCTCCCTATTCCTAAGCCAGGAAAACCGGGACGATGGAGGTTTGTGCAGGACTTGAGGGCAGTCAATGCCATTGTTGTCCCCTGCTCCCCAGTGGTGCCAGACACCAATGCCATCCTTACTAGCCTCCCTGCTACGGCCACTTGTTTTTCCGTTATTGACCTCTGCTCAGCCTTTCTCTCCATTAAATTGTCACTGGACAGCCAATACCTTTTCGCTTTTACTTACAGCGGCCGCCAATAAACATGGACACGGCTTCCCCAAGGGTACACGGAGAGCCCCACTGTATATGCCTCTGCGGTACACCAGACCCTGAAAGACCTCCACCTGCCATGTAAAAGCACCTTGGTTCAGTATGCCGATGATTTATTAGTGGCCTCCGATTCACCTGATGCCTGTATGCACGACACTGTTACATTGCTCCGCTGTCTGGCTCAGGATGGACATAAGGTCTCTGTTGAAAAGATGCAACTCTGTCAAAAGACAGTACAATATTTGGGCTACGAACTTTCGCACGGTCTCAGAGCACTGTCTCAAGATCGCATCACAGCCATCATTAACCTCTCTCCTCCCAATACACGAACTGAATTTTTGTCCTTTTTGGGCATGGTAAGTTACTGCAGACATTGGATACCAGACTATCGGGTTATTGACGCGCCTCTCCGCGAGGCATCCTCGCCAAAACAGCCAACCCAGGTGAACTGGACACCGGAAATGGGACAGGCCTTTACGGAACTTAAAGGATGCTTAACCTCAGCGCCTGCTCTGGACATCCCTGATTATAAGCAGCGATTTAAGCTTTACGTTAATGAAAAGGAGGGATATGCGTCCGGTATTCTAACACAAATGCATGGGGATCTCCGGCGCCCTGTAGCCTTTTATTCTGTACAATTACCACCTGTTGTAAGGGGAATGCCGCCCTGTTTACAAGCTGTGGCGGCTGCCGCTGTAATGGTAGAAAAGTCCACCCCTATAGTACTGGATTATCCTTGTACAGTTTTCGTTCCTCATTCGGTTTCCCTGCTGCTAAATTCAGCAGCGACTCAGCATTTTACAGCGTCAAGGAGAACTGGCTATGAGGTCGTCCTACTTTCTCGCACTAATCTTACGCTTCAGCGCGCCCCCGCTTTAAACTCTGCCACCCTTCTCCCTGTTATACAGGATTCCCCGGCAGAAGACCATGATTGTCTGCATATAGTCCGAGAGGTTGTCACCCTGCGCCCCGACCTCTCTGAAACTCCGTTAGACAACCCAGACATGATCCTTTTCACAGACGGTTCCTCTTTTCGGCCCTCAGATCACCAAATGCTAGCTGGCTATGCGATATGCACACCTTTTGAAACCCTAGAATCCGCTGCGCTGCCAGAAGGGACTTCTGCGCAGGCGGCCGAGCTGTTTGCCCTTACCAGAGCCTGTATCCTTGCTGACAAAAGGTCTGTTAACATTTACACTGACTCCAGATATGCCTTTGGAGTGGTCCATGATTTTGGAACCCTGTGGAAACATAGAGGATTTATTACCTCTTCTGGACGACCCTTGCAGCATGCCCTGCTCATCAACAATCTTTTACAGGCTATTATGCTCCCCTCCGCCGTAGCTGTAATAAAGTGCGCCGCCCATACTGCCGCTGACGACCCAATCTCCCAGGGAAATGCTTGTGCTGACCAAGCTGCTAGACAAGCAGCATTAGCTCCCACTGTATGGATACTGCAAGCTCCCAAGACAGGGGATGTAACAAAGGTTTTAGATCTAGTAGAGGGAATACAGGCAGAACAGCAAAACGCTCCACAAGCCGAGAAAGACAGCTGGACGCACATAGGAGCTAAGGAATCCCCCTTAGGGCTAATGGTGCACCCTGATGGAAGGTTCATTTGCCCTAAAGCCCAATTGCATGTTCTCGCACTGGCTGCCCATGGGGTCGGCCATGCAGGAAAAGGAGGGATGATACATGCAGTACGACAAGCTTGGTACGCCCCGGGCTTTGCAGCAGCAGCACAAGCGCTAGTATCAAAATGTCTAATATGTCTACAAAATAATAATGCTAAACCTTTAGCCAAGTATGATCATCTGCCAGTCCCAGACGGACCCTTTAATCACTTACAGATTGATTTCGTACACATGCCAGCTAAACAGGGTTTTAAGTACATGTTGGTAATTGTCGACATGTTTTCTAAATGGGTAGAAGCCTTCCCCACAAGGAAAGACGATGCTAGTACAGTGGTCAAATGCCTCATGAAGGATGTGATCCCTAGGTTTGGAATTCCAGGGAGCATTAACAGTGACAGAGGCACTCACTTTACCGCGGCAGTCACAGAAAATGTTAGTAAAGCACTAGGAATCGCATGGAAATATCATATCCCATATCAGCCCCAGTCCTCAGGTATGGTGGAACGGATGAATGGTACCCTTGAAACCACTCTGACCAAGATCACACAGGACACGGGCCTGCCTTGGCCAGAAGCCCTAACCTTAGCCCTGTATACCATAAGAAACCAGATCAACAGAACCATAGGCCTTACCCCATTTGAGGTCCTGATGGGAAGACCAATGCCCACGGGGGCAAGACCTCCTAAATTTCCTGTGGATGCGGCATTACTCCTGACACAGGAGGCTCTTCTAGATTATGTCAAAGCACTCTGTAAGATGATTACCCGCAACCATGATCTGGTAAAGGAGGCCATTCCCGCACCTAGTGATGACCCAATGCATCCCTTCCAACCTGGGGACTATGTCATGATAAAATCATTGGAAAAGATTTCTCTCTCTCCTAGGTGGAAAGGCCCATACCTCGTCCTCCTGGTAACCCGGACGGCTGTCAAGATCAAGGGAAGACCTGAGTGGACGCACGGAACCTGCTGCAAGAGAGCGCTATCCCCGGAGGGACACGAGTAGAGGATGCTGGAGACGTGGACTGTGATCCTGACCTTATTCTGCGTGACCTTTGTAAGGGCATGGACTGACAATTCTGCGGTCTGAAGGATGCAGGCCGTTGCCTCGCAGGGCAATCGGACTGAATGTTGGATTTGTACTCGTTTCCCCACTAACCCCTCCTCTTCAGAGATGCATTTTCTGGCTCTCCCCTCAGCTTCCACATGGTCCCAAGGTGATACGGGAGCTCTCATTAAGCGTGCGCCCCCTTGGAGACGACAGCCCACCCCGGTGGCCATTAGGGGACCAGCCTGGTTATGTGTCAGAAGGAACTACACCAGGGGTAGTACTTGGGTGGGTGAATTGCCTTTGGGTTCCTGCGCCTACCTTGCAGATTACGACTACCAGGAAGCTCGGTTCCGGTTCCACAATCAATCTGGCCCTATGGCCTCCTTTTGGGAGTGTAAGGATAATGAGTTAGCATGTCTCTCAAAAACCCCTAGCTCAGAGGCCAATCTCACCTATTCTAGTAAGAGTGGGTGTGACTGTCAGCGAGTGTACAATCTCACCTTAAACAATTACACCTCCACATGGGCCTCTGATGGCAACTATGCTGGGGGTTCTAGCCCTTGCAATTACAAGGACCTGTCTGGGTGCCCCGACTTGCTGGTGCTGAGGGCGTTGCGACTCAGCCGGTCCTGTCGCATCCGCTGGTATGCCCAGGTGAAATCTCCTTTTGTCTGGAGGTGGCTTAACTTTTGCCAGAATGTTACATACTGGTACCCAACCCTTGTTCGCAATGGCTCGTTCTGGCTTTGCGGGAACAGGGCGTACAAGACCCTCCCCGTCGACTGGGCAGGTACCTGCACCCTTGGCAATATTGTTCCTGAGGTCTTTGGAGTTAAGCACCTTACCATCTACTCTCGTCATAATCACCTAGGACCTGCGCAGCGTCGTGCACGATTGGTCCCAAACCCCTTAGTTACCCGTAATTCCAGGTTCCACCAGTTTGTCCGGACCCTCATCCCGGGTCTAGGGGTGTCAGAACTTGAAAAAGCCATTGTTAATATCTCCGCTACCATGCAATTTATTGAGAATAAAACTGTGGATGCCATCCAGGGTCTGCAGTCGGAAGTTACCTCTCCATCCAAGGTAGTGCTTCAAAACCGAATGGCTCTTGATTTTTTATTAGCGGCCCAAGGGGGGGTGTGTGCAGCCATAAATGAGACATGTTGCTTCTACGTCAATGAGGATCAGAGAATTGAGACGGACGTGCATGCTATCCAAGATCGGGTGCGTCTTCTTGACTTAGTGGCTCAAGAAAAGCCCTTCGACTGGTGGGGATGGCTTTCCGATGTCGGCGGGTGGTTTGGGAGCCTTTTTAAAACTATCCTCAAATATCTTGTCATGGGTCTTGCCTTACTCCTCCTTCTATATATTGTTGTCCGAGCCATTTCTTTTTTCTGTGCGCACTTTGGGTCGCTGTTATTGCCCTCCGTCCCATTAACTTCCCAATTGGTCAAGGTCCCCCTCGCTGAAAGCCCTTATCCCGACACAGTACCCCAAGATCCGGAACCTGCCGGTTCCGACACATCGGACCCTGAGGAGTACCCCTCTGATTCCGAGCCTCCACCGCCGGATAATCCCCCAGGCTCCGGCTACATTCCCCCTTTTGCAGTGGATCCTGACCTGTTCCTTTGATCTTATGATCAAAAAGGAGGGATTGTGGCAGCAGTTTTGTTGACCTTGGGGTCTACAGCTCTTTGCTTTTATGACTCGTTTGTCTGCAGCAGCCTGCTAAGCAAAACCGCAACCCACACAGACGTTATCAACGGGCGAATGTGGTATCTGGAGTATGCATTAACTTAAGAAAAATAATAGCTTGTTATGTACAGCCTTATGCGAAGCTTACCTCGGATTCTACATGGTGTATAGTCACGAAGGCCGTCCTGTGTCTATCTCGTAGTTCTGTAACTAATTGGGAAACTGTCAGCTCGGCATCTGTTGTACTATATAAATCCGTGGCGCTCTGGAGCGCTTTGGAGTAGCACCGGAGCGTGATTAGGAAAGGTGTGATCCCCATGATATCATGCAATAAAATTTGTTAATGCTCAAGGTCTGAGTCCGGAGAATTTCTTTGACAATCAAATTTCTTCAACAATCTGGCATAACAAATTTCTTCAACACCCCCAAAGTTCTGTTATGATCAGGTGAGAACGGGGTCCAGGGTTCCGGTCAGCCTTCACCTGGTCTTACCATTACAGAGTTTAATTTTAAACACTTTTTTTTAGCTTCCCCTTAGTGAATGCTTGTTCACTAACTTCCAATTATAAAGCAAAGAAACTAGCCAAACACGTTTCTTAGGTTTAAAGAAGAATGGTTGAACTTTATTAAACTTAAACTCTAACTCGGTTAACGCCTACGGATACCTGACATGCCCACGCTAGCATGCATACAAGATACACATGCAGATAGAGACATAAAAGAGCAGAAGAAATAAAGTGGAAAAGTTTGAGGCAATATCTGAAGATCATTTTGGTTACTGTTCTTTGAGCTCACTGTAAAGTCCTTGATTGTAGGTAGGTCTTGCTTTTCGTTGGGGCCCAGTATTCCTCTTAAACCTTGTTCGATGTAGAAGACTTTTCTCTCTTGAAGTTCATGTGTCCTCAGTGGGTCCAGAGGCTTGTGAGAAAGAGATGGGAGCAGGCAGGAGAAGCCTTCTTACTCCAGGAGCAAACAGTCTTTCTCAGTTCAAACTCTTTGTACAATTCAGAAAAAACTCAGGTTGCCAAGCAGGTTAGTCATGTGACTAGCAGGTCTGACCACATCAGTTTGTGGATTCTCTTGTCTTAGCCAACCATGGAATGTCTCTTCTTACACACAATACCTGGTGCTGAAAGTCCATTGTGGGTTAAATTGGAGCAGGGTATAGCCCCTTTGTCCATCCAAGCACTGTCTGTTAATATGCAAAATTTTTTTCCAGCCATGGCTGATCTGTTTAACAAGTCATTTCCATGCTCCAGCAACAGTTAAAAATCAATGCTCATATGACAAAATTAATATGCCTCATTCTTGGCAGGTGGGGATCTGCATGGCAATTTCCCAGACTCATTTTCTATAGGACCAACACTCACTTTGTTAACTCTTTTCTTTTCAAAATATCTATAGAAGCTCTTACTATCTTTTTTTATATTTCTACCTAGCTTTCTCTCGTACTCTAATTGTTCCCTCCTTATTAATCTTTTAGTTGTTCTTTCTTGCTTTTTATATTCTGTCCAATCTTCTGACCTGCCACCCATCTTTGTGCAAATATATGCTTTTTCTTTAAGTTTGATACAATCTTTAACCTTTTTAGTTAACCACGGGAGAAATAAGAGGCAAATCCAATAAAGGCTAAATGATCTCAAAAGCAATAAATCCTCTGGGATAGATAGTATTCATCCCAGAGAGCTAAAGCATACTAGAAGAGATTTATAAAGCTTTAACAATCATTATGAGAGGGACTAGACACTGGGGCAGTACCAATAGATTGGAAACAAAAAGGATGACAAAACAGACATAGGCATCTACAGACCCATTCATTTTACTTCAATCCTATGTGAAATAATGGCATCAATTATCAAATGTAAACATGAAGATTATCCACATAATAATAATTTAGTAAAGATTACTCAGCATGGATTCAGAAGGGAAAAGTCTTGTCTGACTAATTTCCTTGACTTTTTTGAGGAAATGACGTCCAAAGTGGATTGCTGTAAGCCCTACAGTATGCGGTACTTTGACTGCCAGAAAGCAGTTGACAAAATTCCACCTGATAAGCCATGAGTTAAAATTAAAGCAGTGGGCATTCAGGGCAAACCTTGGTAATGAATATGAAAATTATCTAGAAGGTTAAAAAGATAACCTGCAGAGGCATTTCGTAGGGGTGGAGGGAAAAAATGAGGTCCATTGTAACCCCTTCTCCCAGTGGCAATGGTGCAGCCAGGTTTTGCTAGGGAGTGTGGGAAGCAGCGGCTAATTAAGATGGTTGTGCTGACATGTTCCTTGTAACTTCCCTGGGAACAATCATGGGAGGGTCGCCTACTCACAAGGCTAGGGGGCAATTGTATGGGGCTAATTGGATATCTGTTTCAAAAAGCTGGCACAGGCACCATGGGCTGATTTTATAAATGGTAAATTAGAAAATGTCTTTAAATCAAACTAGTAGGATAAGGGGCCACAGGTTTAAACTAGTAAAGGCCAAATTTAGAACTGTTATCAGGATTTTTTTTCACACAAAAAGTGATCAACACATGGAATGGGTTCCTGGATAGAGTAGTAGAAACAAAAATCTTGGAATCATCTAACAAACAATTTTAAGGATGAATAGTATGATTCATCATATAATCCACCCACACTGTAACAACTACAGACCTCATAATGACATTTGGCTGGCTCTCTTATTATACTTATAGTTTACAGTCATAGTTAAGTACAGATATAGGCAAAGAACGAAATAGATTAGTTCAGCTAGACTATGCCTTTCAAAATCCATCTTGCCTCCAACCTTCCTATTATTGTCTCACTAAAGAAATATTAAAATCTCCTACTAATTCCTTGACTTTTGAAATGATAGCATTCACACCTTGTATTGTTGGCATGATCTGCCAAAGTAAAGTGGAGACAGATGGGTATTTGAAAGAGAACTGGGAACCATATTCATGATATCAGTAGAACTGGGAACCATATTCATGATATCAGTGGAAGTCATAGAGTATCTTAGCAATAGACCATCATAGCAGGAAATCACTGTAACAAGGAATACAGACAGTCACAACAAATAATCCCATGGCAAATGCACTAATGTGTCATGGGTATTGCTGCAGTAAGTCCAGAGCAATGAGAGCAAGGAGTTCCAGGAATCAAGAATCATCAGAAATTGTAGCTGGGTTTTGGACCCATATAGCAGGAAGTCAAAGTGCATCATGATGAAGAATCTCAAAGCATCATGGAGTGAAAACTATAGTGACCTTTGAAAACACAACATGCTTTAATGAGATGTTCAAAAATGTAAGTAAGGATTTGGACATGTTTTCAGCAATGGAATATCACGTCCCCAGGTGGAAGGAGATCTTTTCATGATAGAAAGCTGCTATCTGTGCAAAGTGGAATACAAAGTTGCGCTAAAAGCTGCATACATATCTAATAATAACACTGAGTTTATCTCTATAGCTGCAAACAGTGGAAATTTTGGATTAACTTACTTCTCCACATACTCAAAGCAATAGCAACACTGAAGTAATGAACCAGAAAGTTATGTCTCGTCTGTGATTATATAAATATAATGGGATAGAAATTCTGTGGGAATTTCCCATTCTCTGTCATAACTTTTGTGAAAGATCAAGTGCAGATACGGCATAAATTACTGTTTATGACAATCTTCCACTGAAGTCATGATGAGATATCCGGAGAACAGGATCGGTTTTCGGTCAGCACAGACACGATGGGCCAAGTGGCCTCTTTCTGTGCCGTAAACTTTCTATGATCCTAAATTCTACTCTTCTGTCCAAGATCTTGTCCTCATATAGTGCCTTATAATGTCTCTCAGAAACAGATCAAAATGTTTCACATGCAATGAAGTACTTCAATGTGCAGTGATTTTGAATACAATAAAATCTCATCAACAACAGTGAGATGAATGATCAGTTAAACTACCACCTAGAAGGACAAGGGCAGCAGGCACATGGGCACACCACCATCTCCAAGTTCCCCTCCAAGTTGCACACTATCCTAACTTGGAAATATATTGCAGTTTCTTCATTGTTGCTGGGTTAAATTCGTGTAACTCCCTACCGAACAGCACTATAGGAGTATCTTCACTACACAGACTGCAGTGATTCAAGAAGGAGGCTCACCAACACCTTCTCAATAACAATTAAGGATGGGCAATAAATGCAGTGATGCTCATAACCCATGAATGAACAAAAAAAATAAAATCTTAGCGAGAGGACCTAAAGCAGGTGTTCAGCCTCTTATTTACATATGTGTGAGTAAAGGACATCTTGTTAGTCCTTATCCACTATGGCATGTGGCACTCATCCAGCCTGCCATTTTGGGGACTTGGGTGGTCCTATGCCATGGTGTCAGAAATTGAAAAAAGAATCCATTTATCATCTGTATAATTAAAAATGTTATGCAGAGCAGACATTGCATTAAATCTGTAAAGTAGACTATTTATATGTGTCACCATTTTCCAACACGCTTAAATAATCGCTGTTTGTCAAGCTTGCCATGTTAATTTGGTCCTGTATAGCTGGATAGAAAAAACTGGGAGTTAGGAATGAGAAACCCACACAAAACCAACCATTTCAAAAATCAATTTCTTTTAATCGAAGTATTAATCTGATAACAAAAAAACTATTATTTCACTGAATTTATCTTTTTGTGATAGTTTCAGCCATTTTTGATTTCCGACAGCATCATTTATAAAATAATGCTACAAAAGATTAAGTAATTCTGTATTAAACACTAAAACTAATCCTTTCTGTTTTGTTCTCATGGTGGGGATATCAAGGTCTTTGAAAAAGATTAGAGGAGAGCCACTTGATTATGATCTAGTTTAGGGCCTTTAGCTGTGAGAACAGGCTCAGAGAATTGAGGCTTTTTAGTGTGGAAAAGTGTAGACTTTGAGGGGATATGATTAAGATCTTTAAAATAATGAAGTGATTCTGTCCACATGGATAGTCTATTTAAGATGAATAGGCACAGGAGGATTAGGAAGCATCAGTGTAGATTATAAAAGAATAGAATTGGGTTAGATGTTATGAAGTACTTCTTTTCATACAGAGTTATCAATGGGTTTCAACTCATGGGGCAGTGGCACCAGTACTGGGGAAAGAAGGAGCTGTTCCATTGGGATGGGCTTCTCTTGAACCATGCTGGGACCAGCGCCAGGCGAATCGAATAACTCGGACTGTAGAAAGGGCTTTGATTTAAATAGTGAAGGGTGGGGGAGGGTTCATCTGAGGGAACATTTAGAAAGTTAAAAAGAGAGGAGAAGGCAGTAGTGCAGGGTTAATGATAGCCAGAGTGTGACAGGGAGGGACAGAGCTTACAATAATTAGCAACTAAGATTTATTACATTGAAAAAGAAAGACTCAACTGGAAGGATGAATGATCCATGGCTAACTAAAAAAGTTAAGGATGGTATCAAATTGAAAGAAAAGGCATACAATTTTGCAAAGATTAGTGGTAGACCAGAAGATCAGGAAAATTTATAGAATTTCACATTCAGTTTGAGGGTGAGAAACCTGTGTCTGAAACTAGTGTCTTAAACTTAAAGAAAGGCAATTACAAAAATATGAAGACACTGTTGGCTACAGTGGACTGGGAAAATAGGTTAAAAGGTAACACAGTAGATAAACAATAGCAGACATTTAAGCAGATATTTCATAACTCCCAACAAAGATATATACCATTGAGAAAGAAAGATTCTAAAAGAAGGATGCACAATGCATAGCCAACTAAGGAAGTTAAGGATGGTATCAAATTGAAAGAAAAGGCATACAATGCTGGGAAAATTAGTGGTAGGCCAGAAGATAGGGAAAATTTTGGAAATGAGCAATGGATGACGAAAACAAAAATAAAGAGGGAGAAATTAGAGTATGAGAGTAAACTAGCAAGAAATATAAAACTACAGTAAGAGCTTCTACAATGATATAAAAAGGAAGAGAGTAGCTAAAGTAAATGTTCGTCTCTCAGAGGATGAGAGGACGGAATTAATAATGGAAAGCAAGGAAATGGTAGAGACTTTGAACAAATATTTTGTATCTGTCTTCACGGTAGAAGACACTAAAAGCATTCCAATATTAGGAGAAAATCAGGGAGCAAAAGGGAGGGAGGAACTTAAAATAATCATTATCACTAGAGTAAAAGTACTAGGCAAACTAATGAGGCTAAAGGTTGACAAGTCCCCTGGACCTAATGGTCTGCATCCTAGTATCTTAAAAGAAGTGGCTGCAGAGATAGTGGTGCATTGGCTGCTATCGTCCAAAATTCTCTAGATTCTGGAAAGGTCCCAGCGAATTGGAAAGAAGGGAAACAGAAAGCAGGAAACTATAGGCCAGTTAACCTCGCATCTGTCATGGAGAAAATGCTGGAATCCATTATTAAGGAAGTAGTAGCAGGACGTTTAGAAAATCATTATACAATTAAACAAGAGTCAACATTGTTTTATGAGAGGGAAATCATGTTTGGCAAATTTATTAGTGTTCTTTGAGGATGTAACGAGAAGGGTGGGTAAAGGGGAACCAGTAGATGTAGTGTATTTGTATTTCCAAAAGGCAGTCAATAAGGTGCCACAGAAAAGGTTACTGCAGAAGATAAGAGCTTATGGTCTTGGGGGTAATATATTAGTATGGATAGAGGCTTAGCTAATTAACAGAAAACAGAGAGTCAGGATAAATGAGTCACTTTCAAGTTGGCAAACTGTAACTAGTAGAGTTCCACAGGGATCAGTGTTGAAATGTCAACTATTTACAATCTCTATTAATGACTTGGATGAAGGGACAAAGTGTATTGCAGCCAAATTTGCTGACGATACAAAGATAGGTTGAAAAGCAAATTGTGAGGAAGATACAAAGGGCTGAATTTTCCCCACAGAGGCGGGAAACAGGAGTCAGGACTGTTTTCAGGTCCTGAACCCACCTCTGGTGGGAATTTGATTAAAGTCACGATTTTCATGTGGGTGAGCCATTAATTGATATGGAGATGGGTTCCCCATCCAATTGGAGCCCGTGGGGGTGGGAATGGATGTGGGTCAGATGAGGTGGGGGACTGATTTAAACTCCCCACAGCAGCCATCACTGAGACTGCTGGTTGTCCAAAGAGAGAAATCTGCTGAGTGTGCCAAAGCCTTCCACAGTACCAGAGGGAAACAAGATGTCACAGGAGAGCCCCTCGCTTCATCAAAACTGACCTATATGCAATTTTGGAGGTCCTCTTCCCAGACAATGGCAGGAGGAGGTCACCAGTCAAAACTAAAAAGGCCTGGGTGTAGATTCAGTGCTGTAAAAAGGTTCAACGACCTCATATGTTCTGGCAAGGTGAGTGCAACCCCCAACCCTCCAGATAGGTCTCAGGGCTTGCACCCTCCAGCAGACATATCACCTGAGGAGCTTCAGGGTGCATGCTGCTCCTGAACATGGGAGGAGTGAGTGCCCAGGCCACTTAGTGACCCCTCAGAATGACTCACAGCCATAGTGCTGCTGTGTACCTTTCACCACTGAGACATGCAGGTCCTAATGGATAGGGGCGGATAACATTGGCCACAGAGGACAACAATGTCTAGGAGAGGGTCCAGCTGGGGGGAAGGGTGCTGTTCTTCTATCGCATCACCCCAATGGAGCAGGCAGTGATGGAGATAACCAGGATAGTAGAAGAGGGGGCCATCAGGCTTGGCAAAATGGGAGCTCATGGTGGACCTGGTGATTCCAGAAGGCAATGTGCTCATTAGGAGCTGCTATGGACACTGATTAACATTGGGTAGCCTCAGCACTGCAGAGGTTTCCACTAACTTAGGCTAACTTTCATCATCTCTTCTTGTGTCTGACAGGTACAGATATCCAACCCACAGCACCCTTTCCCCCTTCCTCCGCAGGCCCAGAGAAACAAGAAAGAGATGAAGAAGAACCGACACACCATACAAGCACACCGGCCACAAGAGAGATACATTCACCTTGGCGGGTCCTTGGACACGTGTAGATAGGGTGGCACAGGGTGATGATCACGGCGTTAGTGGGCAGGAGGAGATCCAGAGGCAGAGGGAGCTGTGACCAGTTTCCCTTAGGGTACGGAGGCCAGACACAGCCCTGCTCGGCTGGGCACAAGCACAACACCTCAGGAGTTACTGGAAAGGAGGCTCTACATTGAACAGCAGCAGGAGGTGTGCTCCCACATGTCAGAGTTCCCTGAGGCAGTGCGAGGTCTTTGGCAGAGAATGGAGGAGTCCATCCAGCTCACCTGCACCACAATAGCTCAGGGCTATGAGCGTATGAGCTCCTCCATAGAGAGAGTGGCCAACCTCATGGAGAGCCATATGCAGCAGCACTCGAAGTGCATGCAGAAACTGAATGACATCCTGTGTAGCAGGAACCCGTCAGTGGCGCTGGTGGTACAGAGATCTTTGAAGAGGATGCCAGCTGTGCCCCAGCTGGTGTCCTCCTCCAGGCATCTGGAGCAATCGACAAGGACTGAGGATGTCATGGAGGAGGATGAGGGTGCTACCATTCACGGAGTGCCATTATCATCCTCGGCCTCCTTGGCCCCTCTGACGAAGGTACAATCTGTGCTGCAGGTCCATGTGACAAAGGTTGCCCTTGCAATGATGCAGTTGCAGCAGCCTCTGGAGATGGTCCCACGGGTACCTCCATGACGAGGACAACCGCCACATACATCTCAGCCTCAAGCCAAGACAGGTGAGCAGGCTGCTTCCATCTCCTCCGAGGCCATAAGGGGAGCACAGCTTAGGTGTGGCTGAGCAGGGAGAACATTGTGTCATGCAGAGCATTGAGTGTGTCACTGGGGTGTGTTATTACTGTCTCTGTCTACTCTCTTCCTCTCTTTGCGCTAATAAATGATGACACTTTAAGGCACGTCTGGACTCCTTTTATCACTGTCGTGACAGGAAAAGTGTTATGAGGGGGTGAAAGAGATAATGGGAATCTCCACGGTGAGGGCAAAACCTCTGGGCATATGTGCTTCCTTCATTGCAGTAAATGATTAGATGTTCCACACTGCATCTTCCAAGCATGTGTTTACGCAGGTGTTTCAGCCTCCCGTCCATGACATGCCCCTCACCTGGGGCAGAGGGACTCAGTTGAAAGGTTCCTGAATCAGATGATCCCTCACATTGATGCCATTTTCTCGAGCCATTTGTACCCTGAGCCTTGCCTGGTCACCTCTTTGTGCAGCTGAGTCACCTATCTGTTCAGCGTCATCTCCTTATGCCTCCACTTCTTCTCCTCTCTCACCTCCTGCTCCTGCTCTTCCCTCAATGAGCTGTCTCCTTCCAGGGCCTCAATGTCCTCAAGGTCCACACATCTCTGGAGGACCATGTTATGGAGATGCAGCAGACCACTACAAAAACCGAGGCCCTTGCGGGAGGGTATTGGTCCAGGCACCAGAATCACGTCTTCAGAAGCAATGGTTGTCCTAATGAGCAGATGGCATTGGTTGTATTGCCTCTGTAACTCTATCTGGGGCTCCCACAGAGGGGTGAGAAGCCACCTCTTCGAAGGATATCTCTTGTCCCCTAGGATTCATCCACAGACTTTGGGGATTGGAGTTAAGACCTGAGGCAGCCTGGACTGCCATAGGATGAACGAGTCATGGCAGCTGCCAGGAAAGTGAGCACATCTATTTAGAAAGCTTTTGTTGCGGTCACAGACCAGTTGAGCGTTGAGGGAGTGGAAGCCCTTCATGTTAATGAATCTGATTGGTTGGTCACTGGGTACCTTAATGGCCACTGGGTGCAATAGATGATGCCCTACACCTGGGGGAATCCAGCAGTGGCGCTAAAACCCAATGCCTCTTTGCCTGTGAGGGGGTGTCTGTCGTTAACTGAATGTACTGTCCAGCTCTGGCAAAGAGGGCATCAGTGGCCAGCGAGATGCCGTAGTGTGCAGCCATTTGTGAGATGCCACTAAGGTCCACAGCAGATCCTTAGAAGGACCTAAAAACAAAGAAGGTCAAGGCCACAGTCACTTTGATGGCCATTGGCAGGGCATGGTGACCAGTGCTGCGAGGTGTGAGGTCTTCGGTGACAAGGTCACAGATGTTGGTGACCATCTGCTTGGAGAGTTGCACCAGTTCTCGGTCATCTCCAGGTAGCTGTCTTCAGCAGTAGATACTGTGTTGAAAGTATGGTCTCTTTTGCCTTTCTACCCTTGTTTCCTCTCTCTTGCCCTCCTGTTGCTCGAGGTTCTGCCCTTGCTGCGGAGGATGTTTTACCCTCATCGCCATTGGGCCCAAAATTTAAGAGTTGTGCCTCCATTGCCAGTTGCAGCCTTTCATTTGGACAGGTGACTGCCTAATTGTGATTGGCAGCCTTTCCCCCTGCTCTTCTGCCCCTCTGATGCCAGTGGGGTGACAACCCCATTCAATGCCCAAGTGCTAACTTCCCACTCTCCCCACCACCTCTGCAGCACTAAGGGCACCTCCTTTCCAAAGGCCAAGTCTCCCTCTGCCTCGCCAGAGCTGGGTAACTCCCTGGGGCAACAAAGACTGGCTCCTCACTCTATACCCACCTCCGTTTAGCTGATCAGCAAAGGGCAGTGCATGTAACACATGCAACCCGCTCCCGCCCACCCCCCCACCGTGAAAATTTCATGCTCCAGCTTTAACAAGCTCATCACTTTAATTTGCTTTAATCAGAAGGCAGATATGATCACTGCCCCGCCCTCCCCCCACCCTGGTGAACATTGCCAGCGCCAGGAATGGTGTCTCAAAACCAACACGCCAGCCATTCCATTCCACCCATCTGTTCACCGTCATCTCCTTCCACCTCCACTTCTTCTCCTCTCTCACCTCCTGCTCCTGCTCTTCCCTCAATGAGCTGTCTCCTTCCAGGGCCTCAATGTCCTCAAGGTCCACACATCTCTGGAGGACCATGCTATGGAGAATGCAGCAAACCACCACAAAGACCGAGGCCCTTGCAGGAGGCCACTCCAACACAGCCACTCCATTCCCGAACTCAAGGGCACCCAAAAATTCTGCCCAAAGAATCTACAAAGGGATATAGATAGGTTAAGTGAGTTGGCAAAAATTTGGCAGATGGAGTATACTGTGGGAAAATGTGAGGTTATCAAGTTTGGTAGGAATTACATTACATAACATATATACATAGGATTACATAGGAGATACAACACAGAAACAGGCCATTCGGCCCAACCAGTCCATGCCAACATTTTTGCTCCACTCAAGCGTCGTTCCATCTTTCCTCATCTAAATCATAACCCTCTATTCCTTTCTCCCTCATATGCGTGTGTAGCTTCCCTTAAATGCATCTATACTATTCGCTTCGGCCACTCCCTGTGGTAGTGAGTTCCACATTCTCACCATTCTTTGGGTCAAGAAGTTCTTCTGAATTCGCTATTAGATTTCTTGGTGACTATCTTAAATTGATGGCCTCTGGTTTTGCTCTCCCCACAAGTGGAAACATTCTCTCTGTATCCACTCTATTAAAACCTTTCATAATTTTAAAGACCTCAATTAGGTCACCCCTCAGCCTTGTTTTTTCAAAGAAAAGAGACCCAGCCTGTTCATCCTTTCCTGATATATATACCCACGCATTTCTGGTATCAGCCTTGTAAATCTTCACTGCACCCTCTCCGGTGCCTCGATATCCATTATGTAATATGGCGACCAGAACTCCATGCAGTGTTATAAGTGTGGTATAACCAAGGTTCGATACAGGTTTTGCATAACGTCCCTACTTTTCAATTCTATTCCTCTAGGAATAAAGTCTAGTGCTTGGTTTGCTTTTTTTTAGCCTTGCTAACCTGTGGTGTAACTTTTAATGATTGGCGTATTTGTACTCCAAGATCCCTTTGGGCCTGTACCACATCTAGACTCCCACCTTCCGAGTAATAAGTAGCCTCCCTATTCTTTCTACCAAAATGTATTACCTCACATTTGTCTGTGTTGAACTTCATTGACCAATTATTTGTCCATTCTGCAAGTTTATTACTGTCCTCCTGTAATTTGTTGCAGTCCTCCTCAGTATTGACTATCCCTCCCAATTTGGTGTCATCCATAAATTCAGAAATTGTGTTTTTGATTCCAAAGTCCAAATCGTTCATGTAAATTGTGACCAGCAGTGATCCCAGCACTGATCCTTGTGCAACACCACTTCCCACCTTCTGCCTATCTGAATAACTCCCCTTTACTCCCACTCTCTGTTTTCTGTCTTGAAGTCAGCTCGCAATCCATTTTGCCACTTGTCCCGAATCTTGTTCCTGAATAGAAAAGCAAAATGTTACTTAGATGGAGAGAGACTACAGAATAATGTGATACTGAGGGATATGGATGTCCTCGCACATGGAACACAAAAAGTTAGCAAGCAGGTACAGCAAGTAATTACGAAGGAAAATGGAATGTTGGCCTTAATTGCAAGGGGGATGGAATCTAAAAGTAAGGAAGTCTTGCTACAACTGTGCAGGGCATTGATGAGACCACACCTAGAGTACTGCATAGAGTTTTGGTCTCCTTATTTAAGGAGGGATATACTTGCATTGGAAGCAGTTCAAAAAAGGTTCACTTGGCTGATTCCTGGGATGATGGGCTTGTCTTATGAGGAAAAGTTGAACTCATTGGAGTGTAGAAGAATGAATCAAATAAAATTCTGAGGGGGCTTGACAGGGTCGATGCAGAGAGGATGTTTCCCCTCATGGGGAATCTAGAACTAGGGTCATAGTTTCAGAATAAGGGGTCACCCATTTAAGATGGAAATGAGGAAGAATTTCTTCTCTCAGAGGGGTATGAATGTTTAGAATTCTCTACCCCAGAGAGCAGTAGAGGCTCAGTCATTGAATATATTCAAGGCTGAGATAGACAGGTTCTTGAACTACAGAGGAGTCAAGGGATTATGGGAACAAGGAGGACAATGGAGTTGAGGCCACAATCAGATCAGCCATGATCTTATTGAATGATGAAGCAGGCTCAAGGGGCCAAATGGCCTACTCCTGCTCCATTATCAAAGATTTTATCCATTATCAAAGATTTTATAACAGAGCACTTAGAGAACAGTGGTAGAATCAGGCAGAGTCAGCATGGATTTACGAAAGGGAAATCATGCTTGACAGATCTACTAGAATTCGTCGAGGATGTAACGAGTAGCGTCGATGAGGGGAGCCAGTGGATGTGGTTTATTTGGACTTTCAGAAGGCTTTTGACAAAGTCCAACATAAGAGATTAGCATGTAAAATTAAAGCGCATGGGATTGGGGGTACTGTATTGCAATGGATAGAAAATTGGTGGCAGACAGGAAACAAAGAGTAGAGATAAATGGGTCTTTTTCCGAATGGCAGGCAGTGACTAGTGGGGTACCGCAGGGATCGGTGCTAGGACCCCAGCTATTCACAGTATACATTAATGATTTAGATAAGGGAACTAAATGTAATATCTCCAGATTTGCAGATGACACAAAACTGGGTGGGAGGGTGAGTTGTGAGGAGGATGCAGAGAGGCTTCAGGGTGATTTGGACAAGTTGGGTGAGCGGGCAAATGCATGGCAGATGCAGTATAATGTGGATAAATGTAGGTTCAGATAATAATCTGCCTTCCTGTTTTTGCTACCAAAGTGGATAAATGTAAGTTTATCCATTTTGGTAGCAAAAACAGGAAGGCAGATTATTATCTGAACGGCTATAAACTGAAAGAGGGGAATTTGCAGCAAGACCTGGGTGGTCTCGTACACCAGTCACTGAAGGTAAGCATGCAGGTGCAACAGGCGGTAAAAAAGGCAAATGGTATGTTGGCCTTGATAGCAAGAGGATTCGAGTACAGGAGCAGGGATGTCTTGCTGCAATTATACAGGGCTTTAGTGAGGCCACACCTGGAATATTGTGTGCAGTTTTGGTCTCCTTATCTGAGGAAGGATGTTCTTGCTATAGAGGGAGTGCAGCGAAGGTTTACCAGACTGCTTCTTGGGATGGTGGGATTGACGTATGAGGAGAGATTGAGTCAGTTAGGATTATATTCGCTGGAGTTCAGAAGAGTGAGGGGGATCTCATAGAAACCTATAAAATTCTAACAGGACTTGACAGGGTAGATGCAGGAAGGATGTTCCCAATGGTGGGGGAGTCCAGAACCAGGGGTCATAGTCTAAGGATACGGGGTAAACCTTTCAGGACTGAGATGAGAAATTTCTTCATCCAGGGAGTGGTCAGCCTGTGGAATTGGCTATCACAGAAAGCAGTTGAGGCCAAAACATTGTATGTTTTCAAGAAGGAGTTAGATATAGCTCTTAGGTCTGAAGGGATCAAAGGGTATGGGGCGAAAGCGGGAACAGGGAACTGAGTTGGATGATCAACCATGATCATAATGAATGGCGGAGCAGACCCGAAGGGCCGAATGGCCTACTCCTGCTCCTATTTTCTACATTTCTATGTTTCTTATGCTCTTATGTTCTCTGGAATAGGTTGCCAATACATGTGCTGAGTGTGCATTCACTGCAATCATTCAAAGAGAACTGGATGGGTTCCTGTGAGTAGAAGGCACCTCAAAATATAAGGGATAGGTGGGTGGGGTGGAGTGGTGTTAATAAGGACAAGTGATCTCAATCACTACTGGACCTTTCGTAACTGTCCTGTGAGGTCAAAAAGGAATTTGCAAGGTTTTTTTTCCTAAGTTAGCCAAACGAGGCCTCTCGCAAAAAAGAGATTGTGTGACTAGAGTGGGGGAAGTAATGACGCTGATGATATCTGTACATTGCACCTTTTCAGATGGGACAGGCTTGGATGGGACTGGATCGTGTTGGTTCTTCCTGTACGTTTTCATGTTTGTATAAAGTCAGTAATTGTATGATAGAAATGCCTCCAACAAGTTTCGCTGCACAATCCTGTCCATCTCTTTGAAGTCTGGGTCTTCAGTCCTGGTGCATTCCCCTGTTTCATTTAGTTATCTGGGCCTTGACTGAATGAAGAGGCTCAACCAAGCAGCGGATTCTCAGAATGCGCCAGTATTACTCTGCATGGCATATTGTTGGGCTACAAGTCGCACAGTATAGCACTGCCAATGTATTGTGTCGCTCAGATAGACTACAACTCCCAAAACGCTATTTAGTCCTGATGAGGTCTGCTGAGTCTACTATGGTGTTGGATAAGGAGGATGGGGCTTACAAACAAGAAATTGTGAAATGTTTGGTGATTGCTTGCTGTCCATCAAACAAAAAAGTCTGGTTCCTTTTAGACAATATCCACATTTCTGAATGAAAAACAGAGTGTTTTGGTCAAAAACAGCTGCTTCTGCAGTTTTCTGCCTTTTCATCCCAATGTCTAGAATATCATTAGAACTTCTCTATTGGAGCTTCAGCCTTAACATTTACTTCCACCTCAACACACTCAACAAATATATCCACTAGCATGTAGAAGTTTCCTGCACAAAGATAAGCAGCATACTGGATAGAAACCAACATCATGGACTGAATTTTCAGGGCCCCCTGAATTCGGGAATGGAGTGGGTGGGACCCCAAAACTGGAGCTGGGCGGTGTGTAGTTACTGGGCGAGGGGTGAGTGGGATGGGAATCCCACTCGCCTCCCAATTGAGGCTAATTAAATCAGTTAAAAAGCTCATTAAGAGCTTGTTGAAGGGAGAGGGTGGAATATTTAAAGGGGTGCTTGGGTTTCAGGATCTGTCAGTTTCTGATCAGCTGAAAGGAGTCATCACAGGCAGAGTCAGGAGAATCTATAATGGGGAATAGAGAAATGGCAGAGAAGCTAAATGATGACTATTTGTTTGTCTTCACTGAGGAAGATACAAGAAATCTCCCAGAATTAGAGATCCAAGGGATTGGGGGAATGAGGAATTGAAGGAAATTAGTATTAGTAAGAAGGTTGTATTGGAGAAATTAATGGGGCTGAAGGTTAATAAGTCCCAGGACCTGCTACTCTACATCCCAGAGTATTGAAAGAGGTAGTTATGGAGATAGTGGATGCATTGGTGATCATTGTCCAAAATTATATAGATTCTGGAATGGTTCCTGCAGATTAGAAGGTAGCAAATGTCACCCCACTATTTAAGAAGGGTGCGAGAGAGAAAATAAGGAATTACAGACCTGTTAGCCTTACATCAGTTGTTGGGAAAATGCTAGAATCTATTCTAAAGGATGTCATAAATGGGCACTTGGATAATAATGATCTGATTGGGCATAGTCAACATGGATTTATGAATGGGAAATCATGTTTGACAAACCTGTTGGAGCTTTTTGAGGATGTTACTAACAGAATTGATAAAGGGGAGTTGGTGGGCGTGGTATACTTGGATTTTCAGAAGGCTTTTGTTAAAGTTCCCTACAGGAGATTGGTTAGCAAAATTAAAGCACATGGGATAGGAGGTCATTTCCTGGCATAGAGTAAGACTTGGTTAACAGAGAATAGGAATAATGGGTCATTTTCGCATTGGCAGGCTGTGACGAGTGGGGTAACACAAGGATCAGTACTTGGGTCATACAGTCATAGAGTTATACAGCACAGAAACAGGCCCTTCGGCTCATCATGTCTGTGCCGGCCATCAAGCACTTAACTATTTTAATCCCATTTTCCAGCACTTGGCCTGTAGCTGTTCACCATGTAAAACAATGATTTTGATGTGGGGACAAATGTAACATTTCCAAGTACGCGGAAGACACAAAACTAGGTGGGAAAGTGTGTTGTGAAGAAGATGCAAAGCAGTTTCAAGGGGATTTGGACAGATTTAGTGAGTGGGCAAGAATGTGGCAGATGGAATATAGTGTGGAAAAATATGAGGCTATCCACTTTGGTAGGAGGAATAGATATGCTTGGTATTTCTTAAATGGTAAGAGATTAGAAAGTGTAGATGTACAAAAGGAGCAGGGTGTCCTTGCCAATAAGTCACTGACACTAACATGCAGGTGCAGCAAGCAATTAGGAAGGCGAGTGGTATGTTAGCCTTTATCGCAAGAGGATTTGAGTACAGGAGTAATGAAGCCTTGCTTCAATTGTATAGAACCTTGGTTAGACTGCACCTGGAGTACTGTGTGCAGTTTTGATTCCCCTTACCTTGATATTATTGCCATAGAGGGAGTGCAATGAAGGTTCATAAGACTTGTTTCCGGGATGGCAGGACTGTCCTATGAAGAGAGATTGGGGAAACTGGGCCTGTATTCTCTAGCGTTTTGAAGAATGAGAGGTGATCTCATTGAAACCTACAAAATACTTAAAGGGATAGACAGGGTAGATGCAGCTAAGATGTTTCCCCTGGTTGGGGAGTCTAGAACCAGGGGATATAATTTCAAAATAAGGGGGAAGCCACTTAGGACAGAGATGAGGAGAAATTTCTTTACTCAGAGGGTTGTGAATCTTTGGAATTCTCTACCCCAGAGGGCTGTGGAAGCTCAATCATTAATTATACTTAAAGCAGAGATTGACAGATTTCTAAATACCAATGACATAAAGGGATCTGAAGATGGTGTGGGCAAAAGGCATTGAAGTGGGTGATCAGACATGATCGTATTGAATGGTGGGGCAGGCTTGATGGGCTGAATGGCCTGCTCCTGCTCCTATGTTCCCCAAAAGGGGGGTCAGCAAGGCAGAGGGGGACTCGGCACTTAGTAAGGAGTTGCCCTTGGCTCTGTGCAAGTAGCAGGGAGAGTGGGCACTCAGTGCTCCAGCATCGAACAGGGTCGTCACCACACTCCCACCCTCAGCATCACATTGACAGAAGAGCAGGGGGAAAAGCTGCAAATCACAATAGGGCAGCCACCTGTCCAAATAGAAGGCTCCAGCTAGCTGTTCGAGCACGACTCTCAGATTTTGGGCCCAGTGGTGATGATAGGTAATACCGTCTGCAGAAAGGGCAGAACCCCAAGCAGCAGGAGGGGCATGGAGAGGAAAGAGGGGCAGCAAGGGAACACAGGATCTACTGCCGAAGACAGAGTTACCTGAAGATGATGGAGACCCAATGCTGCAGGAGACTGCGACGCTCCAGGCAGATGGTCACAGACATCGGTTCCCTCATCGCCGAAGACCTCGCACCTCACAGCATTGGTTGCTATGCCCTGCAAGTGGCCATCAAAGTCACTGTGGCCTTGAACTTCTTTGTTTCTGGCTCCTTCTAAGGGTCAGCTTCAGACCTTGATGGCATCTCGCAAATGGCAGCACATCATTGCATCTCGCTGGTCACTAATGCCCTCTTTGCCAGAGCTGGACAGCACATTTGTTTCACAGCAACCATGTCCTCACAGGGACAGAGGGCTGTGGGCTTCGCCTTCATTGCTGGATTCCTCCCAGTGCAGGGCATCTTCGATTGCATCCATGTAGCCAGCAAGGCACCCAGTGACTGGGTAGTGAGATCCATCAACAGGGAGGGCTTCCACTCCCTCAACATCCAACTGGTCTGTGACCAAAGCAAGAGCTTCCCCCATGTGTGCGCTTGCTTTCCTGGCAGCTGCCATGACTCCTTCATCCTCCAGCAGTCCAGCTACCTCAGATCCTCACTCCAACCCCCCAAAGTGTGTGCATGAATCCTAAGGGACAAGGAATATTCCTTGAAGACATGGAGACATGGCTACTCACCCATCTATGGCTGCCCCAGGCAGAGGCACAGAGACAATACGACCAATGCCGCCTGATCACTAGGACAACCATTGAGCAGGCCATCATGTGATTCTGGTTCCTGGAATGGTCAGGTAAACATAAGAACATATGAACATACAAATTAGGAGCAGGAGTAGGCTACTCGACCCCTCGAGCCTGCTCTGCCATTCAATAAGATCTTGGCTGATCTGACTATAACCTCAACTCCACATTCCTGTCTACCCTCGATAACCTTTCACCCACTTGCTTAACAAGAATGTGTCTATCTCTGCCTTAAATATATTTAAAGACTCTGCTTCCACCGCCTTTTGAGGAAGAGTGTTCCAAACACTCACGACCGTCTGAGAGAAAAAAATTTCTCCTCATCTCTATCTTAAATGGGTGACCCCTTATTTTTGAACAGTTCTCGATTCTCCCACAAGAGGAAACATCCTTTCCACATCCACCCTATCAAGACCTCTCAGAATCTTATATGTTTCAATCAAGTCGCCTCTTACTCTTCTAAACTCCAGCAGATACAAGCCTAAACTGCTTCCAATGCATTTACATCCTTCCTTAAATAAGGAGACCAATAATGTACACAGTACTCCAGATGTGGTCTCACCAATACTCTGTATAGCTGAAGCATAACCTCCCTACTTTTGTATTCAATTCACATCACAATAAATGATAACATTCTATTAGCTTTCCTAATTACTTGCTGTACCTGCCTACTAACCTTTTGCGATTCATGCACTAGGACACCCAGATCCCTCTGCATCTCAGAGCTCTGCAATCTCTCGCCATTTAGATAATATGCTTCTTTTTTATTCTTCCTGCCAAAATGGACAATTTTGCATTTTCCCACATTATACTACATTTGCCAGATCTTTGCCCACTCACTTAACCTATCTATATTCCTTTGTAGCCTCCTTATGTCCTCTTAACTTACTTTCCTACCTATCTTTGTGTCAGCAAAAAAATTAGCAACCATACCTTCGGTCCCTTCATCTAGGTCATTTATATAAATTGCAAAAAAGTTGAGGCCCCAGCACTGATCCCTGCAACACACCACTCATTACATCTTGCCAACCAGAAAATGACTCATTTATGCCTACTCTCTGTTTCCTGTTAGCTAGCCAATCTTCTATCCATGCCAATATGTTACTCCCTACACCATGAGCTTTCATTTTCCGCAATAACCTTTGATGTGACAGCTTATCAAATGCCTTCTGGAAATCTAAGTACTGCACATCCACTGGTTTCTCCTTATTCACAGCACATGTTACTTCTTCAAAGAACTCCAATAAATCAGTTAAATATGATTTCCCTTTCACAAAACCATGTTGATTCTCCCTGCTATAACGTCTTTAATAATAGCTTCTAACATTTTCCCGAAGACAGATGTTAAGCTAACTAGCCTATAGTTTCCTGCTTTCTGTCTCCCTCCCTTTTTGAATAAAGGAGTTACATTGGCTATTTTCCAATCTAATGGAACCTTCCCTGAATCTAGGGAATTTTGGAAAATCAAAATCAATGTATCAACTATCCCACTAGTCACTTCTTTTAAGAGCCTAAGATGAAGTCCATCAGGATCCGGCAACTAGTCAGTACCACTTCTCTGGTGATTGTAATTTTCTTGAGTTCCTCTCTCCCTTCCATTTCCTGATATACAGCTACTTCTGGGATGTTACTTGTAACCTCTATGGTGAAGGCAGATGCAAAATACCTACTCAATTTATTTGCCATCTCCTTATTTTCCCTTATTAAATCCCCAGACTTACTTTCTATCAGACCAATACTCACTTTGTTAACTCTGTTCCTTTTTAAATATATATAGAAACTCTTACTATCTGTCTTTACATTTCTTGCCAACTTTCTCTCGTACTCTAATTTTTCCCTCCTTATTATTCTTTTAGTGGGCCTTTGCTGCTTTTTATATTCTGTCCAATCTTCTGACCTGCCACCCATCTTTGTACAATTATATGCTTTTTCTTTAAGTTTGATACTATCTTATATTTTTTGATTAACCATGGATGGTGGGTCCACCCCTTGGAATTTTTCTTTCTCGTTGGAATGTATCTATTCTGTATATTCTGAAATGTCTGCCATTGCATCTCTATTGACCTTACCCTTAACCTACTTTGCCAGTTCACTTTTGCTTACTCTGCTTTCAGCCCTCATACTTGCCCTTATTTAAGTTTAAATTACTATTCTTAGACTCACTCTTCTTTCCCTCAAACTGAATGTAAAATTCAATCATATTATGATCACTGCTGCCTCGGGGCACCTTCACTATGAGGTCATTAATTCGAGTATAGGTCGAGTATAGCCTGCTCTCTGGTTGGCTCCAGAATGTGCTGTTCTAAGAAACTATCCTGGAAACATTCTATGAACTCCTGATCTAGGCTACCTTTGCCCATTGATTTTTCCAGTCTAAATATAGATTAAAATCCCCCATGGTTATCACGATACTTTTCTGACAAGCTCCCATTATTTCTTCCTTTTCCCCCATCCTACCATGTGGTTACTGTTAGGGAGTCTGTACACCACTCCCACAAGTGACTTCATGCCTTTATCATTTCTCATCTCGACACAAACTGCTTCTACATCCTGGTTTCCTGAACTTAAGTGATCCCTCTCTATTGTGCTAATAACATCATTAATTAACAGAGCCACCCTTCCACCTTTTCCTAGCTTCCTGTCCTTCCTAAATGTCATGTACCCTTCAACATTCAGGTCCCAATCTATGCCATCCTGCAGCCATGTCTCTGTAATGGCCATCGGATCGTACTTATTTATTTCTATTTGCCTATCAGTTCATCTGTTTTCTTTGGAATGCTATGTGCATTCAGATACGGAGCCTTTAGTTTTGTCCTTTTATAATTTTTGTAACCTCTAGCCTTGTCTGCCAATTTACTCTTAATTTGTAATCACTGTCCCTTCCTGTCACAGTCTGTTTATCTTTTCCCATATCAATACCTTTCTGTCTTCCCTTGTCTCTACTCTTTGATTTACCACATCTTCCCAAAATTAATTCCTTCCTCCAATATCCTCCTGCAAGGGTCTCGGTCATTGTGGTGGTCTGCTGTACTTCCAATAACATAGCCCTCCAGAGAGATGTGGATCTTGAGCACAATGAGGCCCTGGAATGAGACAGCTTATTGGGGAGAGGAGCAGGATGTGAGAGAGGAAGAGGTGGCATAGTGGTAATGTCATAGGACTATTAATCTAGAGGCCTGGGCTGATGCCCTGGGGACACAGGTTCAAATCGCACCTCAGCAGCTGGTGGAATTTAAAAATTTAATCAGTTAAAAATCTGGAATTGAAAGCTAGTACCAGTAATGGTGCCATGAAACTATCATCGATTGTTGTAAAAACCCATTTGGTTCACTAATGTCCTTTAGGGAAGAAAAGCTGCTGTCCTTACCTGGTCTGGCCTGTGTGTGACTCCAGATCCACAGCAATGTGGTTGACTCTTAACTACCCTCTGAAATGGCCTAGCAAGCACTCAGGTCAAGTGCAATTAGGGATGGGCAACAAATGCTGGCCTTGCCAGCATGTGCAAATCCCAAGAAAGATTTTTTTTAAATGGCCTAGTAAGCCACTCAGTTGTATCAAACCACTACAAAGTCAAAAAAAGGAATGAAACTGGACGGACCACCCGACATCGACCTAGGCGCCGGAAACAACTACGGCAAACCCAGCCCTGCTAACCCTGCAAAGTCCTCCTTACTAACATCTGGGGGCTTGTGCCAAAATTGGGAGAGCTGTCCCACAGACTAGTCAAGCAACAGCCTGACATAGTCATACTCACGGAATCATACCTTGCCGACAATGTCCCAGACACTGCCATCAGCATCCCTGGGTATGTCCTGTCCCACCAGCAGGACAGACCCACCAGAGGTGGCGGCACAGTCATATACAGTCGGGAAGGAGTTTTCCTGGGAGTCCTCAACATTGACCCATGGTATCAGATCAAACATGGGCAAGGGAACCTTCATCTGATTACCACCTACCGCCCTCCCTCGGCTGATGAATCAGTGCCTCTCTATGTTGAACACCAATTGGAAGAAGCACTGAGGGTGGCAAGAACACAAAATGTACTCTGGGTGGGGGACTTCAATGTCCATCACCAAGAGTGGCTCAGTAGCACCACAACTGACCGAGCTGGCTGAGTCCTAAAGGACATAGCTGATAGACTGGGTCTACGGCAGGTAGTGAGGGAACCAACAAGATGGAAAAACCTACTTGACCTCGTCCTCACCAATCTATCTGTCACAGATGCAACCAGCCGGGTCTTTTGACAATCAGAGGACTGTTAGGGACCAGGCCCCTGCACAGCCCACACACATAATGATCCTTTGTTTGTTGCGACGAGAAGTCTGCTGGATGTGCCACAAAGCCATGTGGAAAATATGTCGGAGATGCCTAAGGTTATGCATGGCTTTACGCATGCCATGGAGGAGTCTATGCAAAACATATAATCTGCCATGTCCCAGACATTTGACCATATGGCTTCCTCAGTTGAGAGTCTGGTGAGCTCTGTGGCGAGTCTGGTTGACCACTCGAGCCATATGCGATCTGACCTGCACTCCACCACTGTTGCCGTGGGCTCTGTGCAGCAGAGTTTAAGTGAGGGGGGGATGAGGAACTTGGACCTCCCTGCAGGTGCTCCTTCCCCTCAGGGAGACAGGCAGGTGCCATTGTGCTCATAGATGGAGGAGGAGCGCGTGCCAGCTGACCCGGGTCCTCCCTCTCAGGACACCCCCAGGGTAAGGGGAGTCTCGTCCTTCCCTCTTGACATTGACCCCCTTACCTCCAGCAGGCGAGCACACGGGGTTTACTCAAGCACCATTGTTGCAGACCCTCAGTAAGATGGATCCATCAAGGCCCCGTTCCACCAGAGGACGCCCGCCACGGTCATCCACAGAACTGGGCAGCGCACTGAGCAGACTGCCTCCACCTCAGCTGCTAATGTCGGGGTAGCACCTGGATGTAGTGATAGAAAAAGGAAATTGAAATAGTTTTGATCATGAAGGTGGCATGGGTGCTGTACAAATTGTCACGATTACAAAGATGAACTAAAACATTTTTATTTCATGCAAAATTTGAACCACTCTCGGTAATGTTTTGCTTGGTTACAGATTGATACAATGAAGTTTTTTGGAGGCCTATGGCAGGAATGCAATGATATTTGCAAAGCAGCTCAGAAAATGTTCAGTGTCCATATCTCAATGGAATTTGAGCCTTCACTCTTCAATGATGGCTGCTTTCCTACTGATGGTTAATAACTTTTTCCCAATACTGTCATGACTTATTTTTCTTTTCTATGGTCATAACTTCATGCTGCCTGCAACCCATTGATGGTCCAAATGCCAATCACATGAAAGTGCAACAACACTTCAGTAAGATTGCAGGGATGAATAAGACCTCGTGCAAAAGTGAACATCTGAGGGGAATTATGTTTCTCCTCCTAATGTTCCTTGATGATGTGGTTTATTGTTGGTTGAAATGTGCATAAGTTAGGTTCTCCCTGATGTCCCTTACATGTTCCCCATATCGATGATGGCACCATTGTCATTGTTGTCCTCCTCCTTACCCTCTACATTGTCATCCTCATCTGAGGAGGACTGGTCTTCATCCTGTTCCTCCGCCTGCAGAATATTGCCGCGTCTAATTGCAAGGTTGTGCAAGTCACAGTAGATGACGATTATTCGTGACACCCTCTGTGGCATGTAGTGAAGAGGCCCTCCAGACCGGTCAAGGCAATAGAATCACATTTTCAGCATGTCAATGATGTGTTCAATGATGGCTCTGGTGGATGTGTGAGCAACATTGTACCTCTCTTCAGCAGCGGTTTGGGATGACATACTGATGTCATCAACCATGTACAATGGGGGTAACCTTCGTCATCCAGGATTCATCTGTCCACTTCGGCTGGTTCCTCAAAAACTGCTGGCAGCAGGAGTTCCTCATAGTGTAGGAGTCATGACAGCTCCCTGAGAAACGTGCACAAACATACATGATTCTTCTCCTGTGGTCACAAACCAGCTGTACGTTTAAAAAGTGGAAGCATTTGTGATGAATAAAGACAGCAGTCTGGTCCCAGGGAGCTCTAATGGCCACATGAGTACAATCGATCAACCTTTGTGCTCTAGGGAACCCAGCAATAGCGCCAAATGCCACAGACCTAGCTGCGTGGCTGTCTTTGTCGACAGCTAAGTAGATGAAATCATTGGCACATCGAAAGTGGATTTGTCACCTGTTTGATTCACATGTGGGTCTCAGACTGCGAGATGCCACATGTGTCGGCTGTTGATCCCTGGAAGGAGCCGTTGGAGAAAAAAATTGAGTGCAGCAGTCACCTTGAGAGTAATTGGCATGAGATTCCTGCCAAAGCCGAGTGGCTGCAGGTCAGGTTGCAGGATCCTACAAATTTCTGTGACCATTTCATGTGATATCCTTAGATGGCTCTGGCATTGCCTCTCTGACATTTGAAGGTAATTTGTCCTTGTCCTGAGGATGTGATGATGTGCCAGTGCCCATCTTCAATAAGGCCGTCCCTGGATGTTATCATTCGGAGCATCCTCATCTTCCTGTTCTGCTGGTTACTGGCACTCAGGCATCATGAGTTGAGGGAAAAGAGCCCTCCTTAGTCTCTCTCTTTGTTCTTCTTCCCATGGTACAAGACAAATTGGATGAATGAAACCCATGTTTCTGTGGCTTTTCTGAACAATAAATAAACAGAGTGTGGCGATTCAGCCCTCTGACACTGAGCTGAAACATCAAGGCAATGAACAGCTCCCTTATATCTGCCTTCAAATTGCAGCCAGTTAGAAGACACACCCACTGTCGTTTACCTGCTCCCACTCTCCTTGCAATCCTTGAGTGTCCACATGGTTTCCATTATCGTTGGTGAAAATGGTGCAGGTGGAATTCAGGGAAATTCTACCCACTTCCAACCTCCTCCTGCAACCTTCCAGCTTGAACCCATCAGCCTTGACTCACCCAATGTTACCGTTACCCTTCCCTCCGTTACCATTGAGCCTCCCCCCATTACCGTGCACAGTGCATCAATGTATTCATGCCATCCCTCCCCCTCCCATTTCCTACTCACATTACCAAAATGCTGACTCTTCCCTTGAACCTCCTCACATCGAACTGACCATTGTTGCCGAGTCCCGTTCCCCTCCATATGAAGCTGTCGAACACCCACCCATTAGTCTTGACCTTTCCCCCACAGAATCCATTTGCCCCCAGTGACTGGGACCATTCCCTCTGCTAGCCAATACCCTCAATTTGCCCCACAGCTCCCCGACGTTGACAGCATTCATCCCTCCCTTTAGCCCCTTGTCAAATATCTTCACACAGTATTGATCTAATCCACACACCACTCCCACAGCCGACAAAATGCATCTTCAGCATCAACATCAACCATTCAACAACCTGGACACTCCACTCCACACTCCCCTGCTCCCCCGTCCTTCCCTCCTTGACTACCCTCCCCTGCTCCTCCATCTAGACATACCTTCTCCGCCATCCCCTGAGATGATTCACCCTTGCTGGTGCCGAGCCTGGAGGCAAACATCCATTCCAATGCTGGTGTTAGTTTAGTAGCTGAGTTAAAGAAAGAAGAGTACAGTCCTGAGACCCAACTGCACAAATCCAACTTTTGCATGCCATGTTACAACAATCATGAACCAGGTGGCACAGGAATATCACTCGCTGTTCACTTAATCTGGCAGATAGGACTAAATCATAACTATGCGCTGGGTAATGAGTATTCATGTTATTTAAATGAATGCAAAACTGCAATCCACCACCACGCTGGGGGAACCCCAAAATGCCACAAGCCCACCGCCGACTTAATTCCTCTAAAATATCCCACCATCGGGAATCCGAAAAAGCACCTCCCGCTTAATTATATCACTCAACACCATCACCAAATTCACTGTGGCACACAGCATAAAATTCCCCCCATTACACATTTAAGTAAATTTTCTCTATAATGGTGCATGCATAATTTGCAGGATAATTTGCTGCCTTGATTCTGAAGTTTCTGTGAGTAAGATTGTTCAGTATTTTAATTATTCATCACACATGTACAATTAGAGAGATCAAACTTAATAGAATATATAATATGCTCTATGTAATATGATTGATAAATATTTGAAAATAAATGAAGAAGATTGTAAATGTTTAAAAGGCATGACTTAATTTAAATTTACCAGGTTTCTCTCTACTTGTTTACTTGCTTCTCAGTACTTTGTTATTTGGTCAATCTTTAGTTGCATTGGTTCTCTATTTATTTGTTTCCTTGACTCTTTTGTTTCTTTATCTGTTCATTCGCTTAGTTGTCTCTTCCGGTCTTCCTTTGGGGCTGATATTGTGCAGTTTTTTAGGATACTGGTTAACGCACTCATATTGAATTGTTATGTGCACTAGACACGACTAAGGTCACAAAGCCTTACAATCATGTTTGTCCCACAGATGTCCGTCTTCCCCTTACCACTCACCTTGAAGGAGGGTGATGAGGTTAAATGTATCAAATGCTGCAGAGAGGTGAAGAAAGTTGAAGAGGAATAGTGCACCCTAATTACAGAGGATGTTATTTGTGATTATGATTAGGGCTTTTTCAGCACTGTGGCCAGTGCAGAAAGCTGATTGAAGAGATTCAATTATAGTGTTTCAGGAAGGACAGTTAGGTTGGAGATGGGGTGGTTGTTTGCAAGTAAGAGGATCAAAGTTGGATCTGTGAGAAGGGGGCGATGATATCCATTTTGACATTACCTGGGAGAGGGAACTATTAACATTTCAGCTTGCATGGGGACCAGGAAGGGAATTTGAGTGGATTAGTGAGAATGGGTCAAGGGAGCAGGAAGTGGGTCTCATGGATAGGAGGAACTTGGAAAGAGGATGAGGGAATAATAGAGAAACTCGAGAAAGACATGCTTCAGGGCCAAGGGCAATGGGGAAACAGAGAAGGATTGAGGGAATGGGACAGAAGCAACTGCATGGATGATCTCAATCTTAGTGACAAAGATGTCTATAAGCTTCTTGCACTTGTTTGAGGTGACTGTGTAGGGGGCAGGGAAGAGAGATGGTTGACAGTGGAAATAAAAAGCCTAGGGTTGTTTTTGTTGAAGTAATAAATTGTTTTGGCAAAGAGACAATGCCTGATGGTGCTTGAAATGGTCCAGCCAGATCTAATGATGGATGGCGAAACAAGTTATGCGCCAAATGCGCTCAAATCTGCACCCCTTGGACTTGAGAGGATGAAGATATGGACCAATCAGGATGGTTGGGAGCAAGGGTTTGACTAGGGTCAAGGGCATCAAAAGTGAGAGAGTGTTCAACATATCAACAGCTGCAGAATTATTGTGATGAATGAAGGGCCAGGGACTGGGCAGTAAAGAGTTTGTAAGTGCAGGGGCGGGCACAGAATGAAGTGGGTTTCGAAAAGATGTGAGCAGTGAGGGATAGTAGGAAATGATTTTCAAACTACTGACTTAATATCCACGGAAATTAAAGCCAGCCATCTGTGATCCCTGACATCTAATTATAATAATCTGGGATGTAAAATTAATTAAATTGTTCTACTAATATGGGAAAGATTATAATAATAGTTTAGTAAAATTATTTTTCTTTACTTATGCAAACAGGATAAAATACATTTATACAGTGACAACTGCTGCCACCCCAGTTTTTTGTGAACTCAGTTTTTAATTGAACTAATGACATATAACAAACTCAAGAAACTGTAGACCAGTTTCAGTATAATGTCAATAGTAGAAAAGATATTAGAATCTATACTCAAATACATAATAGAAAAACATCTGGAAACTGAGAATATAATGAAAAGTAGTCACCACAGATTTCAAAATGGCAGGTCATGCTTGACCAACTTTATTGAATGCTTTGAAGAAGAAACAGAAACAGTAGACAAGGGTAGTGCAGTGGATGTAATAATTCAGCAGGTAATCACCCTGATGGATTTAACCATATCCCTCCATTCAGCTGTCAACTAACCTCGAGTCAATCGTCTACTCCAGAAATGAAATCAGATCATTAAAATATAGTATGACTTCTCCCGAAATATCAATCATATATGTGCTGTCATGAACACCCCCACCTGCCAAGAATGAGGCATATTAATTTCATCATATGAACATTAATATTAAACTGTTGCTGGAGTGAAGAAATTGCTTGTTTAACGAGATCACCAGACATTTGGCTTGCATACTAAGAGACAGTGTTTGGAGAGACAAAAGAATTGCTCACTGATTCAATTAACAGAGATTTGTCTGGGCAATCGTGAGCCACATCTTGTAAGAGACAGCACTATGATTCCCACCATCCCCCCCACCCCCCACCAAGAGCTTTGGAATCCACAAACCACCGGTGCGATTATTCCCAAATAAGGGGCTAGTCACATGACTAACCTGCTGGCCAACTTGGAGTTTGAATTGTGCTCACAGGACAGTTTGCAGACAGACTGCAGATTGCAACTTAACCTGGAACAAGACAGACTCTCTCCTGGCTGGCTCTGTCTCGCTTTCTCACAAACCTCCAGAACCATTGAAGTCACTTAAACCTCATGAGAGAAAAGACTCCTACATTGAAACAAGTTAAAGCGTGCACTGGGCCCCAATGAACAGCAAGACCTACCAGCAACCAAAGACTCCACATCAAACTCAAAGGGCTGTAAGTACACCCAGCTATTGCCTCAAACTTTTCCCCTTTATTTTGTCTACTTTTTCTGGCTCTATCTGCTTGTCTGTTTATTGCGTACGTATTCTCGCGTGGCCGCATTGCGTATTCGTAGTCGTTAACCGAATTACAGTTTAAGATTAATAAACTTCCACCTTTCTTGTTTAAATCTAATAAAACCTGTCGGATTTGATTTCTTTGCCTTGCAATTGGAAAGCAGTGAACAATGATTCACAGAGGGGGAGCTAAAAATATGGTGTTTTTTGAAAATTAAATCCTGTTACGGTTAAACCAGGCAAAGGCTAAGAGGGAATCCCTAGACCCCTTTCTCACCTGGTTGTAACAGTATTGATTTTATGCTCAATATTTTAAGCTTATTAGTTATACACTAGAACTATTTAATGATTTTGATCACTTATATTTTAAATAATGTTACAGTAATTCTATAAATTTACCTACTGCGGCTACAGTCAAATTCACATGCAACATTCTAATATATACAGATTTATGAGAGCCAGATAAATGCAAAATGCTAACAGGTCCCCATTTACTTCTTACTTAGTAACTACTGTGTGCCCTGTGTCACACAGACATGCAAATCAGATCCTTCAAATGAGACAAAACACCAGCTCTGGCCATCTTGTTCTAGTCGTCCAGCTAGACATTAAAGATCCCTGATACTATTCAAAGTATTCAGCAAGGTTTTCTGGTGGGTTTCCTTTCTCAACCAAACCAGGCAACAATAATTAAACAGACTAATTGATCATTCAACTCATTGCTCTTTGTGGATTGTTACTGGTGAAGATTAGTCACCGCATCTTGGGTGTTTATGTTTGTTGTTTTATTTGATTTCCTGTTTCTGTTATGGCTAAAGTTGCAGTCTTGATCTCATTGTTTGGTCCTTTCCCAGAATGATTTTACATTTTTCTCACTGTTCCTGTCTAAGGAGAGCAGCCTGCGTGCACCCCTCAGTTTTTACTCAGATACCCAGTAATCACCCCAGGCTCTGCTGTGCAAGCGTGATGTTTAAGTTACTAAAGCAAAATTCCTTAACCTGAGCAGAGAGCCATTTATACTATAGAGTGTAACAGATGGAGAGACATATGCACATCCCCAGTTGGTTGCACTCCTGCAATATAAAAGCACCCTGTGTTATGTGTTGTTTGCCATTTATTTGTTGGTCTGTGACTCAACTGGAATTATGGATTTCATACAAAGGATGTACAAACAATTTTAACTTACCTGTCTTTCACCTGCTATTCTTATTTCCCAGTTTCATCTTCTTCTATTGTATTATTGACCATAAGGGATTTGAACCCCAAATCTCCTGAGCTAACCCATGGAAATGATAAAGATGATGATCAGTATGTTACTGTAGTTGGTTTCTATGCATCATTTATTATGCCCGATTGCAGCCAATTGCTCCTCCAAAGTTGGCAGCAAATCAACAGTGAAAAGGAGGTGGTGAGATGCCCCAGTTGCAGCAGCACCTCAATGACAACATAAATTCAAAACAGCTTGATTTTGAGGCAGGAGCAGCCATTCTTTGGCTGCTGGTGAGCTAAGCAGTTGAAATGCTCACATAAGTCAGTGAAGTGGTTTTGATATTGTGGCCTGCATGGTCTGTCCCACATTGTCATTATTTCTGACATTCAAAAGGCTTGCTTCCACTTTAGAGGTTATTTCAATGTGGATCTGACAGCTGTAGAAACTACTACACGATATAAAGAGGATGTTCAAGCAGGTTTGTAAAACCACCAGTCAGTCATATAGACGCAGCATTAGTTTCATGTACTTTTTGTCAAAATCAATGTGGAAAATTTCTTAAATGAATTTCAGCTGCAGACTGGAAAATATACAAGACTTCTTCCACAACCCAACAAAATTAAATGTGAATATGACTGATGATGATTCAAGGTAGCAAAGGTTTTTTTCTTTCCTTCCAGAGAAATAAATCGTTTCTCATTTGTTTAATATCTGTCACTTACAGCTTTAATGCAAAGAAAACAGTGAATACAAATTAAAGGTTGTCAGTCACTCTTGAGATTTCAGTTCCTGCCACAAAAACATTGAAGATGATTTGTTTTAAGGGAGGGGAATAGTAGTTGAGGGTACTGGGCATTCTGGAGTTGAAATTCCTCAGCCGCAACAGTGCTCCTGTGGCATGAGTCGAGTGCAGAGGGCCTGACTGAAGCAGGATTTCCAATGAGGCCCTGGAATGCTGGGGGTGGAATTTTCCCAAACTAGTCCCTGGCCAAACAGCAGGACCAGTACCGGGTTGAGAACCTGAATGGTGGAGGAGCGGACTTTACCAAGGTGCTTGAATTGAACCTCAGCTTTAGCATTCCGCTTCCAAGTTGTCCAACCAATTAGAGAGAGCAAATGGGATGACTCACTGATTTGGTCAAAGGAAGGATTTCTCATTCAAGGGACCAAAGCATGGGTAACAAGCACTCAGCAGCACTTGGATTTTTGAAGCTGCAGCAACTGCAGGAATGGAGAGGAGACCTGGGAAGGCTGCTCCCCAGATCTCTCACTCTAACCTGGAAATCCTGCTGCAGGATCTGAGGAACTGTAGTGAGGTGAGCTCTCCCAAGAATGGGAGGAACAGACAGCCTCTCTAACCAAGCAGACGTGGATAGAAGTGGCTGAGGAAGCCAGCAGCAGAAGTGTGGACACCCCAACCTGGAAACAGTGCACCAAGAGTATCCAGGACCTCAGGACTGCAAGAAAGATGAGTGGCATAACCTTCAGGTGCCAAACCCTACACTCTGACTTGCCCAGCATTCTCCTGCACAACACTCCTCAAAACAACACACCTTGCAACTCCACTCATTCCTCATTCTCTAAGCACCTCTGAGCAGCCAACACTCGCACTCACCCTTATCCTATTGCCGTCTCACCCACGCTCAGGGATAGGCACTAACATGCTGCACCACGGACAATTTGACAAAATTATTGACTCAGCCATGGACATGGAGGAAATTAATCTGTATAAAAAGTTTATCGCCGACCTAATGCCATCAAAACACAATCCGATTTAAAACACACTTCTCCCGATAAGTAACTAAGCATACAAACATCAATGGAAAGCAGCACAACCGTATTAGCTAGCAAGAAAGCAAAATAGTATGCAATGCCAATGCAAGTTACTTTTGTTGACAGAATAAAGCTAGCTGCACCACGTCACGGGGTGATGGATGGACCTTATCGGATGACCTCTGTGGGTTCACACTGTGTCAGGAGTGCAAATTCATGCAATGAACCATGAAACACAAGGAGAAAATTGTTATTGTGGTTATTGAGGTGAGACAGTAGAAAAATCAGAAATAGGAAGACAGACCATTTCTCACACTGCTATTGTCACAAGACAATTTAACCCATGATGGTCATCATTTGTGCAACTTCTCCACCTGTTTGTAATATTTGTCTCAGGAGAGGGCAGCCAACAAAAGGGTAGCGATCTCCAAATCAGGAGAATTTTATAGGATGGAACAGATAGTACTTCAGAAGAGTCATGTAAAACAGAAAAGCAGAGTGGGACAGGAAGTGACAGAGAGATTAATGGTCAGTAGCCAAGACTAGTTTATTTATCTTGACAGGCTGTTAAACTAGGGCCTAGATTCTAAAATGGAAAAACATGGGCAAAATGTCATTTACTCACCAAAGCATGTGACAAAATTAAATAAAAACAATGACAAATAAAGAGCAACCTTTAGTTCTTCTTGATTCTCTTAAATTCACTTACGTCTATATCTCAGTCTATCATATTGATTCCGATTCAGCTCTGACAATATAATTATTAACAAAAAGCCTTTCTACAAAATGTTGGGTGGTTGTTACTGCATGTATTATTCCATTATAAAATGTTTAGTCACTATCTGTAAGATTGTACTCCAGAGTAACCAATTTATGCCCAAGTGAAATCTATTACATGTTTGCAAAGGTGCACTTTTAATGTAATGTGATACACACAACTTCTAAATGACATTGGCCACTCAGGTTATCTGCCCTCAAATTGGATAGTAAATGATGCACATTGCAATTACTGATCTTTGACTTGCTTGCAAAACTGGTCCTTTAATCCAATTTGCAGCAAAACAAAAATCAGTTAATGCCTGTTTCTAACATGGTCATTGAAACATAATAAGTTTTTACTATGTCTTTCCAGACAATTCTTAAAACTAAAAATGCAGCGTAGATCTTGTTAAGGAATCACAAACAGTTCATCATAGGTTAAGCTTCATTAAAGCTGTCTGTTACATTGTATTTACTAAATATTGCATAAGAGTCAGCAGCATCCTGTTTTTGCCAATATCACTCAGCCCCATTACACCACACTTTTGTTTTTATGAGGAACTTACAGTGCTGACTTCTGGAGATTCCTTGGATTTTCTTGCCTGTTTTCCACTCAGTACAAGTTCTGGAACAATGTGATTCCAAATGGATAGCGGTAGAATAGTGAAATTTAAATAAAAGTAAAAGTACAGCAACTTTCAACATGTCACTGAGCTTGTGTTCCAAGTGAAAGTTATGTGCACCAGAGCGTGGAAATTGAGACATTCTCTAAGTGACCACCGCCATTTAAAAATAAGTTTACATAACACAAGCCTTCAAACTTGTGTTTTGAAATAACCTAGCAGCTAGGTGATTTTAAAACACAAGGTTAAAGGCTTGGAGCAGAGGTGTCCAACCTTTTCATGTGGAGGGGGGGGGCACATTACAATTTTTGTCTTACATAGGGGACCAGTCAGACAATTTCAGAAAGATAAAGGTATTAAAAATGTATTTTACTATTAATCAAAATAACAACAAATGTGCATTTTGTGAAGAAGCTTTAAATGAGATGACTAATTAATTGACTTACTTTCTCATCACTATATTGAACACTGATTTAGTGAGATACCTGACATTTTTTTTTTGCTTGCACAAGTAGTCAATGTCTGCCTGCTGTTGCGTCCTGGTGAGAAAGGTGGCTAGGGGGTCCCTCCCAGCCTTCACCTGGTCTTACTGTAACAGGGTTTAATTTTAAACACCGTGTTTTTTAGCTCCCTCTTGGTGAATCCTTGTTCACCACTTTCCAATTATAAGGCAAAGAAACCAGCACAAACAGGCTTTCTTAGATTTAAAGAAGAATAATTGAAACTTATTAAGCTTGAACTTAAACTCTAACTCAGTTGACACCTACGGATAGATGACGTGCCAATGCTAGCATGCATATGTGATACACACATGCAAATAGAGACAGAAAAGAGCAGAAGAAAAATAAAGTGGAAAAGTTTGAGGCAATATCTGAAGAGTTTTTGTTACGGTTCTTCCAGCTCACTGTAGAGTCCTTGATTGTAGGTCGATCTTGCTTCTCGTTGGGGCCCAGTATTCTTCTTAAACCTTGTTTGCTGTAGGAGATTTTTCTCTCTTCAGTGGAATCAGAGGCTTGTGAGAAAGAGATGGGAGCAGACATGAGAGATCTTCTCAGTCCAGGAGCAAACAGACACTCTCTAAGTTCAAACTGATTGTACAATTCAGAAAAACCTTGGTTACCAAGTTAGTCATGTGACTAACTAGTCTGACCACGTCTTGGATTGAATCACCTTAACAGTCTCTGGAATGCTCCTCTTACACACAATACCCGGTGATCAAAAGTCCATTGTGGGTTGAATGTGTCAGGGAATGGTCCCTTGCCCTTCCAATCACCATCTGTTAATATGCAAATGTCTTTTCTAGCCAGGGCTTATTTGTTTAACAAGTCCTTTCTTCACTCCAGTAACAATTTAAATCAATGTTCTTGACAAAATTAATGTGCCTCATACTTGGCAGGTGGGAATCTAGCTTGACACTGTACACAGGTTGTAGCAATGTGGGGTATTCGTGATAGATGTCTATCAGTCAGGAGTGATCTTGATTGCTCTCTCTCCCTCCTCTCTCTCTCTGTCTGTCTGTCTGTCTCTCTCCCCCTCCCTCTCTGTGCTACCCCCTCTCTCTCTCTCTGTTCCCCCTCTGTGTTGTCCCCCCTCTGTGTGGTCCCTCTGACTCTGTGTCATCCCCCGCCTCTGTATTGTTCCCTCCCCTCTCTGCGTCACCCTCCCTGTCTCTGTCCCCCTCTCCGTCTTTGACCCCCCTCTCTCTTTCCTCGCGCTCTATCTCTGTACCCCATCTCTCTGCCACCTTCTCTCTCTCTGTACCCCATCTCTCTGCCACCCTCTCTCTCTGTCCCCCCTTTCTCTCTGCTCCCTTCCAACCCTGTTCCCCCCTCTCTGCCACCTTCTCTCTCTCTCTGTCCCCCCTTTCTCTGTCCCCTCTCTCTCTTCCCCTCTCTCTCTCCATCCCCCTCTCGTTCTTTGCCCCCCCCTCTCTCTCTGTCCCTTTCTCTCTGCCCTCTCTCTATCCCTCCTTTCTCTGTTCCCATCTCTCAAAGAACAAAGAACAAAGAAAATTACAGCACAGGAACAGGCCCTTCGGCCCTCCAAGCCTGCGCCGATCCAGATCCTCTACCTAAACATGTCGCCTATTTTCTAAGGGTCTGTATCTCTCTGCTTCCTGCCCATTCATGTATCTGTCTAGATACATCTTAAAAGACGCTATCGTGTTCGCATCTACCACCTCCGCTGGCAACGCGTTCCAGGCACCCACCACCCTCTGCGTAAAGAACTTTCCACGCATATCCCCCCTAAACTTTTCTCCCTGCCTCTTTCTCTCTCTCTATCCCCCCTTACTCGCTGCCCTCTCTGTCTCTCTGCCCCCTCTGTTTCCCTTTCGCTCTGCCCCTTTATCTTTCCCCCTTTTTCTCTCTCTCTCTGTTCCGTCTCTCTCTTTCTGTCCCTCTTTCTCTCTCTGTCCCCCCTTTTTTGATGCCCTTCTCCCTCTCTCACTCTTATCTCTACCCACTCTCTCTCTGGCCCCCCTTTATCTCTGCTGCTCTCTCTCTACCTCCTCTCTCTCTATCCCCCTTTCTCTTTGCCCCTCTCTTTCTCTCTCTGTCCTCTCCTTTCTCTCTGCCCCCTTCCCTCTCTTCTCCCCCCACCCTCTCTCTCTGACTGTTGCCGAGAGGGGCAACAGCAGTTTCCGAACTTCAGACAGCTTTGTGGTTTTCCAGCGGACTTTAACAGAGAAAGGAACCCACTGGAAAACCATGAAGCTGTTCAAAGTTTGGGGAGGCAGTGATTTGGGGGTAATGTCACTGGACTAGTAATCCAGAGGCACAGGCTAAAGCCCTGGGGGCATGGATTCGAATCCCACCACGGCAGATGGTGAAATTTGAATTCAATTAATAAAAATACAGTATTTAAAAAAGCTAGTCTAATGGTGACCATGAAACCATTGTCGATTGTTGTAAAAACCCATCTGGTTCACTAATGTCCTTTAAGGAAGAAAATCTGCTGTCCTTACCTGATCTGGCCTACACGTGACTCAAGACCCACAGCAATGTGGTTCACTCTTAACTGCCCTCTGAAATGGCCTAGCAAGTTACTTAGTTTTAACGGGCAATTAGGGATGGGCAACAAATGCTGGCCTTGCCAGCGATGCCCACATCCCTTGAATGAGTAAAAAAAAACACTGCTCCCACTCCCAGCACCGATCAGCTCTCCAGCGGGTTCCAATTTTTTTTAAAATCCAGTCTTCTCAGAAAGAAGAAGCCAATGGGAAATTTCTCATCCCTGAAATTACTAGTCACGGCCCTCAAAATTTCTTACCACGGACATTGGACACATTGCTGACCCCTGCCCATACTTAACATTCACCCTCCACAAATAGTGTCCTTTGCAAACACTCCATTACCAGCATTCACACATCTCTGCTCTCTCTCCTCACAGAAGAGAGCACACAATGGTGGGGGGGGGGGGGGGGGTGGTGGGGTGGGGTGGGGGGGTGAGGCAGAAACACAGAGGGTGGCTCTCCAGTGACAGGCGTCATGATTGTATGTGTGGGCCTGAGTATTAGAGACAATATGGTACTTAGAAGAGATACTGGAGGTAATTCAGTGTTTTGGGGAAAACACCTGACGTGGGGTTTGTTATAAGGTCAGATAGGTAGATGCTGCTGTAGTGAACAGTAGTGTTTAACAAAGCTTGTTAAATCTTTGTTAAAGTTAAATCTGTGACTTCAAGTGTGATTCTTCAGTCTGAAATGTGACATTGGCAACAAGGTTATAAAGACAAACAATACAGAGGTAAATTTGGGGATATTTAGAGTTGTATTTGCTGGAGCTGATATGTCTGCGGTCCGGGAAATTGAGCCATTTGATCCGACAGGTGATGCCAGTTCTAACAGTGTGAAATGGAAAGCGTGACTGGAGGAGTTTGAAGTGAATGCTGACAGTCGTGGTTTGTTTTTGGATGGGGCAATGGAGGTGCAGAAAGCACAGTGATGGGCCTTATTGCTATTAAATGCGGGTGTGTTGGTGAGGGAGACTTTTAAGACATTGCCTGACCTGGGAGAAAAGGCAGATTATGAACGTGCAGTGAAAGCTTTGCAGGACCATTATGTAGTGGCGCCAAATGCCACATTCCAAAGGCATGTTTTCCGTCAAATGAGACAGAAGGAGGGGGAAACAGTAGGCCAATTGGTCACTCATCTGAGGCAGGTATCAGATGGATGCAATTATGTTGTGACGGATCTGAATAACCAAATAATGGATCAGGTGATCCAGCATTGCAAGTCGGATAAGTTGAGACGTAGGCTGCTGGAAAGAGGAAGTGAGTTACCGTTGGATGACACTTTGAAAATAGCAGCTGCATTGGAAGCAGTGGATGGATAAGTTCACAGCATGAAACTTGGTCCCATTTCCACCAACGGCACAACAAAATCTGAGGTTAAACGAGTGACACAACGGAATCTAGGTATGCATAAATGTAAACAGCAAAAGTCTGAGAGAGAGAGTTTCAAATGTGGCAACTTGGGGCACTGTGGAAGAGATCATTTCTGTCCCGGCCAAGGGAAAGATATACAGAACATGTGGGGGCAGAGACCATTTTGCCAAGAAGTGCAAAAGCAAAGCTGAACAGAATGGGAAGCCTGGCAAACCATGTAAAGGAAAGATAAATGGAAGTAGTACAACTGTGAGACGAGTTGAAGAAGATGCAGTGAGTGAGGACATGAATAGCAACTGTGGACACATGTTTTCTGTCAATGGAAGCAACCATGAGAGAGTTCCAGTGATTGTTGGGGATGTTGAAGTGACCATTATTGTAGATTCAGGCAGTGTCAGTAATGTCATCAGCAGAGCACTGTGGGAGGAACTGAAGACAAAGAGAATCAAGTGCACATCTCGAAAATATGTCAAAAAGCTTTATCTTTACACAGCTAAAATTCACAATTCAAACTGTTGGATGTTTCACTGTGAGTGTGAGAGTCAGAAATCAGAGTGTAGAGGCAGAGTTCATAATGATTGAGGAGGATGGTAAGCCACTTCTGAGTAGAGAAACTGGCCAAGCCTTGGGGGTGCAACACATTGGATTGAAAGTGAATTCTGTGAAATCCTATGCTGAGCTTGGAGAGGAATTTGGACCAGAGTTTCAAGGAATTGGGAAGTTGCACAACCGCCAAGTGAGATTAACAATTGACAAGAACATGAAGCCTGTAGCTCAGCCTATACGCAGAACACCTTTTGGTCTGAGAGGGAAAGTTGAGGCAAAGATCAAGGAACTGGTTGACCAAGACATCATAGAGCCAGTTGAAGGACAAACACACAGATCTTCGCTAGAGCAGGAAGCTAAATCATTAGTGCGGTTTGTGGCAGTTAATGCTACACCCAGAGCAATGACAACTAGAGAGATTGAAAGAGAGTCAGATAATAATCCAGAATTGAATGACATCAGACAGAGAATCCAAGCTGGAAATTGGGAGAATTGCTCATTCAGAGCATACATGAGATGAACTGTGCACAATTGGGAAGTGTATTCTCAGACAGACTTATAGTGCCACAAAAGCTTTGGCCTAGACTGGTGATTCGAGCTCATGAGGGTCACTTGGGAGTGGTTGGTACTAAGAAAACTTATGAACTAAATTATGGTGGCCAGGGATTGAGAAAGATGTGGAGCAGTTTGTCAAAACATGTCATGGATGTCAACTTGTCAGTAGACCCAATCCACTAGAGGCAGTACACAGCACACTGTTACCGGCTGGACCATGGGAGGATGTAGCAGTTGGCTTCTTAGGCCCATTTCCATCAGGAGAGTCCATACTAGTGGTGATTGACTATTACAGCAATTATTATGAGTACGTGGTAATGAAGGCTACAATGGCAGAGAAAACAGTGTTTGCATTGACTGAAATATTTGCAAGCCATGGTCTACCAGTCACTTTGTATTTAGACAATGGGCCACAATTCATTTCACAGTCCTTTGCAGATGACATGCAAGTCACAGGCATTCACCATCGCAGAGTAACCCCTAAATGGCCACAGACAAATGGGAAAGTGGAAAGACAAAACCAATCCTTAGAGAAACAGATGAGGATTGCTCAGTCTGAGTGTAAAGACTGGAAGGAGATGTTGTTGTCATATGTGGCTGTGCATAGAGCAACTACACACACTACGATGGGAAAGAGCCCAGCTGAATTGTTATTTGGATACAAAATACACAGCAAGATACCAGAGCTGAGGGGCATTTGAGTTGATCAGGAGTTTTGAGATAATGATGCTGAGAAAAAGGGTGCTGCAAAGTTTTATGCAGACCACAGACGGAGACATAGACAGTCTGATGTGATGCCAGCTGATGAAGTATTGCTGAGACAGGACAGTCCGAGCCGTTTATGGTTATTGTCAAGAATGGGACACAGTGAGACTGTGCAGTCACCAAAAGAGTACGGTATGACAGAAATTCTTCATGCAACAGCATGGTGACAGCAGCAGATGAACCAGATGTAGGAGCTGAGGCAAAGCTGACATTCAGCAACTCAGAAGTCCAAGTCAGTGATGCTGTTGGCAGACAGACAGCTTGCTATCCAGAGGGAGAAACATTGGTTCCAGAGGGGCTGACGACATTTCCTAGTCCTGACGTGGTGTCCCCAGTTCCTGAGACAACAGGAAGACCATGGCACGAGAGGAGACCACCAAAATAATATGAAGATTTTGTGTTGTGATTATATTCAAAACGAAAAGCGTGTGTGCAAAACATTGGCCTTGGAAGCAAATGTAATTGAAGCAATTCATTTACTCAGTGAGTTAGCAAAATAATGACTTGTTAAGTTTGGTTACAAAATTCATCATAGTATGTTTGCTAAGAGATGGAATTTAAGCTATATATGCCAAGTAGGTAAATCATGGACATGTTTTAGTCTGATAAGGGAGGAATGTCATGATTGTATGTGTGGGCTTGAGTGTTAGAGACTATGGTTGGAATTTTACGCCACCCCAACGAGCCGGACGGTGGCAGGCGTGTGGCATAAAATGGAGCGGGAGGCACCGGGAGGCTTTCCTGACCCGCTCCCACCTCTGTTCCCCCCTTTACATCGGGCTGGGGTGGGCAACAAACAGCCCGCCCACCCCAGGTCAATCAATGCCCATAAGTGGCCATGTAACAGCCACTTAAGGGCCCTCGCCCGCCTCCACGCAGATTTTAGACGTGGCAAGCAGGCGTCCTGGAACCAGGAAAAGCCACCTGGGAAAAGCAGGCAGCTTCCAATCATCTCGGCGGGGGCCTGTTTATTGGGCACAGGGTGCCCGATGGAGGGCTGCCCCCACTACCCCAGCCACGCCCAAGACCCAACATGCCTCCCTTCCCCCCAAACAACCACCGTTGCCTTGCCGGGGCCCGACCGATTACCTCTGGCGAGGCAACCAAAACATACCTGCCTTCCTGGTCCCAGGCATCTTCTGTGCACGCTGGGCTGCAGCCCCAACAGTGGCCACTGCCCCCAGTGGCGCTGCTGGGTCTAAGAGCTGCCGGCCCGCTGATTGGCTGGCGGCTCAATGAGGTGGGACTTCCTCCCTCAAGTGGGTGGAAGTCCTGCCTCGGAACAATTAAAGCCTGGGGACCCATAAAATACGGAAGGGATCCCCAGGTGAGGTGGAAGCGGGATCGCCACTGACTTTTACGTCGGAGGCTGGTTCCCTTCCACCCACCTATATGATACTTGGAATTGAAACTGAAAGTAACTCAATGTTTTGGGGAACACACCTAACCTGGGATTTGTTGTAAGGTCAGGTAGGTATATGCTGCTGTAGTGAACAGAAGTGTTCATTAAAGCTTGTTAAATCTTTGTTAAAGTCTGTGACTTCAAGTTTGATTCTACGGCCAGAGATGTGATAGCAGGCACCTTACCAGCCACTGTCAATGCCTGTCCACCTGATCCACTAGGAAGGCAGTCTTGTTCCAGGAGGTTATAAATGTCAGCAGAGATCTGCCATGAATGTTTGAGCCTCCTGAGACACTGGTGCTCACACATGTCAGGAGAGCTGATCTTCAGCCTGTAGCCCCTGTGTTGGAGGTCCCGCCTCCTTCCAGTTGGATCTCGGTGTCTATCCCTTCTGCCCTGTGGAGAGGCATGCGGTTGGTGTTGACAGTGGTCCTCTTGTCCCTCATCAGAGGTACAAGGTGCATCTGCATATGCTCCTCCCATGCTGTCATGAAGGCTGGTAGCAGGCAAGTGTTGCTGAAGGTGCGTGGTGCAAAATAGGTGAAGTGACTTCAAAGAAGTTGTCAATGATCTATCAAGCAGTGAGAGCACTCTCCAAGAAGGAGTGTTGTGAGCAGCAGCCTCTCACCTGGCCATGGCTGGAGATCTTCAGTTTCACTGATCAAAGGCTTCCCAGCCTGTCAGTTTCACTGATGAAGCTCTCTCTGCTGTGTACGCGCCTCCGTGACCCTGGGGGGTATCTGACTGCTCGGGAAATAGGCGCCCTGGCTGTTAAAGCCAGAAGGCTAGGTTAAAACAGCAGTTAAGTACCTATTATAACACTTAAATGCCTTATCCAACAACTCTAAGGGGCTCCCTGCTCACCTTCAATTTAGCCTCAGTGAAACCCAGAAGAGGGTGGGTTGATGTTGGGATTCTAACCTGTCATTACTTTTTGGGGATTTAACTTGCTGTATGCGCTAAGACCCATCTCCCTATGCCTGGGGAAAACTCACACGGGGGTCTCCTCTCTGAATTCCACTTGCATTACATTTGTACAGGGGCCTGCAATGGGCAGAATTTCTGTCCACTCCAAACATGGCCCCTGATGATAGAGACAGTGGGGGTTAAGGGGTGGGAATTCTCACACTGGGAATTTCCACAGCCACAACCTCTTTATTGGCCAGTGATCATGACATTGGCATTAAGGCCCTTTGAGCAATGGATGTGGGGCCTGTCTGGGGGAGGTTCAGGTCAGCCTCCGACCAGAAAATTGACAGCATAATTAGTATGAACTTGTGGTAACAGCTAGCCTGCAGGCAACCTGCCAGCTCTGCTTCTCCTGCGTCTCCATCTGGTGGGTACCCAAGTTGTACCCAATTAGCTCACTGATGCTATTTAAATTAGCTGACCCCAACTTGACCCCAGATATTCCAGTGGGGTCAGAGGCAGAGGTCGTCAGTGTCCACACGGCCATACCTCCACATGATTGCAGATTTTTAGCCCTGCTATGTTTTGGGGATGCATCATGATTCATCACATTCTGGGAAAGAGAAAATTGGAGAACTATTTTTCATTTTCATTGACTTCAATGAAAATGGCAATTGCGAGGGATTATATAATGGGTGGCTGAATCAATATTGCCCAACGTCAAAATTACCCCAGATACTTTTCTTTCTTTTTACAACCAATATAACCAGACCAAATGAAATTCTTAGCGTCCCTTTTGATGAGTCTTGGATATAAGTAACATTGCCACCTCAACTCCATGGAGTTCCATCTCACCAACATGACATGAAAGTGTGGGTGGGCTGAGTAAGCTGAAAACCAGAAAAATCACAAGAACACAAGAAAGGGGAGCAGGAGCAGACCATATGGCCCATTGAGCCTGCTCCACCATTCCATATGATCATGGCTGATCTTGGGTTCAACTCCACTTTCCCGCCCACTCCCCATATCCATTGATTCCCTAAGAGAGCAAAAGTCTGTCTATCCCAGCCTTAAATGTATTCAAATATAGAGCAGCCAAACCCTCTGAAATTCCAAATATTCTCAACCCTTTGAGTGAAATAATTTCTCCTAATTTCAGCGCTAAATGATTGTCCCCTTATCCTGAGACTGTGCCCCCGTACTTTAGATTTCCCAATCAGAGGAAACGATCTCTCAGTGTCAACCCCAACGAGCTGTACCTGTCCCCCCCTAGGCTGCACATCACTCCTCAGATGATAGGAGACCTTTCACAATATGTAAATGCCTTGGAAGAAAAACCAACCCCTTTCCCAATAAGCTAGTGATATCACCGAGGTGGATGTCAGGAATGAGGCATCTCCTTTACATTCCGATAGGTTTTTTGCTCATTCAGACTTGAAACAAATTCTATTGGAGCTTTTGTCTGGCATGGCACCTGCTTTATCTAACCACAAAGTCCCAGGACAAAGGGCAAAGGAAATACTTGCGACCATTGCTTCATTTTAAAATCCCACCCCTTTGTCTTGGCTACAAATTCACATGAAAGACATGTGATATTGAAGAATTTTACAACATGATGATGCATTGGCATCAAAACGCCAGCAGTAATTTCTAGGCTAATATTAGAGATGACTATCAAAATAGCTTAGAAGAAGATAAATATTGCAGCAAATCTGATATTTAGAAGATGTTAGTGCAATATATTTTTAAGTCTTTAAAAAATTTGACAACTTGTCAGAACATACAGTTTGAGGAGGTAGTGCAGAAGGAAGTTACAGTTATGCGACAAAAATGAACCATTATTGTCTGATGGATTATTTATTGGATTCATTCTTTCTTTCATAATGACTAAACAATTCCACCTCCGTAAAATTGTCGGCATCCCCTCCCCTCCCACCCTTGTTGCTCAGCGACTTTGCAGCTCAGAATGTGTCTAGTAGTCCCCCAGGGATAAGTACTGGGATCTAGGTTTTTCACTATATTTACAAATGACTTAGGTGAAGGAGTAGAAAGCCATATACTAAGTTTACTGATAGCACCAAGTTAGGAGGCACAAATAATGTATTTTGGAGCAGAAAATTGCAACAGGACATTGATAAACTAAATGGTCAATACTGTGGCAGATGGAGCTCCATGTGAGGAAATATGAGGAAGAAAGATAGATCAGAGTATTTTCTAATGCTGAGAAGCTAGGAACTGTGGAGAAGTGGAGAGATTTAGGAATTCAAGTACAGAAATCACCAAAAGCTAGTGAACAGGTACAAAAAACTTTTAAAATGCTAATGGTATGTTGGCTTTTATCTCAAGGGGGCTGGAATACAATGGGGTGGATCTTATGTCAGAGCTGTACAGAACTTTGGCTAGACCTCATCTGGAGTACCGAGTTCAGTTCTGGATGCCACTCCTCGGGACGGATATTTTGGCCTTGGGGTGGAGTGGGGGGGGGCGGGGGGATGCAGCCGGTGGGGGGGGGGAGTGGTGGGAGAGTGGGGTGCAACACAGATTCGCCAGAATAATACTGGGGCTAAATGCATTAAAATATGAGGACACGTTATATAGACTAGCCTTGCACTCGCTTAAATATAGAAAATTAAGTGATGATCTAATTGGGGTGTTTAAGATGATTTAAAGGATTTTATAGGATAGATAAAAAGAAACCATTTCCTCTGGTGTGAGAGTCTGGAACAAGGAGACATAGGGCGGGATTTTGTTCTCATCCCAATGGCGGGTTTAGTGGCAGTGGGGCGGGGGAGGGGGGGGCGGAAAATTGGGGCAGAATCACCCGCCAGGGAACTCGATGCCTGAAATCTCAGTTTCGATTCTCCCAGGAGCGGAATAGGCCGTCAACAACCTTTCCGCTCAGAGGCCAATTAACGGCCTCTCCCCACTGCCACTGGAATCTTACCAGCGGTGAGGGAGGGGGTGTCCGCTGCACAGGGCGGATGCCTTGTAAATTGAGGTGCACTCCCTGCGGGCTTGGGGTGGGGTCCCTCCTTAGTGGGCAATTTGTGGCCCAAAAAATTATCAATTATGAACTAATTGAATGGCAGGACAATCTCAAAGCGCTGAATGGCCTATTCCTGCTCTGATATTCTTCTGTTCCCAAACCCTTATAATAGAGTCATAGAGTTATACAGCACAGAAACAGGCCCTTCGGCCTATCGTGTCTGTGCCGGCCATCAAACCTATCTATTCTAATCCCATTTTCCAGCACTTGGCCCGTAACCTTGTATGCTATGGAGTTTCAAGTGCTCATCTAAATATTTCTTAAATGTTGTGAGGGTTCCTGCCTCTACCACCCCTTCAGGCAGTGTTTTGCAGATTCCAACCACCCTATAGGTGAAAAGATTCTTCCTCAAATCCCCTCTAAACCTCCTGCCTCTTACCTTAAATCTATGCCCCCTGGTTATTGACAACTTTGTTAAGGGAAAAGGTTTCTTCCTATCTACCCTATCTATGCCCCTGATAATTTTGTGTACCTCAATCAGGTCCCCCCTCAGCCTTCTCTGCTCTAAGGAAAATAACCCTAGCCTATCCTGTCTCTCTTCATAGCTGAAATGCTCCAGCCCAGGCGACATCCTGGTGAATCTCCTCTGCACCCTCTCCAGTGCAATTACATCCTTCCTATAGTGTGGTGACCAGAACTGTACACAGTACTCCAGCTGTGGCCTAACTAGCATTTCGTACAGCTCCATCATAACCTCCCTGCTCTTATATTCTATGCCTCGGCTAATAAAGGCAAGTATCCCATATGCCTTCCTAACCACCTTACCTACCTGTGCTGCTGCCTGCAGTGATCTATGGACAAGTACACCAAGGTTCCTCTGACCCTCTGTATTTCTTATGGTCCTACCATCCATTGTATATTCCCTTGCCTTGTTAGTCTTCCCAAAATGCAACACCTCACACTTCACAAGATTAAATTCCATTTGCCACTGCTCTGCCCATCTTACCAGCTCATCTATATTGTCCTGTAATCTAAGGCTTTCCTCCTCATTATTTATGACACCACCAGTTTTTGTGTCATCTGTGAACTTACTGATCATACCTCCTATATTCTCGTCTAAATCATTAATGTATACTACAAACAGCAAGGGTCCCTGCACCGATTCCTGCGGTACACCACTGGTTTCAAGCTTCCAATCACAAAAACAACCCTCGACCATCACCCTCTGTCTCCTGCCACTAAACCAATTTTGGATCCAATTTGCCAAATTGCCGTGGATCCAATGCGTTCTTACCTTCTTGACCAATCTCCCATGTGGGACCTTATCAAAAGCCGTACTGAAGTCCATGTAGACTAAATCAACTGCTTTACCCTCATCTACACATCTAGTGACCACCTCAAAAAATTCAATCAAGTTAGTCAGACACGATCTCCCCCTGACAAAGCCATGGCTGACTATCCTTGATTAATCCCTGCCTCTCCAAGTGGAGATTAATCCTGTCCCACAGAATTTTTTCCAATAGTTTCCTAACACTGATGTTAGAGTCACTGGCCTGTGTCTCCATCACCTCTAGACTGAACCACTTCAACACACACCTTGCTGGCCTTTTGTTCTCTACCCTCTAAACACTCCAACTTATTGAGACACTCTGTAGTAAATATCCTGACCCACAGTGTCTATCAATCCTGTCCTTGGTGGTACTTATTGTCTCTCTAGCTTCCAAGATATTAACTTTAAAATTTTCATTATCATCTTTAATCACCTCCATGGCCTCACCCCATCCTAGCTCGACAATGTCTTTCAGCCTTTTCTCCTCCTGCATATACACCCTACTGAGCCAGCGGCGCTTGAGATGGCTTGGCCATGTGAGCCACATAACAGATGGCAGGAACCCCAAAGACGCATTGTACAGCGAGCTCGCCACAGGTATCAGACCCACCGGCTGTCCGTGTCTCCGCTTTAAAGACGTCTGCAAACGCGACATGAAGTTCTGTGACACTGATCACAAGTAGAGGGAGTCAGTTGCCAGTGATCACCAGAGCTGGCGGGCAGCCATAAAGGTGGGGCTAAAGCGTGGCAAGTCGAAGAGACTTAGCAGTTGGCAGGAAAAAAGATAGAAGCGCAAGGGGAGAGCCAACTGTGTAACAGCCCCGACAACCAATTTAATCTGCAGCACCTGTGGAAGAGTCTGTCACTCTAGAATTGGCCATTACCCACTCCAGGCGCTGCTTCACAAACCACTGATCACCTCTAGGCACTTACCAATTGCCTCTTGAGACAAGGAGGCCAAAGAAGAAGAGATAATGCACAGAAAACAAAAGAGAGGAAAAGAAAGACGGGATTAAGAGAAAGAGATAGATAGGAAAAGTTATTTTAAATGTTTTTAAGTCTCCAGCACTAATTAAATTCTGAAGGAATTCGGCTAGTCCACTCCCCAGCACTTTCTCAGTAACCCTGCACATTTTTTTAAAATTTCAGGTGCTTATCCAATTCCCTTTTGAAAGCCAAGATTGAATCTGCCTTCACCACACTCTCAGTCAGTGCATTTCAGATTCTAACCACTCGTTGTGTAAAAGAATGTTTTTTCATGTCACCTTTGGTTCTTTTGCAATCACCTTAAATCTGTATCCTCTGGTTCTCAACACTTTTGCCAAAGGGAAAAGTTTCTATCTACTCTGTCCAGAATGCTCATGATTTGAATACCTCTATCAAATCTCCTCTCAACCTTCTCTTCTCCAAGGAGAACAACTCCAGCTCCTCCAATCTATCCTCTGAAGTTCCTCATCCCTGGAAACATTCTCATAAATTCTTTCTGCACACTCTCTAAGGCCTTCACATCCTTCCTACAGTGTGGTACCCAGAATTGGACACAATACTCCAGTTGAGGCTGAACTAGCGCTTTATAAATGTTTCATCATAACTTCCTTGTTTTGTACTCTATATCTTGATTTATAAAGCCCAGGATCTCGCATGCCTTTTTAACCAGTTTCTCAACTTGTCCTGCCACCTTCAATGATTTGTGCACATATACCCCAAATTGTAACAATGCACATAGTCCAGCCTTAATTAATGGCAACACACACAAAGATATTTGTCTCACTTCCAATTTCTTGTAGTGCCAAATGTTTAGATTGAAAACTGATGAATGTTTGCGACAGAAGCTCATCAATTTGGTAGTTTCTTGAGTTGCATTAGCAGTAATCATTGTTCCTAGATTTTTCGCTCACAAGAATCTGAGCAGAGAAATGAAGCAGCACTATTTATATTTGCTTAACAAGTAGGGTACTAACCCTGCCACAATCTGTAGGGTCTGCCAAATATAAAACACTTTGATGAGTTCCCACATATTGGCAGGTCACCATTTGAGCAGAAATGCATGTGCTGTGGCAAGACTTTAAAGGTTTACAGCAGCTTAAAGGACAGAACAGTAAAATCATAAATTTCTAGCAGTAAAAGATAAGAATCTCAAAATTTGAAACTGTTGTAACTGCTGAATCAACCATTCAGGAACCTCCACCAGTGATTCTGGGGAATATCCAAGGTCAGTAAAAGGTGGCTAATCATTCATTGCTTCTGCAGCCACTGTGGCAATTTTAAAGGATGTCTCCATTCCCTCATAAATTGAGACAATTAGAACCATAGGGCAGGCAGAATTCCTTTGGGGTTCGTGCTAAGACTGAGGCCTGGACACCAGGTGGGCCCCACAATTGCCAGAAAGGAGTCTGTAGCGCCATCTTTTCCTCAAAGTATTGGCTGCGCATCGGAACTCAGGCATTGACCAAGGAAATTCTTGGTCTAGAAGTCTCCACTAACACTACCCACCCCCATCCTGGCCATGTCAGTTCTGATAGATGAGTCAGTGTTTGGGTAGGCAGAGGTTCCATCCCAAAAAAGTCCTCCCTACTGCCTAGTAGCATATCCAGGTCTTGGCTTAATTATTTGGCTTTCCCTTGCACTGACAAAAGAAGTACAGCAGTAGTGTGCCAGAATTTTGACGTCAAGATCTGTGAAAATTACAAAAGATGAATGAGGTCCCCATGTTCACAAATGAGGCACTGGAAGTGCTTCTAACTAAAGTTGGGCAGAGGAATAGGGCATTTGGTACCCCACAAAAATGTCCATCAAGGAGAACAGCACAGCAGTAATGAGAGAAATTGGCCATGGCTCCCAGTGCCTATTCCACCGCCTCATACAAGCCAACAAAGTTTCGCAAAATGTTTAACAACTGTACAAGTTCTGTCGAGGTAAGAGGAGTCAGCCACACTTTTTAAGAATGCAATGAACTAAGTACTTGTGCAACTTGCAGTCAACACATCCCCCTATTGTACTAAAGTGCTTCAGTAGCTCACCATCAATCCCCAAGTAGAGCTCTTTATACTCCCAATATTCAGCTGCAAGTGTTCCTTCACTTACATCCTCACATGGTATGTAATTGCTTGGTTGATGCACATGCCATCACTCCCATTGTGTTCTGCATGTTGCTTTCTGGGTTCGACTGCATTTCACAGCAACTTAATATTTTTGGCATTCTTTTTGAAAATGGAAGACTGCCCAGAACATCAGAGAGAGGGAATGAGGGACAATGACCACAGGTGGTGAACCTTCTAACCTGCACGTCTTCACCTCCGACAGAATGGAAATTTTGATGTGCATGAATGAAACAGTAGAAAATCGGACAGGCAAAAATAACTTGTCTTGTTATGGATCCCTGTCAAGATTCTCCATTGTCTATTTAAAACTTGCATTCCTTGGATCAATGAAACAAAAGCTAACAAACTCATTACAGCAGCAAAAACATCATCAATTTCTGAAACACTGCTCACATACAGAGACAGACATCTCAGCATACTTTATCTGATGACTGACAATGAATGGACTCTGAGCAGCAGGAAGAAAGGGAAAGGCAAGGGTTAGGAAGGCATAGTCAAAGAGAAAGGTCTTCAAAAGGCAAAACAAGGACAGAAGTGACATGGTAGAATTACTAAGGAAGTGCCTGTGATTGAGCAATTAGTTCACATCTGAAACCTATAGTCACTTTGTTTCTCATTCACCTTTCTTGCCAGGCTCTAAGTTTCTATTTATGTTGCTGTAGTATTCAGCATGATAATTCCCAAGGTTTATGTTTCTTTTTCATTCTCTGGTTGTGGATGTTGCTGGCAAGGTCAGCATTATGCTGCATCCCCAGTTGCCCTTGAGAAGGTGGTGGTGGCTCTACTTGAACTGCTGCAGTCTGTGTGGTGAAGATACACCCATAATACTGTGAGGGAGAAGTTACATGCTTTTGACCCAGTGACAATACAGGAACTATGATAATGTCCAAGTCAGGATGATGTGTGACTTATTGGTGAATTTGGAGTTGATGGTGTTCCCAAGCACTTGATGCCCTTGCTCGAGAGGACAGAGGTTGTGGATTTGGGAGGTGCTGCCGAAAAATTATTGGTGTGTTGCTGCAGTGCATCCTGTAGATAGCTACGCTGCATGCATGCTGCACAGTTGATGGATGGTGTGGATGTTTAGGTAGGTGTTTAGACTAGTGAGAAACTCCTGCATCAATGTCCTGAGCCTGAGATGATTGGTTTCTAATTGTCACAGCCAACTTGCTTTGAACCAGGTATGACCCCAGTCACTGGAATGCTCCTCCTCACTCCACTGCCACAACCCTCCCCAACACCACCAATTTCCATTGACTTGAATTTTGCTAGAAGCTCCTTGGTCCACTCTTAGTCAAATGCTATCTCAATTTCAAGTGTAGTCACTCTCACCTCATCTCTGGAATTCAGCTCTGGTGTCCTTGTTTGGAACAAGACTGTAATGATGTTTAGAGCTGGGTGGTTCTGGCAGATCCAGTGTCGGAAATGGATAGCAGAATGAGAATAGTGCAAAAGAAGTGGGGAGAAAAAGCTTCAAATTATCTTACCTGTTCATCTTTCAGTGAGCCGGGGTAACCATTGCAACTGAAATCCCGAAGAAAATTGCACTCTGTTCCTCACAGAGAAATAAGCTCCAAGCAGAGCACTGGTGATACATTGGGCTGAATCTTAACTTCCAAAAACCGGTGGATTGGGGTCGTGTCAGAGGTTAAAATACAAAAAATCTGGAACAGGAACTGAACCTACCTCGAATCTGGCCACTTGCAGTGCAGGACAAGGGGCAGGAAGTGGATGTCCAAGTGGATTGGTCATTTAAGAACATAAGAAATAGCAGCAGGGGTAGGTCATTCAGCCCCTCAAACCTGTTCTGCCATTCAATAAGATCATGGCTGATCTAATCGTGGCCTCAACTCCACTTTCCTGCCTGACCCCTCCCATAACTCTTGACTCTATTATAGTTCAAAAATCTATCTAACTCAGCCTTGAATATATTCAATGACCCAGTCTCCACTGCTGTCTGGGGTCGAGAATCCCAAAGATTCACGCCCCGCTGAGAGAAGAAATTTCTCCTGATCTCCATCTTAGATGAGCAACCCCCTTATTCTGAAACTGCCCCCTAGTTCTAGATTCCCCTACAAGGGGAAATATCCTCTCAGCATCTATCCTGTCAAGCCCCTTTGGAATCAATATTTAAATTATATTTTGCTTTTTCTATTCTTCCTACCAAAGTGGATAACCTCACATTTTCCCACATTATAGTCAGTCTGCCAAATTTTTTCCCATTTACTTATTCTATCGATATCTCTTTGCAGAGTCTCTGGGCCAAATTTTATTAGGAAGACGCCAGTCCCGCTGTCAGGACCAGGGGCAGGTGAACCCGGCCACAAGCAATCCAGCAGCAGCTGGCCAATAAAGGTCAATGAGGCGTACGACCCAACCAATGTTTTTTTCTAATTCATTCATGGGATGTGGGCATCACTGGCTATGCCAGCATTTATTGCCCATCCCTAATTGCCCTTGAGAAGGTGGTGGTGAGCTGCCTTCTTGAACTCCTGCAGTCCATTTGGGGTAGGTAGACCCACAGTGCTGGTAGGAAGGGAGTTCCAGGATTTTTATCCAGCGACAGTGAAGGAACGGCGATATAGATCCAAGTCAGGATGGTGTGTGACTTGGAGGGAAACTTGCAGGTGGTGGTGTTCCCATGTATTTGCTGCCCTTGTCCTTCTAGTTGGTAGAGGTCGCAAGTTTGGAAGGTGCTGTCAAAGGAGCCTTGGTGCATTGCTGCAGTACATCTTGTAAATGGTACACACTGCTGCCACTGTGCGTCGGTGGTGGAGGGAGTGAATGTTTGTAGATGGGGTGCCAATCAAGTGGGCTGCTTTGTCCTGGATGGTGTCGAGCTTCTTGAGTGTTGTTGGAGCTGCACCCATCCAGGCAAGTGGAGAGTATTCCATCACACTCCTGACTTGTGCCTTGTAGATGGTGGACAGGCTTTGGGGAGTCAGGTGGTGAGTTACTCGCCTCAGGATTCCTAGCCTCTGACCTGCTCTTGTAGCCATGGTATTTATAGAGCTACTCCAGTTCAGTTTCTGGTCGATGGTAGCCCCTAGGATGTTGATAGTGGGGGATTCAGCAATGGTAATGCCGTTGAATGTCAAGGGGAGATGGTTAGATTCTCTCTTGTTGGAAATGGTCAATGCCTGGCACTTGTGTGGCACGAATGTTACTTGCCACTTATCAGCCCAAGCCTGGATATTGTCCAGGTCTTGCTGCATTTCTACACGGACTGCTTCAGTATCTGAGGAGTCATGAATGGTGCTGAACATTGTGCAATCATCAGCGAACATCCCCACTTCTGACCTTATGATTGAAGGAAGGTCATTGATGAAGCAGCTGAAGATGGTTGGGCCTAGGACACTACCCTGAGGAACTCCTGCAGTGATGTCCTGGAGCTCAGATGATTGACCTGCAACAACCACAACCATCTTCCTTTGTGCTAGGTATGACTCCAGCCAGCGAAGGGTTTTCCCCCTGATTCCCATTGACCTCAGTTTTGCTAGGACTCCTTGATGCCATACTCGGTCAAATGCTGCCTTGATGTCAAGGGCAGTCACTCTCACCTCACCTCTTAAATTCAGCTCTATTGTCCATGTTTGAACCAAGGCTGTGATGACGTCAGGAGCTGAGTGGCCCTGGTGGAACCCAAACTGAGCGTCACTGAGCAGGTTATTGCTAAGCAAGTGCCGCTTGATGGTACTGTTGATGACACCTTCTATCACTTTACTGATGATTGAGAGTAGGCTGATGGAGCGGTAATTGGCCGGGCTGGACTTGTCCTGCTTTTTGTGTACAGGACAAACCTGGGCAATTTTCCAATATGCAGGGTAGATGCCAGTGTTGTAGCTGTACTGGAACAGCTTGGCTAGGGGCACGGCAGGTTCTGGAGCACAGGTCTTCAGTATTATTGCTGGAATATTGTCAGGGCCCATAGCTTTTGCAGTATCCAGTGCCATCAGTCGTTTCTTGATATCACGCGGAGTGAATCGAATTGGCTTAAGTCTGGCATCTGTGATGCTGGGGACTTCAGGAGGAGGCCGAGATGGATCATCAACTTGGCACTTCTGGCTGAAGATTGTTGCAAATGCTTCAGCCTTATCTTTCGCACTGATGTACTGGGCTCCCCCATCATTGAGGATGGGGATATATGTGAAGCCACCTCCTCCAGTTAGTTGTTTAATTGTCCACCACCATTCATGGCTGGATGTGGCAGGACTGCAGAGCTTAGATCTGATCCGTTGGTTATGGGATCGCTTAGCTCTGTCTATCGCATGCTGCTTACACAGTTTGGCACGCAGATAGTCCTGGGTTGCAGCCTCACCAGGTTGACACATCATTTTGAGGTATGCCTGGTGCTGCTCCTGGCATGCCCTCCTACACTCTTCATTGAACCAGGGTTGGTCTCCTGGCTTGATGGTAATGGTAGAGTGGGGGATATGCCGGGACATGAGGTTACAGATTGTGGATGAGTACAATTCTGCTGCTGCTGATGGCCCACAGCACCTCATGGATGCCCAGTTTTGCATTGCTAGATCTGTTCGAAATCTATCCCATTTAGCACAGTGATAGTGCCACACAACACGATGGACAGTATCCTCAATGTGAAGGCGGGACTTTGTCTCCACAAGTACTGTGTGGTGGTCAGTCCTACCAATACTGTCATGGACAGAAGCATCTGCGGCAGGCAGATTGGTGAGGATGAGGTCAAGTATGTTTTCCCCTCATGTTGGTTCCCCCACCACCTGCCGCAGATCCAGTCTAGCAGCTCTGTCCTTTAGGACTCAGCCAGCTCGGTCAGTACTGGTGCTACCGAGCCACTCTTGGTGATGGACATTGAAGTCCCCCACCCAGAGTACATTCTGTGCCCTTGCTACCTTCAGTGCTTCCTCCAAGTGCTGTTCAACATGGAGGAGTACTGACTCATCAGCTGAGGGAGGGCGGTAGGTGGTAATCAATAGGAGGTTACCTTTCCCATGTTTGACCTGATGCCATGAGACTTCATGGGGTCCAGAGTCGATGTTGAGGACTCCCAGGGCAACTCCCTCCCTACTGTATATCACTGTGCCACTACCTCTGTTGGGTCTGTCCTGCCGGTGGGACAGGACATACCCGGGGATGGTGATGGCAGTGTCTGGGACATTGTCTGTAAGGTATGATTCCGTGAGTATGACTATGCCAGTCTGTTGCTTGACTAGTCTGTGGGACAGCTCTCCCAACTTTGGCATAAGCCCCCAGATGTTAGTAAAGAGGACTTTGCAGGGTCGACAGAGCTGGGTTTGCCGTTGTCGTTTCCGGTACCTAGGTCAATTTCCTGGTCAGAGTCAGTTCCAGCGGTGGAGAGTGTGGCGTCAGTTGACGCGTTGGCAGGTCCTGGCAACATTTTGAAAAGACTGCCAGCCCTGCAGTTATTTTTGCAGTCTATATACCTGGGAGAGGAGGAGGTCATATAGGCTATGGACAGATGACTGAGAGTAGATCCGGGAGGTCCCACACTTTCCTGATGCCTCCCTCCAGGTGCTTCTACAGGCTGCCAGGGAGAGGAGGCACACAGACAGGAGGAGGAGACTTGGCAATCTAAGCAAACAGACCTGGCTGCGGATAGCAGAGGAGGTCAGAAGCTGTGGGGTAATGCCAAGGACATGGATCCAGTGCTGTAAGCAGCTCAATGGCCTCATCCAGGCAGCGAAAGTGAATACCTCTTAATGCCTGTACCTCTTGGACCTTGCATTTGGTGAAGCAGGAGGGAATGCTGGATGAAGAGGGATTAACCCCTCCTCCCCCCACTAGATATGGGCAAAGTGTCAGGGAAAGCAAGCAAACTAACTGCACCATGGCAAATTGCCCTGAAAGGAGGCCGCTTGTCATAGCAGACCCTCGCGAGACCCTTCAAGGGGCCGCATGCAGGAGGCATCTCTGTGCCCCTATAAGTGGCAGCTGGTCTACCACCAGTCTATCTCTTGGGATTGTTCTCGCTAAGAGACCTACAGCTTCCATCCCTCAGTTTGCAGGAGAAGGTAGCACACAATTGGAGACAGCAGGCCAAGATTGGCAGTGTGCTGCCCATTCTCCATGTCTTAACCCCAATGGAGGAGGAGGAGGCCATGAAATTGGCTGGACCTCAGGATGGCTGTAGCATTGCAGGCGCAGAGGCAGGGGCACAACTTGCTTTCCCACCTGTCTTTGTATCATCGGCAAATTTGGCTACAATACACTCGGTCACTTCATCCAAGTTGTTAATCCAGATTGTAAATAGTTGAGGCCCCAACACAGATCCCTGTGGCACCCCACTAGTTACAGTTTTTACACTAGTTACCTGACTCATTTATCCTGACTCACTGTTTCCTGTTAGTTAACCAATCCACTATACATGCTAATATATTACCCCCAATACTATAAGCCTATGAGCTCTTATCTGTGTAGAAACCTTTTTGTGACATCTTTTCGAATGTCTTTTGGAAATCCAAATGAACTACATCTACTGGTTCCCCTTTATCCACCATGCTTGTTACATCCTCAAAGAACTCTAATAAATTTGTCAAACACAATTTTCACAAAGCCATGTTAACTCTGCTTGATTGTATTATGATTTTCTAAATGTCCTGTTACTACTTCCTTCATAATGGATTCCAGCATTTTCCCAATGACAGATGTTAGGCAAACTGGTCTATTGTTTATATAAAAGCAAAATACTGCGGATGCTGGAAATCTGAAACGAAAACAAGAAATGCTGGAATCAATCAGCAGGTCTGGCAGCATCTGTGGAAAGAGAAGCAAAGTTAACGTTTCGGGTCAGTGACCCTTCTTCGGAAGGGTCACTGACCCGAAACGTTAACTTTGCTTCTCTTTCCACAGATGCTGCCAGACCTGCTGATTGATTCCAGCATTTCTTGTTTTTGTTTCTGATCTATTGTTTCCTGCTTCCTGCCTCCCTCCTTTCTTGAATAGAGGTGCTAAATATGTGGTTTTCCAATCCACTGGAACCTTTCCAGAATCCAGGAAATTTTGGAGATTACAACCAATGCATCCACTATCTCTGTAGTCACTTCATTTAAGACCTTAGGAGGGATGTGGGATTAGCTGAGTTGCTCTTGCAGAGAGCTGGCACAGACACAGTGGGCCAAATAGCCTCCTTCTGGGCTGTAACCATTCTATGATTCTATGCAGACCATCAGGTCCAGGGGACTTGTCAGCCTTTAGTCCCATTAATTTTCCTAGCACTTTTCTCTAGTGAAAGTGATTGTTTTATGTTTTGCCCCTTGATTTTCTTGGGATTTCTTTTGTGCCATCTTCTGTGAAGACAGACACAAAATACTTGTTCAAAGTCTCTACCATCTCCTTGTTTCCCATTATTAATTGCCCAGTCTGACCCTCTAAGGGACCAAAGTTTACTTTAGCTACTCTCTTCCTTTTTATATACTTGCAGAAGCTATTACTGTTTCTTTTATATTTCTTGCTAGTTTACACTGATACTCTAATTTTTCCCTTTTTTTAAGTCATCCTTTGCTGGTTTCTAAAAATTTCCCAAACTTCTGGCATACCACTGATCTTCGCAGCATTGTATACTTTTTCTTTCAATTTGATACCATCCTTAACTTCCTTAGTTAGCCACGGATGGTGCATCCTTCTCATAGAGTCTTTCTTTTTCAATGGTATATATCTTTAGTGAGAGTTATGAAATATTTCCTTAAATGTCTGCCACTGCTTATCTACCATGTTACCTTTTAACCTATTTTCCCAGTCCACATTAGCCAACTCTGTCTTCATTCCTTTGTAATTGTCTTTATTTAAGTTTAAGGCACTAGATTCAGACCCAATTTTCTCACCCTCAAAATGAATGTGAAATTCTACCATATTATGATCTCTCTTGCCTGGAGGATCCCTTACTATGAGATCATTAATTAATTCTGTCTCATTAAACATTACCAAGTCTAAAATGGCCTGCTCCCTTGTTGGTTCCACAGCATATTGTTCTAAGAAACTGTCCCGAATACACTCTATGAACTTATCCTCAAGGCTACCATTATCAATTTGATTTGTCTAATCTATATGAAGATTAAAATTGCCCACAATTATTGAAGTACCTTTCTGACAAGCTGCCATTATTTTTTATTTATACTTTGTCGTACAGTGTAGCTACTGTTAGGGGGGCTATAACCTATTCCCAACAGTGACTTCTTTCCCTTGTTATTTCTTATCTCCACTCAAACTGATTCTACATTTTGCTTGTCCGAGCCAAGATCATTTCTCACTATTGTACTGATCTCATCTTTTATTCACAGAGTTACCCCACCTCCTTTAACTTTCTTCCTATCCTTCTGAAATGTCAAATACCTTTGAATATTCAGCTCCCAGCCTTAGTCATCTTGCAACCAAGTCTCTGTAATGGCTATCATATCATACCCATTTATTTCTATTTGTACCATCAATTCACCTATCTTGTTAGGAATGCTGCATGCATTCAGGTAAAGAGCCTTTAATTCTGTCTTTTTACCATTTTTGCCTACTCTCCTATGTCGTAAATGACTCTATGATACTTAATGATTCTCTAACCCTACTCTTTAAATATTATAATGATGCGGTCTGCCTCACTACTGATGACATCCAGCTCTATCTCACCACTACCTTTCCTGACCCCTCCACTGCCTCTAAATTGTCAGACTCTTTGTCCAACATCTAGTACTGCATGAGTAAAAATGTTTTCCAATTAAATACTGGCAGGTCCAAAGTCATTGGACTGAATTTTATTGTGGGCTTCAGGACCCCAACGTCATGCCAAAAAGCATGTCCTGAGCCCATTACTTGCCAGCAGAGGGACTGGCCCACTGATTTTACTCAGGAACAGCAGACAGCTGCCCCTCCTATTGATAATGGCCCCAGCCCCTGGATTTGGGATTGAATAATACTGCTAAGGTGGTGGTCAGAGGTTCTGCCCCACTGCATCGCTGTCTCCCTCTCCACAGCCTGCTGAAATTTTAGAGTGTGATGTGTTTGATCACAAGTTTGATATTAGTAAGCAGTAATCCTTTGGAACCTTCCTCTTGCTGCCAAGGAGCATCGAGGGAGTTGTCCATTTCTTTCTACAATAGGTTATAAACTGTACTTTCAGGAAATTACTGTCACAAAACAGTGTAAGAAGTTCTTCAGTTGCACTAATGTTGAATGTTTGCATGCACAGTGTTCCAATCCCATTAGGAACAGTTAACTTTTAAAAGAGAAAGTTATTACTGAAGGAATTACAGCACAAAATTTCACATTTTTAATTTAAATAACTTTACCACACAAATGTTAAACAAAGCAAAACACAACTAACTTAACATTACAATTTGAAATCACTTATACTTTAAACTTAGAATCTTAACAAAACATGGAAACATATACTTTAAACTCTAAATCTCAACAGAACACCCCAATTTGACTTTTACTTCCACCCCAAGAGTTCCCTTATACTTTACAGAATCTTAGCAGTTTAGTCACTTCTCCTGGGACCAATCCAAAGTGTACCATAGTTTTTAGGAATTCACTTCAGTTTTCTTTAATTTTCCAGCTGTCTTCTGAGGTATGGGAACTCCTGGGGATTCCCCCACTAGCATACGGCTAGGCAATTCTCCAACACTTTTTCAACACCTCTGGAATCTGGATTTCCAGCTTGGACATGAACCTTTCTCAAAACAGAAATACTCCTGGTTCCTGATAGCCACTTTGCTCCTGAGGCTAGCCGCTTCCAAAGCCAACTGCTTACCAAAAGACAACTAACTTCTGAACCAACTGACTGTGTCAGCACCTGACAAACAGGTACTCCTCTGCAACATCTATCTCAATAGTAAGTGGTATATGTGGGATGTCCCAGGCACCGATTTAAACTAATTATTTCCAACTCCAATCATCTCTTTGATTTCTGATACCCACATGAATAATTGATATTGCTAACAATGACAGAGCTGTGCCTTCCAGACTTTCTGGCTTCAATCCCCAACTAAACAACGCCACCTGCTGTTTTATCGTTCTCACCTTTCTAATTCTGTCTCTGTTAGCACTCATGAAGAGAACTTTGAACTTTAAATCTTGAATGGTCTGCAACCTTTTGAAATTCTTACAGCTACACATTTAATTCCTCAAAACTAAAAATGACCTCTAAAATATGAACATAAGCAATGAATTAGATGATCGTAACAGCAAGAAGAGGAAGAAACAACCACTGTGTGTGCAAAATATAAAGATTTTGGTAATTTAAAAATCTGACTTAGAGGCAGCAAACTAAAACAAGGAAAAATCTAGTTAATGGTATCTCTAATGTGTTAACAATGGGAGTACAAATGCCTGATAAAATCTTAGGCCCTGAAATTCCTGAGGGGGTTCCACCACTTTCCTGCCCCTGACATGGCAAATGATGGATGGACTTCTCAAGCTAGGATCTCTTGCTCCAGTTCTACCATAGGGATCCGATTTTTCTGTGGTTGCAGTTCACCGAATGTGTGGTGGCTTACTGGCCGCAAGGTTGTATTTGGACTCCACCAGTGGCAAAGGTTTCAATTTTCACCAGATTGACCAATTTGCCCAGACAGTCAATAGAAGGGTTGCCAGGATCGAAGGGCGTCGGCCTGGACAACAACATTTCCATCCCTGCCCCCTGACAGTCGGTTTCCATGGGCATTGGACAATTGCGTGTATATACCTCATGCTAATACAGTTCTCTCCCACTGGCCACACAAAACAGTGATGAGGCCAGTGCCAAACAGGCTTCTGCTTACAAAAGACTAAAGTGAGCCAGGTTATGGAGCTAGTGGACTATAAATTAAAAAGATGTAGACTGAGCTTCCATCTCAGTTTAAGCAACATCAATGACTGGCAATCTGACACAAAGAAGAGTTAAACTAATGAAGTAGATCCTTAAAAGTATATGGTTGACTAAAATTTGAAACTCTAATCCCCAGTGGTCGAATTTTTCAAGATGGTAGGCAAAGTTTTCTGGGGAAAAAACTAAAAACAACAGATAAAGGAAAGGGCAATGGAAAAGCATTCTCTATATTCACAGTGGTCCAGACTGAGATAAAATTGCCCTAGTACTAAACAAACATTTTCTTCTATGATATTTGAAACCACTCTTGTGGCATAAATAAAAATTCCCAGTGAATTCAATTCATGTTCAAAATTCAATTCAAAACATGTTCCCTGCAGTTAAAGGCTCACTTTATACTCGAGTTCCTTGAGACCCAATTTTAAACTAACCCATCCAGTGAGATCAAGACAGGTTGGGGTCAGATGCCCATTTTACACCCACCCAATTTAATGCTCCATTGAAGTCAGTGGGACATAAAATTAGGCAGGGCATAAAATGGGCTTGTGACCTGAGTGAGCCCAGTTCCTCTTGGGGCTCAATGGTTCTCCTTGATTAGCATGATAAATATACTCTTACATAGTTTAAAATTACTAAAAAAACTAAACCTGTGATAATTCAGTACAAGGTATATCTTCATGCCACTATCAGACCACCAGGATTCAGGGTGCTTGATGGCAAAGTAAACTGGATATAAAACCTTTTCTAATGAAATACCAGGCCTTACACATTTTTAATCAGGGCAGTTAGCCAGACAGCCATCATACCCAGGCTGGAAAGTGTTACAAGTTAATAACACATTAAAAATTAAATAGCATTATAAACAATATGAGAAAGATGTGTTATGAACTTGAAATGCATCTGTGCCAGTGTTGTCTCCATAATAAATATTTATCAATTTTGATTTGTATCCCTTTTCCCAGATAAGCATCATGGGATTGAAATTATGCTGAGAAATATCAGTAGCAAATAACCAATGGCCATCCATGGCAAGGTACACTGAAAGTCAGAAAATGTGGCCACCCTGTTATTTATTTTTGATCCCATTAGGTTGTTGTTTCATTCTGTCTCTTCTGTTCTGCATCTCTCCACTTTGTTCTGCTTGTTCGCTCTGTCTTTTTTTAGGATGGAGGTGGTGAGTTACATGATATAATATGATGGGGAAAGCAGCACCAACAATTACAGGCTGCATTTGGGATAGGGGTTAAAAGGAAAATGTGGCCCTCAAAGGCTCCATTCCCATTCCATCCCCCAATCACTTGTGTTTCCCCTTCCTCTGACTCTCATTGTGTTATCCACATATTCACCTTCTCACTACATATTCCCCTCCTACCATTCAGTCACTTTCATCATTAATTCCATCTCTTCCTGTTTAAACTACTTGCTGAACCAGTTTATCCTACCCTCCTCCTGCTCTGCTGTGACTGACCTCACCCTTAATTTTCTATCCACTGCCACTCTCTCCACCCAATGACAGATGATGAAAGGCCAGAGACTCCTTCACCCTCAACTAGTTTCCCTCCATGCTTCCCCTTCCCTCTGTCCCTTCCTGTTGACAATATTGAAAATGCTGGTCCCTTTAATTAAACAGGACTCATTTCAGTGTTAACAGAGAGCAGGTGATGCTCATTATAGTTTTGTATTTAAGGGCTGGGTTTTTGCCTAGTTGGGGAGTTGCCTCTGGACAGAGAGTTCGTCCAGGAGGAAAGAGTGGGAACTGATGTTTGGACTGAACTATAAATTGCCAATAAAACAGTTGTGGATCAGAGACCATTCAATGAGATTGTTGCTGATCTGTGGCTAACTCCATATCCCTTAATACCTTTGGTTAACAAAAATATATCAAAATAGTTTTAAAAGTAATAACTGAGCTAGCATCAATTGCCATTTGTAGAAGAGAGTGAAGGAGTGTTTCATAATTTCACTCAGAAAGGTCTGGCTGTAATTTTTTGACATGCCCCCTAGTCCTATACTCCTCAACTAGCATAAGTAGTTTCTCCCTATCTCCCTATCTACCTTATCTGTTCTCCTTAATATTTTGAAGACTTTGATCAAATCACCCCTTAGCCTTCTAAATTCCAAGGACTACAACCCTAGTATGTGTAATATCTCCTCATAATTTAACCCTTGGAGTCCAGATATCATTCTGGTAAACTTCTGCTTAATCCTGCCAAGGCCAATATGTCTCTCCTAAGATGTAACTTCAAACAGTACTCCAGGTGTGGTCTAACTTGGGCTTTGTATCGCTGAAGCATGACTTCTGGCCCCTTCTATTCTAGTCTTCTAGATATAAGGGCCAGTATTCTACTGGCCTTTTTGATTATTTTCTGTAACTGTTTATGACATTTTAATGATCTATGTACCCCCAAGTCTCTTTGGACCTGCATTGTTTCTAGCTTTTCATCATTTAAAAAGTAACCTGTTCTACCCTTTTTAGATCAAAAGTGAATGACCTCACACTTTTCTACATCAAAATCCATTTGCCACAATTTTGCCCATTCACTTGATCTATCAGTATCTCTTTGCAATTTTACTCTTCCATCTACACAGCTTGCAAAGCCTATCTTTGTGTCATAGGCAAATTTGGATATGTCGTTTCTAGCCGATCATCTAATTCGTTATTGAAAAGAGTGAGTAGCTGAGGCCCCAACACTGATCCTTGTGAGATAGCACGAGTCACATCCTGCCAATTAGAGTACCTGCCCATTATCCATACACTCTGTCTCCTTATAGGATGGTATTTTATGCATCTTGCAGCATTTCCAACTGAGGAAGCGGAAGTTGGCAGCATTTTCACTTCTGTCACTTTTGCTGGTTCCCATGCAATCGCGTATTTAAATTAATGTTCCAGTGCAGATGACACCAAAATTGGTGGTAGAGTAGACAGTGAAGAAGGTTGTCTAAGGTTACAACAGGATATAGATCAACTGGGAAAGTGGGCAAGGGAGTGGCAAATGGAATTTAACGCAGACAAGTGTGAATTGATGTATTTTGGGAAGTTAAACCAGGGCAGGACATATACAGTGAATGGCAGGACCCTGGGGAGTGTTCTTGAGCAGAGAGACCTCGGGGTGCAAGTACATAGTTCCCTGAAAGTGGCAACACAGGGTGGTGAAGAAGGTGTATGGCATGCTTGCCTTCATCGACTGAGGCATTGAGTACAAGAGTTGGGACGTCATGTTACAGTTGTACATAACGTTGGTTAGGCCGCATTTGGAGTACTGTGTGCAGTTCTGGTCACTGCACTACAGGAAAGATGTGATTAAGCTAGAGAGGGTGCAGAAAAGATTCACAAGGATGTTGCCTGGTTTGGAGGGCTCGAGTTATAAAGAGAGATTGGATAGGCTGGGTCTGTTTTCCCTGGAGCGAAGGAGGCTGAGAGGGGATATGATAGAGGTATATAAAATTATGAGAGGCATCGATAGGGTAGATAGCCAGAGTCTCTTTCCCATGGTAGGGGTGACTAAAACTAGAGGGCATAGATTTAAGGTGAGAGGGTGGAGGTTTAAAGGGGATCAAAGGGGTAAATTTTTCTCACAAAGAATAGTGGGTATCTGGAATGAGCTGCCTGAAGAGGTAGTGGAGGCAGGAACAGTAGCAACATTTAAGAGGCATCTGGACAGGTACTTGAATGAGCAAGGCATAGTGGGATATGGAATTAATGCAGGTAGGTGGGATTAGTATAGATAGGCATTATGGTCGGCATGGACGCAATGGGCTGAAGGACCTGTTTCTATGCTGTACGACTCTATGACTCTATGGTGGGCACAGGAGACACATGCGATCATGTGGCAGGGATGGCTTTCCATTGGTGGATCCTGCCGTCACTGCAAAGCAGCAGGACTATAAAGCATTCTATATCGCACGCATGGATACTGACCAGCCTGCATGCTCTCTTTTCCTTTGAACAGATTTAAGATTAATATAGCTTGAATCATTTTTATTTATCACCCTACCTCGATATCCTATCCTGTACAGCTCCCCCGCATCCTGCCTTCCCCACCATCACCTCAAAAGAATCGCCCTTGCTGGTGCCGAGCCTGAAGCCAAACATCCATTCCGATGTCGGCCTTGCTTATGCCAAAGTGTTCAAGAAATAAAACCACTGACCTCAGACACAAATGCACAAAGCCGACTGGTGCACGCCACATTTAAACGAGGTGAACCAGGTGCTACGAGATTCTCATGCACCACTGACTTAATGTGGCAGGTAGGCCTTAATTTGAAATAACTATAGTATAATGTGTGTGCTGTGCAAATGTATGAAAAGCAGGAATCTGCCACAGGATGGGGTGAACCCTGACACACTGCTAACACTCCAATGACTTAATCTCACGAAAAGAAACCTGCTATTGGGAAATTGAAATATCAGCTCACACCTAATTAAATCACCCCGCCTGCCACGAATGCCGCTTTGCGGGGCCCATAAAATTCCCCTCAAAATCTACCTACAAAATTTAGTCTATAGTAGTTAGATGTGATACTGCATTTGTATGAAATTCATTAATTCATTTGTTCATTATTTTAATGAAGATGTTGACTAAACAGGTTAACAGTTTCTCTAAGGCAGTGGAAAGAACAAAGAGAAAGAACAAAGAAAATTACAGCACAGGAACAGGCCCTTCAGCCCTCCAAGCCTGTGTCGATCCAGATCCTCTATCTAAACCTGTCGCCTATTTTCTAAGGGTCTGTATCTCTTTGCTTCCTGCCCATTCATGTAAGAGAAATTTCATACAAATTCATCAACCTGTACCATTCTAACATCATAAATCACAATTTCAATTAGCTGCTTTTCAGTCAGATGGAACAATCCCAAGATGCAGTTAATTACAGAGATAAGGGTTTGTTAACCAAAAAAGCTGTGACAATGGGGACACTTCATTTTCTGGGAACAAGCTACCAAAAGAGATGTTTAATTTTACTGTACTTGATCTTGAATTAACTTAGGATGCTTCAATAGCGTGGCTGGTATTTGACTTTGGATTTCAAACAACACATACAGAAACTTTTAGCAGTGATAATGGATGGGGGATGGGCAGGAGCAGCAATTCACCACCCCCCCCCCCCCGCCCCCCCCCCATGGCAAACTCCTCAGTGCAGCCACAAACTCAACTAGGAGCTCCCCAAGATAAATTTAAATTAGGCTGACCCTAAAAAATTTGCCAGGGCCAGCAATGCAACAATCAGGCAGGTTCAAAGCTCATTTGCCAAATTAACAATGTTGATCCTGGCTGCAGTATGCAATTTCATCCTCTGAAGAGGAGGGATTAGTGGCTTATCTCTCAAATGTCGGGATTCAATCACAACATTCTGATTTTACAGATTCTATTAAGGAGCGGCATTCCTCAATTTTAACATATTATGGGGACTGTTGCAACCTTTAAGACTGCCTTTTGGAATTAAAGAAGCTGGGAGTTAAGTGCTTCAGCCTGTTTCACTGTTGGAAGTGCTGTATCAATGATCAATGTTCCATATTGGTGTTTCCAGGGTCCACATGGGTCACCTAATCTGAACAGTATCAGTAGGCACCGGTACCAATGGAGTTGCATCCTGGATGCCTGCCAGAATGGAAGGTAGGAAAAGTGATGTTGGCAAGCTTCCCAGTTGCTCCCACACCTTTACAAAGGGACTGATATTAGTCATACTGCCAGAATTTGATTGGTAGTCCAGGGCAGAACCAAAAATAACAAAAACAGCTACAATAAAAGCAAAATACTGCGGATGCTGGAAATCTGAAATAAAAACAAGAAATGCTGGAACCACTCAGCAGGTCTGGCAGCATCTGTGAAAAGAGAAGCAGAGTTAACGTTTCGGGTCAGTTCCGATGAAGGGTCAGTGACCCGAAATGTTAACTCTGCTTCTCTTTTCACAGATGCTGCCAGACCTGCTGAGTGGTTCCAGCATTTCTTGTTTTTATTTTAAAAACAGCTACAACTTGCATTTATATAGCAGCTTTAATGTATTAACACATTCCATGGTAATTTGATTTTATGGAAGGAGTTAATCAATATGTTGCTATTATCATTGAAATGTGTGGATCTTACTGAATATTATTTATTATTCATTGAGCACACTTTATTGCTTATCATTTATGACTTATATTCCTAAATGTATAAAGAAATACATGGACCAATAATTATGTGTTGAGAAGGCTCAATAAAATAAAAGCTAAATAAATGCTGAACACCATAAATGGTTACATGACCAAGCTACATTTGCAATTAATTTTCCCATCATCAAACTTATTCATCAATCTCATCTGTATTCTGTTTTTTACGCTGTTTGATTATTTTTCAATGTATGTTGATCCACTCGGTTCCTTGCACCAGAAAACAATTTAATTATTTCCTTATAGATAGGCCAGATATTGTGACTATAATGACAATGAAACTGTCAGCATTTGCTGTCATTACCCCATGAAACTAACAACAACTTCTGGAGTCCACACATGTGCAGTTAAACATGGAAATCCATAAGTTGCTGTCAGTGATTCCCTGCTCCTCAGGGAAACATAGAAAATAGGAGCAGGAGGAATGACCCAGCTCCGCCGTTCAAAAAAGGTCATGGTTGATCATCTAATTCAGTACCCTGTTCCCACTTTTCCCCCATATCCCTTGATCCCTTTGGCATTAAGAAATATATCTATCTCCTTCTTGAATATATTTAATGACTTGGCCTCCACTGCCTTCTGCGGTAGAGAGTTCACCACTCTCTGAGTGAGGAAATTTCTCCTCATCTCGGTTCTAAATGGCATATCCCATATCCTGAGATTGTGACCCCTGGTTCTGGACTCCCCAGCCAACGGGTACATCCTCCCTGCATCTAGCCTGCCCAGTCTTGTTAGAATTTTATAGGTTTCTATGAGAACCCCTCTCATTCTTCTAATCTCTAGTGAATATGCCGAGTCTACCCAATCTCTCCTCATACGTCAATCCTGCCATCCCAGGAATCAGCCTAGTAAATCTTCTTTGCAATCTCTCCATGGCAAGAACATCCTTCCTCAGATAAGGAGACCAAAATTGCATACAATACTCTAGATGTGGTCTCACCAAGGCTTTGTATAACTGCAGTAAGACATCCTTGCTCCTGTACTCAAATCCTCTTGCAATGAAGGCCAACATACCATTCACCTTCCTAACTGCTTGCTGCACCTGAATGCTTGCTTTCAGCGACTGGTGTACAAGGACACCCAGGTCTCGTTGCACTTCCCCCTTTCCCAATCTATCACCATTCAGATAATAATCTGCCTTTCTGTTTTTACAACCAAAGTGGATAACCTCACATTTATCCACATTATACTGCATCTGCCATGCAGTTGCCCACTCACCCAACTTGTCCAAATCACATTGGAGCCTCTTTGCATCCTCCTCACAGATCACAATCCCAAACCCCCACTCCCCCCCAGCTTTGTGTTGTCTGCAAATTTGGAAATGTTACATTTAGTTTCCTCACCCAAGTCATTAATATATATTGTGAATAGCTGGGGCCCAAGCACTGATCCCTGCGGTACCCCACTAGTCACTGCCTGCTACCCGGAAAAAGACCCATTTATTCCTATTCTTTGTTTCCTGTCTGTCAATCAATTCTCAATCCATGCCAGTATATTACCCCCAATCCCATGTGCTTTAATTCTGCACACTAACCTCTTATGTGGGACCTTATCAAAAGCCTTCTGAAAATCCAAATACACCACATCCACTGGTTCTCCCTTATCCATTCTGCTAGTTACATCCTCAAAAAACTCCAGTAGATTTGTTAAGCATGATTTCCCTTTTGTAAATCCATGCTGACTTTGTCCAATCCCATTTTTGCTTTCCAGGTGTTCTGCTATCACATCCTTTATAATAAACTCCAGCATTTTCCCCACTGTTGATGTAAGGCTAATTGGTCTGTAATTCCCTGTTTTTTCTCTCCATCCTTTTTTAAATAGTGGGGTTACTTTTGCCACCCTCTAATCTTAGGAACTGCTCCAGAAATGCCCATAGATGGCGATCTTTAGAAATCACTGAACTCACGAGAACATCCCCTTTTATACTGTAATCATAGAATCATGTGCCATAAGGCTGTCGTGTCTGTGCCAGCTCTCTGCAAGAGCAACTCAGCTAATCCCCATAGACCTGGAAATTTTTCTGTTCTATTTGTATGTAATGTCACTTTTTTTCCATTATGATAATTTAATAGTTTTGAATATAATAAAAATATGTAAAGTTTGATATTTCAGCTTCTAATGTGCATATCCTAATGCTTATTTTACCCTCTATAAAATTTTTAAAAAGTGAAGGATAATCAGTGCATTTTACTTCCTGGTTTGCTATCTGTGAGAGTTCTTCAATATGATTGGCTGCTTACCCTTCTTGATGACAGCACTGTTTACTGGATGCCTAGAGATCCCCTTAATCTTGTGCCAGATTCGAATTAACATCTGGAAAGGTGAAATCCATGCCACAGAGATTGCTAGATCTTTGTGGGCAGCTTTCTTCACCATTGCTTTGTCACTGACCACAAAACATAGACCATTATTTTTCCCAACTAGACTTGTCTAATGCTCAGTGAGCCCTGTGGGAAAACAATAAACTCCATTTAGAGTTATTATCTGTAAATAAATTGTAACACACCATGACTAGGTACTGACTTATTCCTAAGCACCTCTTTAGCCATCTTAATCATAAGGATTAGAATGTGAGGTCCCTATCAAGTGTCATAATTCATTCTTCAATAGGCAAATGTTTCTGTGGTGTAGGCAGTTTCTAAACTCTTTTGTCCATTGTGTTAGTTATCAATAGAGCCAATATTATTGACATCAACTTCTATTAGGTATTAAAAGTCTGTTTACAGTATGGGCTAGCTATCAGATGGAGCCTGCCTGCATGACCCCAGGACTGTGCCTCATCTCCAAACTCAAAAGAGTTAATAGCATAGTTTAATTACATACACTTATTGGGGTAAATTTTATGAGTTCGAATTTCAGATGAAAAGTCTCAATTGACAGGACAATTTAGTAATTTATCTTGGAGGTTCAAGCACATGATTTCTGGCCCTCCTAGTTGATAAATCAGGCAGGCTATGAATTGAATACACCAATCTCTGTTCCCGATCGTCCAATTTACCCTGTTTGTAAACATACTCCATTATTCAATTAAGTTTTGGCTGTTCTAATCCTCTCTGCAATAATATTACCACTTCTGGAGACAAACTGCAATCACTGTTTTCCATCACTTACCTGCAACAACAGACACAGACCGGTCTTTGTAACAAAAGTCAAATGGATCCTGTTCAGTTGTTTTGCTGTTTAATTTGCATGATTATGTGGTCATTGCGTCCGATGTCTTAACCTATTTTTTGACAATAAATTATCATTTGAAGAAGCTGAAGGCAACTTCCTAATGGCTGGACAGTAAATTAGTGTAATTGCCATACAGTTTTCTACCCATTTGGCTTTAATGACTGCCAGGAGCACAATTCTAGACTATCAGGTAAATTTCTGAAACCTCACTTGCAAGGGGAAGATTCGCTCAAAGCAGCAATGGTCAGAGACATGCCTGTAACACAGCAGCCCAGATGCCTTGCTTTGTGTTTTCTTTGAGTTGGGAGTGCAGGATCACTGCCTTTACCCTCTAAGTACAGAATTTGGAGAAATCTATTGTGAGGTGGAAACACTAGACATGGGGCCAAGATTGCCTAAATCTATTCTACACATGGCTCATAAGTACCATCAAAGATAAGAGACTTCATTCCCATTGTGGGGCAAAGTTAAACCAACTGCCAAAGGCCACAACGGGTAAATTGGATGAGGACAATCACACACACATAACGAATATCAAGCATGTTGGCATTTATTGCAAAGGGCCTGGAGTATTTATTTATTTTATTTATTTAGAGATACAGCACTGAAACAGGCCCTTCGGCCCACCGAGTCTGTGCCGACCAAGAACCACCCATTTATACTAACCCTACAGGAATCCCATATTCCCTACCACCTACCTACACTAGGGGCAATTTACAATGGCCTATTTACCTATCACCTGCAAGTCTTTGGCGGTGGGAGGAAACCGGAGCACCTGACGAAAACCCACGCGGTCACAGGGAGAACTTGCAAACTCCGCACAGGCAGTACCCAGAATTGAACCCGGGTCTCTGGAGCTGTGAGGCTAACAACTGCGCCACTGTGTACAAGAACAAGAAAGTCTCGCTACAATTGTATAAGGCTTTGGTAGGATAACACCTGGCATACTCTGTAGTTTTGGTCTCCATATCTAAGAAAGGATGTACTTGCCTGGGAGGCCGTGCAGCAAAGGTTCACTAGATTGGTTCCTGGAATAAGAGGGCTGTCTTATGATGAGAGGCTGAGTAAATTGAGCCGATATTCTCTGGAGTTTAGAAGAATGAGAGGTGATTTCATTGAACCACACAAGATTCTGAAGGGGTTTGACAGGGTAGTCACAGAGAGGTTGTTTTCCCTGGCTGGGGAATCTAGAACACGGGGGCACAGCCTTAGGATAAGGGGTTGATTATTTAGGAATGAGATGAGGAGAAATGTCTTCACTCAGAGGGTTGTAAGTCTTGGGAATTCTCTACCCCAGACGGTTGTGGATGCTCCATCGTTGAGTATATTCAAGGCTGGGATAGACAGATTATTGATCTCTCAGGGAATCAAGGGAGCGGGCAGGAAAATGAAGTTAGACAGAAGATCAGCCATGATCATACTGAATGGCGAAGCAGGCTCGAGGGGCTATATGGTCTACTCCTGATTCTACTTCTTATGTTCTTACATAAAATTACTGTCAATACCATTACAAGGTCAAGTATCGATGATTACAATGAAAGTAAGCTGATAATTAATATCAAGTAGATTCTAAATCATAAGCACCATACTAATTTAAGTGCATCACAATAGTTCATCCATTACTGGATTTCACCTGTTAACTGGGGATAACTAAATTACATTTGAAATCTAATATTGCAGTGTGGATTTCAGTTTTCACTGTGTTCAAAGTATCACTGGCAGATTTCCAGTATTATAGCTATTCCTTTGTGAGGTGAGCATGAAGTTACACAGCCTCTTTCCTTGAGTACTAGACTGTAGTGGTGTGAACAGATGTGCCCTTCTCTGGGTGGTTTTGGTTTTCTCTCTTGGGACACCAACAATGGGCATTTAGCTGTGGTCATTGCTTTCTTCCTTTGATACTATCTTCCTAGTAGCTGACTGCACTGGGGAAATTATAACTCCAAAGTGGTCGCTTGATGGAAAGCACAGATTTGTCACCCAAGATGTCCTGCAAAAGGTCCAGTCCATTTTAACAACTGGGCCTCATTAAAATAGATGTGGAGAGCTGTCCCCCCAAAACAAGTACAGAGAGGCAGCTTACCGAATTCCAGTCAGCAAATATCAGATGGCCTGGATCAGTCGCCACTCAGATAAGACGTTCAATGATGCAGGAGGGCTTTTCGAATGCACAGGGGAAAACCATGAACGTTAGCAGCCAAAAGCTTTCTTTATGGGTGTCTGAGGAGAATTCCTGCTCCTCCTAGCCCCACCGAAATCATTTTTACACTTAATGGCCCCCATTTCTTTTTCTGACTGGACCGTCTGTGTCGAATGCTCAGCCCAATATGTCATTAAAATGTCGTTACTTGATTTCACAATGTATTCACCAGGTTTCCACTTGAGTCAAGCAGGTACCTCAACTGCCCAAGAAATCAGCCAGGTTAAAATGATTGTGGGGCCATTAAGAGAGTGGTAAATGCACCACTTGGATTTTGTTTAAATTTTTCTGATTTGAATGGGTAAAGTTAATACCTTAGAATATCTAAAAGAAATACCACTTTATTCATAGAACCAATTCAATCACCAGTGTCACTTTCCAAACAGAAATGTGTCAGAAACCAGTATTGCCAGATTTGAATGAAGTTTATGAAATCCAGGTTTCCCCATTATCTCTCTACTCCCTTATTCCTTCCCAGAGCTTAAGTCACTAACTTAAGTCACCAACTCCTCTGACAGCAGTTTTCTTCTAGCTCATTAATGGGTTGCCTGGTGATCTGCTATGATGGCAGCTCTCTCAAAGTCCAATTAAGTGTCATCTGTTTAACTTATAGCACATTAATCAATCTTTGATGAGCAGCAAGGGTCCAGTACAAGTTGTTACAAGAGTGCTAATTAAACCTGGCTATACCAGAATGTACGCCTCTTATAGCTTTGTCAGATTTGGTGGCATAGTGGTTCTGCTACTGGACCCGTAATACTATTGTTACGGACATGTGGTAAAGGGCATGGGTGGTTCCCACTGTTCACTTCCCAACTGACCGCAATCGTGTTTTGTTTAAAATGATGAGTTAGCCCCTGAGTGTTTTTAGGGTCAAAAAAACAGACAAATGACAGGTTTTCTCATAGGTTAAAATAAATTATGCTTATTTTTATGCAATTCCCAAAATGGTCACAACCTCACCCATACACACATTCACTCACACACACATACATAAGACTAGATAGAGAGGAGAAGGGTCAGTGGTTTAAAGTGAGGTAGGTGTTCATGATTTATGGTAAACCTGTTGCATTTTCTCGGGAGGACAGTCTCTTCAGTCTCCTTTAAAAGTGCAGGCCTGGGTGTTTGTAGTCTTGAACTTGTTGAGGTGTTGAAGATTTCTGGTGGTTAAAACTTCAGACTGGAGGCGGTGATCACTTTCAGTTCTCTGCTGCAGCAAGTTGAAGTATAGAATTAGCAACAGGACATCTTCTTCTTGCCTGACTGGATCTGTCCATAGCCCTTGGCTTGACTGCCTTCCGTGATGTTGCTGTGTTCTTCCTTCTCTCTCCAGAGAGCTACCTTTTAAGGTCAAAATCCATCACATTAGTATTTCTGTTAGTTGAGACATGGCATTCTCCCCTGGTGTGATCACACGTTGGACCAGGATGTGGAATCCATGGTTATCTATTGATCTCTGGATGGGTACCATTGTTATGCTGTGGCTACTTCAGACCTTCTTTGTCTCAAAAGAAATCCATTCAATTCAGGAATGTCTCTTGATGGTTTCAGGATGGGTGTATTCTACACCTCTTAGTCCGGAAAGTATCCTTTTCTCCTTTCAAGACAGTGAGACAGTTTTTGAATACACAGACCAGGTCATCTGACCTTTGGTGGCCATCTTTGCAGTACATTGTCCACTTTTTTAAAGGAAAAATCAATTTCAAAGAGTCCACATTGAATAAAGTTCATATCTTAGAAGTTAGGAATATGATAGGTCTTTACTGGGCATGACACTGGGTTAATAATCTTGGAGATGTAAATTCAATTCACACCACAGATTTGGGAATTTAACTTCACTTAATTAAATAAATCTGGAAGAAAAAAAAAACTAGTAGCAGCAATGGTGCCTTGAAACACTAGTTTGTCGGGGAAAAGCACAACTGGTTCACTAATATCCTTTGAAGAAGGAAACCTGCCATCCTTACCTGGTCTAGCCTATATGCGACTCCAGACACACAGCAATCTGGTTGACTCTTAACTGCCCTCTGAAAAAGACTAATATGCCACTTAGTATTACCAGCACCTTCTCAAAGGCACTTAAGGAAGGGCAATAAATGCTGGTTTTGCCAGCAACGTCCACATCCTGTGAATGAACAAATAAAAAAGATCCCAGAACGTGACTCATCCTTTACGTTCAGCATTTCTTGCGCTCTCAATGAAAGTTCTGAAGGTGTCAGTTGGAGCCAACACACCCTTTCTGTCATTGTAGGCCTGGAAGAGCAGTCTGTCAGAACTAACGGTGGCTGAGAACAAGACAGTACGTAACAGAACACTGCATCCCTCTGGCCAATGTTTGCAAGCACTAGCACAGCTTCATACATCCCAGAGGATGCAGTTAATGAGCTTGCAGAGGTAGTAGCAGGTAAATCACAGTGCACAGTGGAACAAGTGGGGGTGCCTGAGGTGAAGAGTGAAGCTGCTACCCAGATGATTACATGGCTGCCCTTAATGATCCGTTGCAAGAGTGCATTGAAATTGGCAGACATGTAATGTGCCTGTTCCTGATCAGTGGGAAGGAAAATGAAAGCGAACATAGAAATGGGAGTAGGTCATTCAGCCGCTTGAGCCTGCCCTGCAATTAGATCATGGCTGATCTGCCCTTAACTGATAATCATTGCAGCTGTCATATATTTAACAGGTGGTCTGCTCAAGGGCAGGTCCTCTGTTCTTTTCTCCCCTCCCAGGAGGGATGAGCATGACCAGGGAAGAGGGTATATGAGGTGGTTTCCCATTGGCTTCCTCAGACAAGGAGCAGGGATTGAACCCGCACTGTTGATGTTGTTTTAAACCACATGTTAGCCAGCTATCCAACTGAGCTACCCAGTCCCATTTAATGGGTGGGAGCACATTAACTAATGCTGCAAATAACACCAATGTTAGACTGGGCAGTGGCATAGTCGGAAAAGTGGAGAATGATGGTGACCTTAACTGCTGGCATCAGTGCTGTTCCTACGGTATGAGTTGCTGGCAGTGTGTTTGCAGCAGATTGCACAGCTGTGTAACTGGTTCCTTGCTGACCTGAGGAGACCTGAGGAGGCAATTGACTCAGAAAATTGCTAGTTGGGCCTACAGATACAGTCATGACATAATGGTGGGTGCAGGCAGTTAATTTCTGGTGCCTGATTGCCTGGCATTTCTTCTTACATCATGTACTGTCTCAACCATACTGTATTTGGGGCACTTTAAGAACAACCACATTATTACTTTTAACATGACCTGTCACCTGGCACATATCTCTGTGGAACCAGTTGTAAGCTTGACCCAAATTCAAACACAGGGTAAAGGAGGACCACAATTACAGTGAGGAAAAGGAGTATAAGTGTATGTGACAAAGAAAACTATAAAATATTGTGAGAAGGTTTAGCATCCTACATGAGAAGGTTTACACAATCCACAGGGTTAGATGGTGGCTTTTTATGAGCGTGTCCTTTGTGTACTTGAAATCAAACTATTACTCATACACTTTTGAGTAGGTTCAACTACACTAAGAATGAGTGTAATAATCACCACTGCTTATATAGCACAGTCTTAACATTCAAGCTTCTGATTTGAAATAATTTGCTGTAATTGAATCTGAACTTGCCTTTTCTTCATTAACTCTTTCCATTAGTCAGTAAACGAAACACAATTTAGCTAGGGAAGGATTTCATTTTAACTTCATTGTTTCTCTGCTTCCATAGGTGCCAGTGCAGCGGGAGATGTGACATTATTTCGTCTGTCGCCTGTATGGCACGCAAAAAAGGTTAACAATAGTTGGCCTTGCCTCACCTTGATAGGCCCTCTTTATTTATGCTTTCTGTTCTTATTATAGATGTTAGAAATGAAAATAAATATGCGGAGCCTGGGAACATTTCTGTAGCAGAATTTACAGAATTTAAGTCCATGCAGAATTATTTTCCAAAATCTGTCAGAAATTGTATACCTTTTCCAGCAAATTCATTATTCTTTACATGGGAGCTATTTCTTATTGCAAAGTATTACAAAAAAGCATAGAAACAGGCCATTCAGCCCAGTTGGTCCATGCTAATGTCTTATACTCTACACGAGCCTCCTCCCACCTCACTTCATTTAATCCTATCAACATATCCTTCTATTCCTTTCTCCTTCATGTGCTCAGCTAGCTTCCCCATGAATGCATCTATGCTATTCACTTCAATTACTTCTTTCAGTAGAGAGTTCCACATTCTAATCACTCTCTGGATAAAGAAGTTTCTAAATCTATTACCTATTAGGTTTGCTAATGACTGTCTTATATTTATGTCCCCTAGTTCTCGCCTGCAAGTGGAAACATCTTCTCTACATCTATCCTATCAAACTCTTTCATAATCTTAAAGACGTCTATCAGGAAACCCCTCAGTCATCTCTTTTCTAGAGAATAAAGCACCAGCCTGTTCAATCTTTCCTGATAGACAACCTCTTATTTCCAGTATCATTCCAGCAATCTTTTTTATACCTTCTCCAGTGCCTCTATATCCATTTTATAGCAGCTTATTAAGAAACAACAGTTTAAATATAATGTTTATAAAGAAGCAGCAGTTTAAATATGATAATGCATAAGCTAAATAGAGAGAAAAGACATACCACCCATAAGTTTAAATGGATTACCGATCCCAGATCATATGGTGGGGCAGAATGGTAATAGCAGTCTCCCCGACGGATGAGGCAGGCGAGGTGTTGGTGGCCTCTTCAGTCCTCTCGGTCCTCACTCTTATTGAGCTAACCAAAGTGTTAGGCCGAAGCCTAGCACTTGGCCAAAGTTGAGCTTCGGAAAGCTCTCCTTCTGTCTCAAGAAGATTGAAGATTTCCCTCCTGAGCACCTGTTTATATCGGGCCTGGTAGCTTAGCCCATGTCAATCACTTGTTCGATTCCAATTGCTCAATCATCAAGGGACAGGTACTAAAAATGAGCCCTTCCCATGCCCATCACTCTGTCCCCTGAAGTCACCTTTCACCTTATTTCGTGTTTCATATCATTTGTAAACTTCTGTCAGACACTCATCTACAGAGGGTATGAGGCTCCATCTTGTCAGCTTTAGGAATGGGTTGTTTCGGAGCCTGTGCTAGAGTTATGTCCTTGGCAGACATAACAGGTCTACACTGTCCTGTTTCTGTCAGCTCTGGCAGACTGCTGTAGAATATTTTTTAATAAGAGAAAGAGAGCAATTTCTGTCATATTCAATTAGCTTTTTTAAGATGTTATCAAGTTATTAGACAGCCACTTCTCACACTGAGAGAGTTCTGTATTATCAAAGGTACATGCCATGAAATTCAGTTCTGCAACACCCAGTTTTTCGGTGCTACAAGTGCCATTTTGCCTTAAAATGACGCCTGCGGCACACGCACACACTTCTGGTGCTAGCCGTGCCAGATATTATTTTAGTGAGGGCGTTAGTGCGCACACAGGAACTATCCAATGGAAGTATGCAGTGTAGGCAGATCAGTGTGTAATGCTGATTTGACACCAGCGCTGTCATTTTGGAGTTCAATGCTCCAGCTAACAACCTCTCTTAATCTCACACAGCTGAACATGCATTCAGCAGCAGGAAGGACTACCAGCATTATTTAACAACATTGTCAACCGCTTTCAGGTTAATTGCTGATTGATTTCCACTGATTCTTGCTGTGATTATAGAGTGTTTGATAGTTTCCAAAGTTGTTTAAAGTTGCTGAAGTCTACAGGGAGTGGTGTGACACATGCTGAACGACTTTGTCCTGACATCAAGGATTCTGCACAAGCCACTTGCTCCCAAATATGGATGCAGTAGTTTGTATCTCTTGTGGACTACAGCATGACAGGAAGAATGAGCAGAGGAGACACAGCAGGACAAGCTGCCAGAAGAGGGAGGAGGGGAAAAGGGCCCTCAGCAGGTGGCCATATCCACCCAGGATGTTCACGGACCAATTCTCCTACCTAAACCTCAGTGAGGAACAGTGTGTCAGATGTATGCGCTTCACTAAGGACGTCTTCACTGAAACCTACCATCTGCTGCAACTGCATCCTCAGTTATCATTGATTTTGCATCTTACCTGATTTTCGCATGGCCAAAGCTACAGTCTGAAAAAGGCAAGAACCTCAGGAATCAAGTAATGTCATGATGCTATTAATGCCATTTTTCAATCTTATTGCGTAACTAATGTCACTTCTTGGTCTCGCCCATGAATTATAGGTGGTACAAGTCCAAGGTGGCCATTTAAAGAGATCCTCAGCTATCCGCTGATAAAGTTATACAGAGATTTTGGAGACATTTTTCTTGCAGTAACAAGAGTTTCATAACCTTAAATGATTTGAATGTGCTTATTGTCATGATTGTTTGCTCCGAACGATTAAGGGACCTCAGACTTTATAATAGTTTCTTGATGGGATCCTTTCAGGAATGCCACTCTGGGAGTTAGTGCACACAGAAACCATCCAATGGAAGTATGTAATATAGTCAGATCTTGATGTCAGTCAGTGTGTAATGCTGATTTGACGCCAGAGGTGTCATTTTGGAGATCAGTGCTCCCTCTCTTAATCTCACACAGCTGAACAGGCATTCAGCAAAAGGCAGGACCTTCCAGTTAGCTCTTCCCTTGGCCTTCCTCACCACCTCATCTGCTCCTGCTCAGTGAATTCAAATGCCAAATTCTATGCTGATGCTTGGCATGGTAAGGGTGAATCAGGGTGCATAGTTATCAGGGTTTTCATCATCAGTTTGTCTGGTTCTAGTGACCAAGCCTTCTGATGTGCCTGAAAGGGGAAAAGGAGCAAAGTCATGATGTAGTTGCAAGGGGATGCAATGGTAGTGCAATGCAACACCACTTGTCATGTTCTAGAAATTAATGACTAAAAGAGTTAGGTAGTAAGAAAAGAGGAAGGTAAAATACCAACAAACTCTGCTACGCCAGACCTCTAGCATACTAGTTGCTGTGCTTTTTCATATAATGTCAGGGCAGCCTTTTCCATTGGAGTGACTTTTTGCAGTATGATATCCTCCTGTGCTCCCTCCTGTTGTGCATAAGTTTATCCTTGAAGGAAAGTGAAACTGGGTTAACATGTGCCTTGAACAAGGGCTTTCAACCCTCATGATGTATGAGCCAGCTTACCAGGTGTACACAATGACAAGAAGAAAGAGTAAGTGTGGCCCAGAAGAGGAAGTTATTATGGGGATAGTAAAAGCTTTTGAAGGTTTACATCCAAGCAGAAAGGAGATGCAGCATGAAGTATTCACTGTTGAATTATGGACAACTGTCCCATGTGGGGAAGTGAAGGATTGTTAACTCTGAGATAGGATCCTCATGGCTGTGTGGAAACTATGAGAAATGTGAAGGTGAGTCTTACCTTGCCAATCCTGGTGAGATTATTCTATCTCCTTCTGCACTGCAGCCAAGTCCTGGTGATAATACTGATCACACCTCTAACCAAACTGGCTCACCATTTTACCTTGGCACGCACCAACCATCTAAAGGGGCAGAAGACCTCCTTTCTATTCTGAATTTATTCCACCAGCATCTGTATCTGGTAACTTTGGTGCCTTGCTAGAATGCATGCTTCTTCAAGACATTTTCCTGCACCTGCATGGTATAGCTTCTATGTTTAGGCCACAAAAAATGCCTCTTCCCTTTAAGCTTCTGCAACCTATAACAGTGCCTGATTTCCTGCCTTCTAATCAGCAATCTGCCTGCAGGGAGATCATTTTTCCAGACAGTGATCTCACTCATGCAAACTAGGAACAGCTTTCCTGCCAACTCCTCTGGGCAAACATTGCTCTTATTCCACCCACTTCCTCCCAATCTTCCCAGTGGGAGACCAACCCCACTGTGCTCTTATGTTGGAAGAAGTTGATCATGTTGGAGGCGAATAGTTTCTTGTGTGATTTTTATCTGCAGCACACATCCATTGAGCGCTTACAGTGCAACTGCTATCACCCACCCCAAGATCTTGAGAGGCCCAATCAATTTTGTGATTGGGCATCATTTATATTTGTTTAGTGAGCTGCTCAGCGCTAATTGTGGCAATTATAGGCAGCTCGCTGTTTGTTAGGGTGGGAAATCCAGAAGTCCCGTCACTTCTTAAAGCCAGCTTGCACCTCTTAAACTGGAGATAGAGTTTCCATTGGATCCTGGATGACAAGGGTTACCCACTGTGTACATGGTTGAAGACACCAGTACGTCATCCCCAAAGCGCTGCTGAAGAGAGGTACAATGTCACTCACACATCCACCAGAACCATCACTGAACACCCCACTGACATGCAGAAAATGCAATTCTACTGCCTTGACTGGTCTGGAGAGCTCTTCAGTACATGCCACAGAGAGTGTCACAAATAATCCATGCCTGTTGTGATTTGCAAAACCTTGCAATTAGATGCAGAAACATTCTGCAGGCAGAGGAATACATGTCCTCCTCAGATGAGTGTGACTATGAAAAGGGTTAGGAGGAGGACAACAATGACAATGATGCCGTCATTGATATGAGGGGCATGAAGAGACATGCAAGGGACTTCAGCTTCATTTATGCACGTTTCATCCAAAAATAAGCCCCACCATCAAGGAACGTTGGGAGGAGAAACATAACAATCCCTCACAAAAATTCACTTCTGCATGAGGTCTTACTCATCTCTGCAATCATAACGAAGCGTTGCTGGACTTTCATGTAATTGGCATTTAAAATCATCTATGGGTTACGAAAAATGCGACTACACACTGTTGTATGATTACCTTTAAGAGTGATGTCCTTTTAAGATCTTAGTATGATAATGAGCTGCACACCAGAATGCAGTCATGTGGCTACAAGCTAGAGTCAATCTGCAACTGTAATACCTAGAGGAAGATTCTGTAAATAGTTTGCTCTGTACTGTACATAATAGTTTAGCTGTAATAAACCTGTTTGAGATCTTCAGCATAACTGGACTCCACACATTTCATTATGTTGCATCAGACAACATAAAAACCTCATTACATGGTGGCAGCTGTGGTGAGAAGACAATGTCTAAGCTGAAGACCATGGATAAAACAGCTCTGAAAATTACCATTCCTACAGCCACTAGAGAGAAAGTTCCACAGAACTACTCGCCCAAACAGTAGAAAGCAAAAAGAATTCATCTCCAGCTGTTGAAGACACAGTACAGAACGACAGGCTGCAAGGAAATCAGGTGAGCCATTGTGCCAACAGTCAAGGAATACTGGTTCAAGAAAGAACAAGCTTTGAAGTGCTTCAAAGATTGATTTTTTCTCGAAAGTGTCTGTAAACAAAATGGGGAAGACCCAACTCCTGTCCCAGGCTGATCGAGGTCGGCACCATTACTGGAGACAGTCGATTGCAAAAAGAGCAGGAAAACCCTGATTGCTGCAGGGTCTCTCTTTACGCAGCCAAAGTAAAAAAAATCATTAAACCACTTAAGTGCGAAGAAGAGCTTCCATTCATGCGGCCACAACTATTTAAAAAATCCCATTAAACCAGTCAAGTGTGAACAACATAAACAAACCCTAACAAAAATAGTAATTGAGACTGCCTGTTGAACAGCTGTGTAAACAGACAAGCGTAAGTACTGCAAAAAGAAACTCTAACAAATAAAATCCATTTACCTGCCTATTCAACAGCTCTGCAAACAGACAGGCTTAAGTGCTGCAAGCAAGATAAACACAGAGCACTATTAAACTCCTGCCCCTCTGATCTCAGCAGCCAGCCTAATTAACAGATAGTTTCTAAAAGGGGAAACCGTACTTGTGATAGAACAAGACTTAAAGCAAGTTTTAAGCAGAAGATCAGCAGGAAAATGGATACCAAATTTCCCAGTATGAACTGGAAGGCCATGGATATCCTATCCAAGTTCCAAAATTTTAAACAAAGTATGCAGTTATGCTTCACAAACCAAGTGATTGCAGAACCAGAATACAGGCTATAAAATTACTGATAGCAGTTGGAAATGAGGGATTATACAGAATCAATTCATCAGGCTTATCTGAAGAGGACCAGAAAGATCCCACAAAGATGTGGAAGATCAGCTCCGATTATGAGTGAATTTTAGAATTCCCCACCTGGAATTGATGTCCTACAGGCAACGACCGCAGAAATAGACCAGTTCGTCAGCAGATGCCGTAGTAAGGGCAATGAATGCAATTTTTCAGAAACTGAGCTGTCAGAGCGAATAATGGAGCTGGTGATTGCCTCAACACCCATTGAAGCATTTCAGAAAGACCTCTTGGGGGAAAAAGGTCACAATATTGATGCACTGCTAGAAGGTGGCAGGAAATATGAAGCCATTGTACCTAGACAACAGCACCTGCAAGCACTAGGTGCAGTCAATGGTATCGGCATGATAGCCAGGTCGAAAAGAGCAAGCAAGCTGTGTGGTAAGTGTGGTTGGTCCCACTCACCATGAAGTTGTCCTGCATTTCAAGGTCTGTGCAAGGCGTGCAGTGCAAAAGGGCACTGGGCCCGCCTATGCAAGATGTCTGGCTCCAAAGACACAGCTAGAAGTCACAGTAGGACACAAGCAAACAGAAGACAGGTGCAGCACAGGGCAAAAGCAGCAATAAGAGTGCCAGAGACCCGCGTAGATGCAAGCCGATACATGAAGTCCACAGCGAAATAGACCTGAGACAAAAGACCTGAGATTCTCAGCCAAAAGACGAGCGGGCATTTCACATTGTGAACCTGACACATCATGTTGGTGAAGTCAAACAACGGGAAGCTTTCACCACTATTAGCCTATGCACTGAAAGAAAGCTGGTAAACACACATTCAGGGTTAAAACGGACACCGGAGCTAGTGCAAATATCCTACCAGTCTGAATCCTGAAGGATATGTACCAGAGTCATTAGAAATCAATGATACAACCAACAACTGCAAAGTTATCTGCAAATGAGTCACCTATCCCTTGCAGTGGAAAACTGACAATGCAATGCAGCTATGGCAAGTCAGCATGGAAACCACAAATATTTACCTGGTAGACACGAGCAGACCAGCAGTGGCAGGACTACCAGCGTGTAAAGACCTCAATATCGTGCCCATCTACGAGGTCATCAAAATACCCATTACAGCAGAAGAGACCAAGGGCACCTGCATTGAGTCAGTCCACCACCTACAACATATCTACCCGGACAGGTTCAAAGCCATAGGAGATTTCAAAGGTGATGCCAAACTGCACCTCAGAGAGGACACAATTCCGTCAATCGACCTTCCCAGAAAGTGAAGTGTGCACATACAAGAAAAGCTTAAGCATAAATTAAATGGCATCATCCGTCATGTACATCATTACACAGACTGGTGCAGCTCAATTACATGCATACTGAAGAAGGATGGAGCAATCAGGGTATGTCTAGATCTGAGGCATCTAAACCTCTCCCTAAAGGGATGCCCACACAAGGGGAATTGAATCTCAAGTTAACAGGAGCCAAATTCTTCACCAAGTTGGATGCTAAACATGGATATTGGTCGGTACACCTAGCTAAGGAATCTCAAGAAGTCACCAACTTCAGAACATCATTTAGAAGATATTGCTTCCAGAGAGTACACTTCAGCTTATCTGTCAGTCAAGATCTGTTTCAGCAGCATATGGACAGAATTATAGAAAATGTGCCTGGCTGTATAAGCATTGCCGATGATATTGCGGTAATGGGCAAATCCAAGGAAGAACATGAGCAAAATCTTCATTCACTGATGGCAGTAGCTTGTCGCGAAGGGCTTGTTTTTAACAGCAAGAAGTACCAGGTGAATGTAACTCAGATCAATTTCTTTGGCTCCATCTATTCAGGTTGCGGAATCCGTCCTGATCCAGGCAAAGTGGAAGAGGTAAGACATATGACTAACCCACAAGACACGGTTGTGTCGTACAGAGATGTCTTGGATTTTTCAACTTCTTGGCACCATACATTCCAAATTTTTCTAACAAAGCATCATCACTGAGAGAGCTCTTAAAGAAAGATGTTCCATTTGTATGGCAGGAGGACCATCAGCATATGTTTGAGTCTCTCAAACAAGCATTGACAGCAAAGACCTGTACCCTGCAGTACTATGATCCAAGGAAGATGACAATCCTGGAAGTTGACGCCTCACAAAAAGGGCGAGGAGTGTACATCCTGCAGGATGGCAAACTATTTGCATTCGGGTCCAAATGTTTATCCTCAGTACAATCCAATTACTCAAACATACAGCGTGAAACACTTGCTCTGGTGTTTGGGATCACAAGATTCCACATCGACCTGTTTGGTAAGCAGTTCACTGTGGAAACCAACCACAAACCACTGGAGATGATCTGGTGCAAACCATTGACAAGTACACCACCTTGACTACAGCAACTTTTAGTGTAAGTATAGGGGTACGACTTCGACATCTGTTACAACCAAAATGGTCACCTCGGATATGCTGAGCAGATTGCCAAACCCAAGCAAAAATGATGAAGTCCCTCTGGATCTACAAATAGACAGCAAAGACATCGAGGTGGAAGATATGCTCAAAATTGATTTATTGTATTTTGGTCTGTACTGTATATAATAGTTCAGCTATAATAAACATGTTTGAGATCTTTAACCAACTGGACTCTATGCATCTCATTTATGTTGCATCAGACAACATAAAAGAACACATTACATGGTGGCAGCTGTGCTGAGAAGACCATGCTTAAAACAGCTCTGCAAACAACTTTTCCTACAGCCAGTAGAGAAAAAGTTCAAGAAAAATATTGGCTCAAACAGTGAAAAAAGAACTTCCCTCAAACTGTAGAAGAAAGAGTCGAGAACGACAGGCTGCAAGTAAATCGGGTGAGTCCTTGTTTATTGGCCAGGGATAAACAATGACCTCGAAAGGTTACTGAGGATGTGCAAGGTATGTCAGTTTTATTACAATTAAATTATTATATACAGTACAGAGCTAACTATTTACAGAACCTCCCTCTAGGTGTTACAGTTGCAGAGTGACTCTGGCTTCGTGTCACCTGACTACATCTTGATACTTAGTACATTTAGCATACTAACATCTTAAAGGGAATGAGGCATATTAATTTCGCTATATGGACATTAAATTTCAAATTGCTGCTGGGAAGAAGAGACAGCCTGTTACAAGGGCTGCCAGACTTGGATGGAGGACATTTGCATACTATTAGGGACAAGAGAGGTTACTTCCCTTATCTCTCAAGAAGCAAGCTAATTAAACATATCTGGAGTTTGAAAAAAGTAAGCAGCTGGCTTTTGACCAGTGGCTGAGGGCTCTTAAAGTACAGCTCAGCTATGAGGATCTCAGAGAAGTAATTCTGTTGGAAGACTTTGAACACTCTCTCCCATTCTACAGACCCATGTAGAGGAGCAGGGGTTCAGAGAACCCAGCAAGCGGCTGTTCTAGCTGATGAGTTTGCTTTAATTTATAAGTCGATTTCCCAGGGGTGAACCTTCCCTAGTCACCCCCACAAATCCAAAGGGGACAAAGGGTGGGAAGGTGAGAGCAGCCCAAGCAATCCTGGGAGAGAAAGGAAAGCAGGGGACACAGGCGGCCCTCCTCCAACCAAAAAGGAAGGTGCTGTGAGCAAGAGTGAGACCCGGAAATCTGTGAGCTTCCATTGTAATAAAGCAGGGCATTTAAAAGCTGACTGCTGGAAACTATAGGGAAAACCTGTAGGGTTAATCAGGGCCCACCCGCTCAGTGAAGAAAGGATCCTGATGGAAAGCACAGCAGAACAAGCTGTGGCTTTAACGGCAGTAATAGTAAATCCCAGGAAACTTACGACTGCAAGTGCAGGAAAATTTAATAGAATTCCTGAAGGTTATCTGGGTTTTGTGTCTGAAGGGAAAGTAACCCCATACCCCTCGAGTGGGGCAAGCAAGACCATAGCAACTCTCAGGGACACAAGGGCCACGAGATCCCTTTTACTGGGAATAGGCCTGACCATTCCCCTAGAGAGTGCAGTGAACACTAAAATGGTGAGGAACGGTATTGGAGGGCAGTGTATGCCTGTACCTGTACATCGGATGCACCTGGAGTGGGACCTAGTTTCGGGACCAATGACCGTAGGGATTGTCCCTAGTTTGCCTGTGGACAGGGTTGACCTGCTGCTAGGTAATGATCTGGCAGGGGTGAAGGTAGTAACCCCCCCAGTGGTGAAAGAAAGACCGCAGGAGGTCAGAGAGACAGGGCCATGGCAGGAGACGGACCCTTGCAGTTTCCCTGGATATGTAGTAGATCAGGCCATGATCAAACCAGCTCTCCTAGAGGAGACTGAATTGGCACTGCAGGCAGATGACCAGATCTGTCTGTCTGAGACTTTCTTTGGAAAGTTAGAAGACCCAGGGAATGAGTTAAATAAATCTTCCCTAGCTGAGGCTGAGTGACCCAGTGTTGCGAGAGTTAGCACAGGCAGCCCAGTCTGAAATTGAAGCAGAGGGAATCTCTGATTGCTACTATTTAAAAAGTGAGGTACTGATGAGGAAGTGGAGTTCTCCTCACAGACCTGATATCATGGGGTGGACAGTAATTCACCAGTTAGTGGTGCCTCAGAGGTACCAGAGAGAACTATTAAGAAGGGCCCACAAGACTACAGTGGCTATACATGCCGGTATACGAAAGATCAAAGCCCACATAAGACAGCGTTTGACTGGCCTAAAAACTCCACAAAGATGTGGTGGAGTATTGCAGGAGTTGCCACATGTGCCAGGTTGAAGGGAAACCCCAACCTACAGTGCAACCTGCACCCTTAGTGCCTGCATCAGTGTTAGGAGGACCGTCCAGCAGAGGGCTGGTGAACTGTAAGGGAGCCCCACCGAGAACAAAAGGGGAAAGACAGGCAGGCACACGGCTGGCAAAAGGTTAGAAAGGGAAGGGGAATAAGCGACCAAGACAGCAGGTTAAAGGAAGTCCAAGAGAAATCTCAGATGAAAACCCCAACTGTCCGGTCAGCCAAACCTGAAAAGTTAGATCTCACATCCTCCTATGTAAATGCAGACACAAGAAGCACCCCACCAGAGTTACGAACAGCATTTACAGGCACCTGCAGAAACAAAGAAAGACCTCTATGGGGCAGAGAAACTGTGAGGGTGATGCCTCACCGAGTCGAAGTGCTTTAGGGGCGTGCAGTAGAATCCGCACAAATACCTGCACAGTATGGAATTGAAAAAAACAACACTAAAGACATATTTTGGGACAATGGGGGTATTCAACCCTAACAAAGAGGGACTGGTGTAATTACGAATGAAGGTTGCACATTTGGCTGAAAGCAAATAAAATAGGGGATGAAGATAAAGTGAATGTTTGCATCACCATTATGAAGCCAGATGTGTTTGAGGTGATGTTTAACCAATGCTGCCCATGAGACCCCAGTACTATGGACTATTCTGAAATTAATGAGATTCTGGTATAAGAATGAAGTTGCACTGTGAGTTGCATTCCGTGAAAGGCAGCAGTTGTTAGATGAGATTATTGCAGTTTATATTCTTGAATTAAAGAAACTCTCTTGTCTCTGTATAGCGCAAACTTAGAAGTCAATATAGAGACACATTTGTTGGAGGTGTAAAGAACAGTAAATTCCAGGCCAAGATTTTGAGTAAAGGCAATAAGGTGAAGTGGAAGGAGGCCTGCAATTAGGCCACAGCCATAGAAATGGCATGAAGAGATAGTTGCAAATTGCAAGGAAGTTCTTTTCCTGAGCCGGCAGGGGAGGTTCACCGGATTTCAGCGGGAACCAGGTAACAGCAGACAAGTTCACAGACACAGAGTCTGAAATTTAAATGCTGCCATTGCTACGGTAGCCACCAACCATTGCCAGTCAAAGTGCTATGCCTGTGGGAAAGTCGGTCATATCCAGTTGGCATGCAAGAGTAGAGAAAACAGTAATGCTCCAGGTCGCGGTAAAGCTGCAGGGCACAGCAATGCACCAGGTCGAGGTCATGGTAGACCTAAAGCTGGTTTAGGAGCCTGGAAGTCCTCAAATGTGCATGTGATGGATATGGAAATGGAAGTTGGTGTTATCCAGCAGGAAGATCAAGAGTTGTATTCAGTCAGAGAACAAGAAAAACAGCACATGGAAGATGAGAATAAAAGGGCTGAAGTATTAATTCCAGCATCCACAGTAAAAGTGAAAATCAGAGATTCACTATTTACTTTTATCGTTGATACAGCTGCAGCAGTGTCTGTTATCTCGGAATGAGAGTACAAGAAGTCCCTAAGTCACATTCCCATATGCAAAACTCGTGTTAAACTGGCTAGTTATTCCAACAACAGTTTTCCAGTGTGAGGTGAAGTTAGTGTTGGGGTGGAATACAATGATGCATCCTATTACTTGCCATTGGTAGCAGTAGGAAGGAACAAAGTCTCCCTGATGGGAAGGAATTGGCTTAAGAAAATAAAGTTAAACTGGGCTGAGTTATTTACAGTAGGGATCACTAAGAATACACCTGACATCAAGAAAATGCTAAGAGAGCACAAAGCAGTCTTTGAGGGCCAAATGATAAAATTAGGCATCACAAGGCCGAAGGCAAGATAAAGGACAATGTACAGTCAACATTTTGCAAAGCTAGGCTACTGCCTTTTGCACAGTTGGAAGCAGTAAGTAAAGAGCTGGATAGATTAGAAAGAATGGGGCAATTAAGGAGGCAAAGAGCAGTGAATGGGCTGCATCCGTTGTGATAGTTCAAAAAGCAAACAAGTCCATTTGGATGTGAAGATTATAAACAAATGGTAAATAAGGTGATTGAAAATGATGCTTACCCACTGCCTACTAATGATGATTGTTTTTCTAATTTAACAAATGGGAAGGTGTTCAGTAATATAAATCTGTCAAATGCGTATTTGCAAGCAGAATTTACTGACAAGAGCAGGGAATTGCTTACCATTCATACACACAAAGTGTTGTACCAGTACGAAAGGTTACCTTTGGGTCATCTAATGCTCCCACAGTGTTCCAGAGTGTCATTGATCAGGTACTAAGTGGGATGAAAGGAGTGTGCTGCTTCTTGGATGACATTTTAATTAGCAGTAAGACAGAGAAAGAGCGCATTGTAAGGACAAAGTCCTAGATCAACTTCAAGAGTATGGCATCAAAGCTAAAAAGCACAAGAATTGCTTCATGGTGCCAACTGTAACATATCTGGGTCACCAAATAGATGGTGAAGGTATCCACCCAAAGCAGGAGAAGGTTGAGGGGATTTTGAAAGCAAAGAGATCAGAGAAGAAAAGAGAACTTAAAATATTCATAGGAATTGTTGTCTATTATTCTATGTTTATCCCCAAGTTAGTTAATACATTCACTCCATTGTATCAACTGCTCAAAGATGGAATAGATTTGGAGTGATCTATGGAGTGTCAGAAAGCATTTGAAGAAGTGAAGAAAGTACTGACTATTGATCCTGTTTTGACCCACTCTGATTCCAAGAAACAATTGGTTTTAGTGTGGGAAACCTCACCACAAGGGTTAGATGTGTTGTTATCTGACATAATGGAAGACAGTTTGGAGAAGCCTTCAGCATATGCTTCACATACTTTAACAATGGTCAGAGCAAAATTGTTCAAGTTGAGAAAGAGGCATTAGCATTCATATATGATGTTACAAAGTTCCATAAATACTTGTGCAGTAGGAAGTTCACTTTGTAAACTGACCATCAAGCCCTTACGATCATATTTGGTTCAAAGGAGGGAGTACCATCTCTAGCGGTAGCATGGCTTCAGAGATTTGCATTGATTTTGATGGCCCATCAGTACTATATTAAATATAGTAAATCAGATCTTGCAAATGCAAACGTTCTTTCAAGATTACTCATGAAGACTGATTAATTTTTAGCAAATGAGTTACCTGTGAATGACTTTGCATACACACATGACATGCCTGTGTCTGCCAGAGAATTTCATGAAGAAAGTCACAAGGATATGCTGCTCATTAAAGTGCTCAATTATGTTATGAATGGCTGGTCTAAAGAATGTGATGATGAGAAATTGAAGGAGTATTTCACACATGGAAATGAACTGAATGTAGATCAAGGCTGTCTCCTACGGGATTTAAGAGTCATTATTCGGCCAAGGTTTAGTGAGAATTTTTCAGCACACAGAGATCGTCCATATGAAAGCAGTAGCAAGAAGCGGCACAGTGGCGCAGTGGTTAGCACTGCAGCCTCACAGCTCCAGGAACCCAGGTTCAATTCTGGGTACTGCCTGTGCGGAGTTTGCAAGTTCTCCCTGTGACCCCGTGGGTTTTCGCCGGGTGCTCCGGTTTCCTCCCACTGCCAAGGACTTGCAGGTGATCGGTAAATTGGCCATTGTAAATTTCCCCTAGTGTAGGTAGGTGGTATGGGATTACTGTAGGGTTAGTATAAATGGGTGGTTCTTGGTCGGCACAGACTCGGTGGGCCAAAGGGCCTGTTTCAGTGCTGTATCTCTAAATAAATAAGCTATTTTTGGTATGTATAGATAGAAATATTGAAGGGTTGGTGAAAAGTTGTGAAGTGTGTCCAAGAATGAGAAATTATCCAACCAAGGTTCCTTTCATTCCATGGTCAAACACAAGAAAACTGTGGGAACAAGTACATGTTGATTTCTTTGAAGGGGAAGGGAAACAGTATTTTGTTTTGGTCAATAGCTATAGCAAGTGGATAAATGTTGAGTCAATGCCCAATACCACAAGTGCCAAAACTACTGGAGGTTTTGAGGAGTTGGTTTGGCAATTTATGGGTTGCCAGAGGTGTTAGTATTAGATAATGGTCCACAGTTTACATCAGAAGAGTTTGATAGATTTCTGAGTAAGAATGGAGTTAAACACATTCTAATACCACCATATCACCCAGCATCGAATGGTGCTGCAGAAAGAAATGTTCAAATTGTGAAGATATCTTTGCTGAAGTATTTGCTAGGTGACAAGCTAGGCAGTAATTCCCATGTTTCTCTTCGACACAAGCGAGACAATTTTCTGTTCTCTTATAGAATAACCTCACAGTCTACAACAGGTTGTTTAAACACACTCCTAGGACAAGGTTTAATTTGTTTAAGCCTGACATCAATAGCAAAGTAAGAGAAAAGCAAGACAGTGTGAAAATGAGTCATGATACTGTTATGAAAGTGCTTCAATTTCTAATATTTTTTGAGGACACATGTTTAAAAATTGTGGAAATGGATTCATTTGAAAGACTGAAGAAATTCCATAGATGCTGGATGGTTTTTTCAATATAAAAAGGTCACTGGAAGGACTTGAGATTTTGTTTAAAAACAAACCCTTACTGGATATCACATGTCTTAAGCTAAGTAAACAGCACTAGCTGTTTACAGAGCCATGACATGTCAAGATGTATGGTGGTCAAGAGTTGGTTTCAATTTGGATATTGTTTTGAGTCAGTTGAAGCTCAGCCTAAGAGAGAAGCCACCAGCTCATCATTTTTCCACCTTTTTGAGAAATCCTGGGAATCCAGTGTGATAGCTGATACCCCTGATGCAGTGATTCTCCTGGAAAGCCTGCCAGAATAATCCTTAATGTCTCCTGAAAAGAATTGCCAGCCGTTTACGTGTATTTGGACGCCAGAATAAAGGACTGGGAACATACCATCTCTTATCCTTTTCCTTCAAGAATTAACAAGTATTTGGACAAAGTATTTTTTTGTCTTTTTTGTAAAGAGATCTCTGCAGAGAAAACTTCTGGCCTATAGTTGCCAGGTTTATCCTTACAGCCTTTTTTGAGCAAGGGTATAACATTTGCAATTTTCCAGTCCTCTGGCACCACCTCTGTATCTAAGAAAGATTGGAAGATTATGGCTAGTGCCTTCCACCTTTACTTCCCTCAGTATCCTTGGATGCATCTGATCCGGTCCTGGTGACTTATCTACTTAAAGTACAGCTGGCCTTCCTAATACCTCCTCTTTATCAGCTTTTAGCCCATCCAGTATCTCAACTACCTCCTCTTTCACTATGACTTTCTCACATTTTCTTCCTTGCTAAAGAGAGATGCAGAGTACTCATTTAGTATAAAAACAAGAAATGCTGGAACCACTCAGCCGGTCTGGCAGCATCTGTGAAAAGAGAAGCAGAGTTAACATTTCGGGTCAGTGACCCTTCTTCAGAACTCATCTAGTACCTCAGCCATGCCTTCTATCTCCATGTGTACATCTCCTTTTTGGTCTCAAATCGGCCCCATTCCTCCTTTTACCATTCTGTTACTATTTATATGCCTACAGAAGACTTGATTTCCCTTTTATGTTAACTGCCAGTCTGTTCGCATACTCTATTTTTACTGCTCTTATTTCTTTTTTCACTTCCCCTCTGTACTTTCTATATTCATCCTGGTTCTCACTTGTATGATCAACCTGACATGTAATCCACACCCTTTTTCTGCTTCATCTTACTCTCTATCTCTTTCATCATACATGGAGCTCTGACTTTATTTGTCCTATCTTTCCCCCTTGTGAGAATGTACCTTGACTCTACCCGAACTGTCTCCTCTTTTAAGGCTGCTTATTGTTCCATTACAGTTTTGCTTTCCAACTTTGATTCCCAATTTACCTGGGCCAGATTCATTCTCACCCCATTGAAATTGGCCCTCCCCCAATTAATTATTTTTACTCTGTATTGCTCCTTGTACTTTTCCATAACTAACCTAAACCTTATGATTCTATGGTCACTGTCCTCTAAATGTCCCCCTACTGACACTTGATCCATTTCTTCCACCTCATAGTCCAGAAACACATTGATCTAGAAAATTCTCCTGAACACACTTCAGAAATTTTTGCCCCTCTCTGCCCTTTACATTATTACTATCTTAGTCTATATTAGGATAATTAAAGTCCCCCATAACTACTCTATAACTTTGCACCGCTCTGTAATTTCCTTGCAAATTTGTTCCTCTATATCTTTCCCACTAGTTAGTGGCCTATAGAATACACCCAGTAGTGTAATGGTACCTCTATTGTTTCTTAGCTCTAACCAAATACATTCTGTCTTTGACCCCTCTAGAAGATCCCCTCTCTCTGGCACTGTACTATTCTCCTTAATACCACCCCTCCTCCTTTCTTTCCTTCCCCATCTTTCCTGAACACCTTGTACCAAGGAATATTTAGTACGCAGTCCTGCCTTTTTTTGTGCCAGGTCTCCGTTATCACCACATCATAATCCCATATGGCTAACTGCAACTGCAGCTCACAACCTTATTTACCACTCAGTGCATTCACATACATGCACAGTAAACCTAACTTAGACCTTCTTGCATTCCCTCTTACTCTGACCCAACCTAATACTTTTTCTTACTCTAGTGCTATCAGTCTCTCGCAATTCTTTGCTCTCCTTGTTTTTCCTCTCTGATGTTACCTTCTGGTTTCTACATCCCTGCCAATTTAGTTTAAACCCTCTCCAATAGCACTAGCAAACTGCCACGCAAGGACATTGGTCCTGTCTCTGTTTGGATGCAACCAATCCTTGCTGTACAGGTCTCATCTCCCACAGAACCAGTCCCACTGTCCCAGGAATCTAAAGCCCACCCTCCCGCACTGTCTGTCCAGCCATACATTCATCTGTTCTATCCTCCTATCACTGCCAGTGTTTCCCACACTGTTTTTAAATTCTCTTCTCTCCCACTTTGCCTTGCTACTCTGCCCCTGCCAGTGTTTCCCATGTTGTTTTTAAAGGCTCCTCTCTCCTACTGTGCTGTTCTATTCTGCTGCTGCTGGTGTTTCCCACACTACTTTTAAAGGCTCTTCTCTCCCGCTGAGCTTTGCTGCTCTGTCCACAGAGAGGTTCATTGTAGACAAGGGTCATTAAGCAGACACATAGATGACAAACATTGCAAAACTTAATCAAATTAATTCACTTTTAGCATATCTTTCAGAAGTCATTTATTTATTGTACAGAAATGATAGTGTTAGCTGTTGAAAAGCAGACTCCATCACCTGTTGTTGATATCTGGTAGGTATTTAGAAATAAGGGAGCGCCAAATTTAGTGGCACACTGATGCAATCCTGCTGAAACTTTGGCAAGAGTATGGAAAGAGGGTTGGAAATTAGAACCCTGAGATGCCAGGTCTCAGCCTTGCACAGTAGTTCCCACTCAGCCTTGTTAGGGGCAGAACCTTCATGTGCCCAAACAAGGCCAGGGATGATGGGACCAGGGGCAGAAACTCCAAATACAGAAGCCCAGGCTAATGCCCTGGGGACATGGCTTCAAATCTCACCATATCAGCTGGTGGAATTCAGATTCAATTAATGAATTAATTAAAGGAAAAAGTCTGGAATTAAAAGCTAGTCTCAGTAATAGTTTCATGGCACCATCATCAATTATCATTAAAACCTATCTGGTTCACTAATGTCCTTTAAGGAAGGAAATCTGCCATCCTTACCTGGTCTGGCCTACATGTGACTCCAGATCCACAGCAATGTGGTTGACTCTTAACTGCCCTCTGAAATGACCTAGCAATCCACTCAGTTGTCAAGGGCAATTAGGGATGGGCAACAAATGCTGGCATTGCCAGTGATGCCCACATCCCATGAAAGAATAAATAAAAATACATATACTAGTTCTGCTGTTACAGAGCCAGATGAGGATCTTGTAGAGCCAAGCTTCAGAAGAAGGCTGATGGGTTTGACAAACCAAATGCTTGGCACAATGGACAGCCTGCCAGAAAGCTTACAGGTTGTGGCTCGGGAGGTAGAGGAGTCCAGCTCCAGCTTGGCCTGTGCCTTGACGCAGAGCCTGGAACCCAGCTTTTACAGCATGGAGAAGCTGGCTGATTCCATCCAGCAACCTGTGGAGCCCAACATCACACAATGTCTGATGACTGAGGTCACAGATTCCACTGCCGTCATAACAGCTTCCATGGAACGTGTCAGGCAAACCCCCCACCTGCCAAGTTGAGGCACACATAATTTTGCCACACGAACATTAAAACTTAAAATTGCAAGCCCCTAACTGGAAAGACATTTCCGTGGTAACCAACAGTGTTGGAACAAGGGACAAAGGGCCATGCCCTGGCTCATTCAACCAACAATAGTTTTTTGTTTACCAGATGTTGAAGGGGAGCTAGCATTCCAGACACTGCTAAGGTACAATCCACAAACCTTGCAGGAGAGACTGTTCCATATAAGGAGCTCATCACATGACTAATCTGTTGGGCAACCTGGGAGTTTTTTGAATTTGAACTCCCAACAAAGGGATTTAAAAAGAGAACGCGTGTGTTCATGGACTGAGAACATCTCTTCTCTTCTGCTTGCTCACCTCTCAGGGAACTGAAACCATTGAAGACACATAAACTCAGAGAGAGAAAATGTTTCCTGCGTGAACAAGATTTTAAGAAGAGTACTGGGCTCCAACAAAATGCAAGACCATATCTTCAATCAAAGACTACAGCGAGCTCAAGAAATAGTAACAAGATATTGCCTCAAACTTTTCTACTTATCTTTTCTTCTGCTCTTTTCTGTCGCTATCTGTATGTTTATATCGCGTGTGCATGCTAGTGTGGGTACGTCGTATATCCGAGGGCATGAACTGTATTAGATTTTTAAGTTTAAGGTTTAATAAATTTCATCTTTCTTCTTTAAACCACAGAAAGCCTGTTTGTGCTCATTCCTTTGCCTTATAATTGGAAAGTTTAAACAAGGATTCATAAAAAAGGGAACTCAAAACACTGTGTGTTTAAAATAAAACCCTGTTACAATAAGACCAAGCAAAGACAGCCAAAGACCCCTAAACATTGCTCATCTGGTCGTGACAAATGCGAAACAGCTTCCATGGAAACGGCAAAGTACTGCAATGGAATTCAGGAAGCTGCCATGGTTGCTGTGGGCTCTTCTGTTGAAAGGCGCTTGCAGAGTGTTTCAGCTGCCCAGGGATCTGTCCTCCAGCAGATCACTGAGCGGGCTGAACAGATGCCCCAAGGTAGTGGCATGGAAATCATGGAGCAGGAACCTACTGGCCTCTCGCTGGATGGCAGCATTCCTGCTCCTTCCCCTGCCATTCAATCATCTTCCTTGCAGTTGCCTGTCAGGCAGGGGGCCCAGACTGCTGAAGCCCATGCTGAGATGATGCTGTCTGAGGCAGGACCATCATGGCCCACAGCCTCTCAAAGGTGTCCCAGGAGGGCATCTGAACTGTCTTCTTCAGATTTTCAGCAGCCATTCACCTCACATGCTGCTGCCACTCAGATTGTACTTTGTAGAAGCACTAGAGTCGGTATTATCACTTACAGGATGGTCACTAAGGATAAGCATCAGGGTGAATAGATTAATATTTGTAAGTGCTGTTGGTTGTGTCATGTTTTTACTCTGGATAAAAACTGAATATGCTAATTGAGTAGTGATGGAACTGGTGGTCTTTTTCACTGTGTTCCTCATGGGGAAGGGGTTGAATAGTTTGAGTGCAGATTATGGACTTCTTGATGGATCATCAGTCATGGAAGGAAAGACATGTGACAGCGGTGATCCGAGGTTTGATGGTGCAGGACTCGTCCCAAAAGTGGTCCTCAATTAGATGTGGTGAGCTTCCCTCCCAGGTGTGGGCCGTTTACCTGGAACATTCTGGTGCTCCCTGTTAGGGTATGAAGTTCTGTTAATGAATGATAAATACCTGATGTTGGGTGTTAATTAGTTAATTGCATTCAAGTGTGTATATATAAAGACCCAGCCAGCACTGGCTGTGGTATTGTTAGGAGTGCAGAAGTAAGCTCTGTGACAAGCAATAAACAATCTCCACCAAAGCATCCTCGTCTCAGTGTCTTCTTCACAAACAGGCTTAGAAGTTTCTCTAACACTTCCCCAGTGCGCCTTGTCTTCTTCCTCCTTTTCCTCCTCTTCCTGCTCTTCCTTTTGTGGCTCCTGAGATTTACCCTTTGGCTAAACTGTTGGTGGTAGCAGCTGGTCTTTCATGATCACCAGACTGTGGTGCATACAGCAAGTCAGTACGAATCTGGAGCCTTCCTCACCCTCCTCATCGTCCTCTCCTCCAGCAGCTAGTTGCTCTGCCTGGCCTTATCTGCTCCTCCCATAACTGCTCCAGACCAAGGGGGACAGCTAGCAAGATCCTTATGATTAAGCACTGTCTTTCTCCTGGTGATTCCTATAAGATTAAATAGCACAGCACTCACACTATTTAGGCAAAGTCCTCAGAAAATTTCCAAAATAATGGTTGATAGAGTATTGGTGAAATCTTATCAAAGTGTCCCAGAAAGTCTCCCGAAGTGTAGCAAAAGTGCTGTTCAAACGCAGTGTAGTTAGTCAATCTCCAGCAATAAGTGAACAGTGAAAGCTGAGCATAGCTTTAAGTCATGCTCACAATCCTCAGCAATTACTTCTTTACTCCTGTTCAACCGGTCGCTGTTAGAAAAAGTTGTTAATTGCTCTAAAGACAGGCTAACCAGGCATTGCAGCTCAAGAACCCATCTTGGCCACCTCAAAAACTCTTTAAAGCCTAAAGTATCTGGGAAAAATTGCACACTTAATGTCTCTAATCTCTCAAGGAACTGGTGGACACTGCTGACTGATGAGACCAGGCTGACTAGGCAGTCAAATGGTAGAAGTAAGGCCCACCTGGGATCCAGGCCAAGGATTATGGACTGGACCCTCAAATAATTAAAAAATTATTGCTCTCAAATATTACCTTTAAAGTAAAGGGAAGCCAAGGATCCATTCCTCTACCTTTCTGAGCTGTTGGGTATAGTATAAGGGTCGGAAAGGGTAAATCTTGAGAGTATGTAAAGAATATCTTCTACCATGATGGCGTAAGAGATCACATGAGAGAGATTTGAAGTTGGACGCAGCATAGCTTTTGGTGGAGTCACACAGGTGCAGATGTATATAGTTCTAATACAATAAATATCATTTGTCTAACTAACCCAGACTGAAGTATCTCAATCAGCTAGACTAAGAAAGGTGGCAGTGTAGCAAACAATATGGTGATCAGCAGTGAAATCGAGACCAACGAGGGTTCCTTCCAGGCTACAGCCAGAAGAAGAATTTGAAAGAGGTTAAAGCTGACCTGAAGAAGAAGAGCAAAACTGCAGGACTTGAGAGGAGGCTGTAGAAAAGCTCCAGAGCTCCAAACACAGAGTCGGGATATTGGCAGTCTGGGGAGCACAGATTTGAGCCAGAGAACCAAGCAAAGTTCGAGGATCTGGTGAGCAACCCTGAAAGAGGGCAGAAAATCTGTCCATAACAGTATTAGGCAGGCAGCACCAGGAAAGTCCGTAGTGAAAGGCTATTCCGAGGTAGGCGCCATCACACGTGGCGTCCGGGGGGGGAAAAAAGCAAGCAACGAAGCTGCAAATACTTGATTCTCTACGAGAACAGAGTTGAAAAAGATAGCAGTAGCGCTATAAAACAGAGTTTAAAATAAGGTAGGAGGTAATTAGTCTAGCGGCGAGATTTTGAAGGCTGAAACGCCCATTGCGGGAATCAGCTTGGAGTTGAGAGAAAAGCACAGTAACCTTCCGATACTGGAGGGAAAAACATGAAAGTGAAAGCTAAGCGAATTGAAGCAAAGGAGATTAGATTCTCAATTCCAGAGAGATTTGGAGACATAGAAGGACCAAATCAAACCCAAAATTGGTCACTCTGGTGAAAAATGTTCCTGAGATACAGAATAGCTTCTAAATTGGACAACCAGTCTGAGGCAGAACAAGTTAACACTTTATTATATTCAACTAGGGCTGTGGCAGATGATATAATTGCAAGGCAAGGTATTATTGAGACATCTGCCAAATTCAAAGAAGTTTTAGAAGCTTTTGATTCTTATTTCAATTTGCAAAGCCATAAGATTTTAGAAAGAGCAAGGTTCAACAGAAGGGTCCAGAAACTGGGCAAAACAGTTGATTTTTTCATCAATTACCTATGCAGGTTTGCAGGCGGATGTGCATCTGGAGACCTTAAAGCAGAATTGATAAGAGACCACATTGTTGTAGGCATTGCTGATGAGTCCCTACCAGTTCTATTGCAGACTAAAGAAGACCTCGTCCTGGACAAAGCTATTCAGCTAGTGAGACAAGCAGAGGTCAGGAAGAACAACAGATCAATCCTGAGAGGTGAAGAAAGACCTTGGCTCAGGAAACCTCCAGCAACTGTACAGTTCCTTGACCAGAGGGCTGTGAAAGAGGCACCAGGAAAAAAGGTACACTGGGGGGGAGGGGGGAAGACACGATTAAACCCTGCCTGCAATGTGGTGCCAAAAGTAACCACAGATGCAAACAGTGTCCTGCAAACAAAACAGAAACTGTAAGAAGATAGGGCATTTTTGTAAAACGTGTCAGACAAAATTATCTACTCCCACAAGTGCAAAAGAAAAATCATTCAAGAAAAGAATGGTCAACGAATTTAAACAACCTTCTTCAGATGAGCAACCAATATACTTTCTTGGAGAGATCAATGATGCTAATCAGGCATTTTCATCTGCAGATAGATATGTCAACAGACATATCATTAATTTTAAACTCGACACCGGAGCGAGTGTAACGGTCTTATCAGACAAAGAGCCGTGTTTATCAACACATTTTTTGTAACCAGCAGAAACTCAATTACCTGGCCCGGGACAAGTTGAACATGAAGTAAAGGGGAAGCTACAGGTAACACTCCAGTCCAAGGGGAAAGCAGATGTTAGAAACACTATGTCCTAAAGAACCAGGAGTTCTCTCTTTTAAGTCGAAGAGCTTGTATTGATCTTCATCCTATTAAGAAAGTAGAAAAAGTTAAACAATGGGAATCTGGGAGTCATTTCCAAGATGAATTTCCAAAATTGTTTACCTATCTAGGCAGACCGAAGACCAAACATAGTATTGCATTGCGGAAAGATGCATTGTCCAGAGTGACTGTCAACCATCCTGATCAACAGAATTTCCACTTCATTGATGAAATTAAGTCCTACTCACAGGTTGCTGTATCACAATGGCCAGCAAGTTCAAATAAACTCGACGAGCGCAGATGGAAGATGAAGAGTGCATTGATGTCCGCCAATATTACAAGCAAGGTTGGCCACAAAAGAGTCCTTGTGGTAAGAGGATGTAAATCTTCTTTGAACGCAGAAGACACTTTACCATAGTGGATGACTTGCTGGTATATGATGAGAGATTGGTGATTCCAGAGTCACTCAGGGTAGAGATCTTGGAGAAAATACAACAGGGTCATATGAGCATAACTAAATGTAGAGCACGGGCTCAGGCACAGGGATAGGCCCTGACATGTTGCACCACGGACATTGGACAAAATTATTGGCTCAGCCATGAACATGGGAGGCAATTAATCTGTATATAAAGTGTATAGCCAATCTAATGTCATCAAAACACAGTATGATTTAAAACACATTTCTCCCTATAAAGTAACTAGGCATACAAATATCAATGGAGAGCAGCACAACTGTGTTAGCTAGCTAGCAAGCAAAATAGTATGCAATGCCAATGCAAATTACTTTTGTTGACAGAACAGAGCCAGCTACACCATGTCACGGGTGGTAGATGGACCTTACCAGATAACCTCTCTGAATTCACACTGTGTCAGAGTGCAAATTTATCCAATAAACCATGAAACTCAAGGAGAGGATTGTTATTGGGATTATTGAGGTGAGGCAGTAGAAAAATCAGCAGTTGGAAGACAGACCATTTCTCACACTGCTGTTACCACAACACAATTTAACCCATGATGGTCAATGTTTGTGCAACTTCTCCACCTGCTTGTAATATGTTTCTGAAGGCAAGGCAGCCAATAAAAGGGAAGTGATCTCCAAATCAGGAGAATTTTATAGGATGGAGCAGATAGTATTTCAGAAGAATCATGTAAAATAGATAAGCAGAGTGTGACAGGAAGTGACAGAGAGATTAATGGTAGGTAGCCAAGACTAGTTTATTTATCTTGACAGGCTGTTAAACTAGGCCTTGGATTCTAAAATACAGAAACAACAGAATCTCTCATGGACAAAATGTCATTTACTCACTGAAAGAAGTGACAACATTAGATAAAAACAATTACAAATAAATAGCACCTTTCAGTTCCTCCAATAAAGCAATTCTCTTAAATTCACTTATGCATATTTCTCAGTCTATCACTCATGATTTCAATTCAGCTCTGACAAGTTAACTATTAACAAAAAGCTTTTCTGCAAAACGTTGAGTGGTTGTTACTGCGTGTATTATTCCGTTACAAAATGTTTAGTCACTATCTGTAAGATTGTCCTCAAGACTCTCCAAGCCAAATTTCTTACCTGTTAGCTAAGGTGCATTCTAACATAAAATAATTATATCATACAGACAACTTTCAAATGACACTGGCCACTCAGGTTATCTGCCCTCAAACTGGATCGTAAATGGTGCACATTGCAGTTACTGATCTTTGACATACTTGTAAAACTTGTGCTTTAATCCAATTTGCAGCAAAAAAAATCTGTTAATGAGTGTTTCTAACATGGTCACCGAAAAGTAATACTTTTTTACAATGTCTTCCCGGACAGTTTTTAACACAGCAAATGCAGCATGGAGTTTGTTAAGGAATCACGAACAGTTCATCATAGATTAAGGTTTATTAAAGCCATATGTTACATTGTATTTACTAACTATTGTATGTGGGTCAGCAGCATTTTGTTTTTGTCAATATTACAGAGCCCCAATACACCATACTCTTCTATTCATGAGGAACTTACAGTGCTGACTTCTGGAATTTACTTGCCTGTTTTTCCCTCAATACAAGTTCTGGAACAATGTGATTCCAAATGGATAGCAGCAGATTTGCAATATTTATATAGAAGTAGAAGTCCAGCAACTTTCAACATGTCACTGAGCTTGTGTCCCAAGTGAAAGTAATGTGCACCAGAGCATAGAAATCGAGACATTCCCTAAGTGACTTCTATCATTTAAAAATTAGTTTATATAACACAAGCCTTTAAACTTGTGTTTTGAAATAATCTAGCTGCTAGGCTATTTTAAAACACAAGGTTAAAGGTTTGGAGCAGGGGTCTCCAAACATTTCACTTGAGGGGGAGGGGGCACATTACAAATTTTCTCTTACATAGGGGGCCAGAGAGACAATTTTGGAAAGATAAAAGCATTAATAATGTATCTTACTATGAATCAAAGCAACAACAAATGTGCATTTTTGTGAAGAAGCTTCAAATAATAAGACTAATTTATTGACTTACTTTCACATCACTATGTTGGACACTGATTTAGTGTGATACCTGGCATTTCTTTTGCTTTCACGGGTAGTCAATGTCTGCCCACACACTTCTTGTAGCGACGCGGAGTATTCCGGATAGATGTCCATCTGTCAAGAGTGATCTTGATTGCTTTCTCTCCCTCCTCTCTCTCTTTCTCTCTTTGTCTGTCCCTCTCCCTCTCTGTGTCTCCCCTTTCTGTGTTTCCCTCCTCTCTCTGGTACCCCCCCCCCCCGCCCCCACTGTGTTGTCCTCCCCATGTCGTCATCCCCTCCCCCACCCACTGTGTTGTCCCCCCATCTCTGTGTCATTCACCCCTCTCTGTGTCATTCACCGCTCTCTGTGTCCTCCCCCCTCTCTGTGTCATCCCTTCCTTCTCTGACCACCCCCCCCCTGTCTCTCTGTCCCCACTCACTCTGGCCCACCTTTCTCTCTCATTCTGCCCCCTTCTCTCTCTGCCACTCTCTCTGTCCCTCTCTCTCTGTCCCCTCTCTCTGACCCCTTGCTCTCTCTGTCCCATCCCTTTCTCCCTGCTCTCTCTCTCTCTCTGCCCCACCTTTCTCACTGCCCCTTTCTCCCTGTCCCACTTTTTCTCTGATCCCACCTTCTCTCTGTTCCTCTCCCTCTGCATCCCTCCTTTCTCTCTGCCCACACTCTCTCTCTTACTCTGTGCCCAGCTTTCTCTCTGCCCCCTCTCTCTTTCTCTCTCTCTCTCTGTCCCCTCCTTTCTCTCAGCCCCTCTCTCTACCTATCTCTCTCTCTGCCGCCCCCCCACACCCTCCCCTCACCATTTCTCTCTCTGAATGTTGCTGAGAGTGGAAACAGCGGTTTCCAAACTTCAGACAGTTTTGTGGTTTTCTGGCAGGCTGTTTTTAAAAAACATTAACCCCCCCGAAAAACCACGAAGCTGTCCAAAGTTCGGAAACCACTGTTTCTGCTCCCACTGCCTGTCAGCTGTCTGTTGGGTTCTGTTTTTTTTTAAAGCTGGTCTGGTCAGAAAGAAGAAGCCAATGTGAAATTTCTCATTCTTGAAATTACCATTCACAGACCTCAACAGTTTTTACCATGGACACTGGTGTCTATATGCGGATAAGTTGCCAAGCCCTGCTCAGGCATCCATGTGGTGGGCAAGAATAGCAAAGGATATTGAAGAAATGGTCTCAGATTGTCACGTGTGTGCAATTCACAAACAGGATCAAAGAGAACCTTTTATCTTGAACCAATTCCCAACCAGACAATGGGAAGCGTTTGGCGATGGATCTATTCATCATCGATGGAAAATCTTATTTAATTGTAGTAGATTACTTTTCAAGATGAATTGAGGTTAAACGTATGTACACAACAACAACCGAAGCAGTCATTCGAGTCTTACAAGAAATTTTCGCAACACATGGTATACCTGATCAGATAATGTCCAACAATGGACCACAATTTTCAAATGAATACTTTAAAAACTTTGCAGCAATCAGTGGATTGGTGCACTTCACAAGTTTGCCTAGGTACCCACAATCCAATTACGAAGCTGAGCGAGCAGTCAGAACTATTAAAAGTACAGGAATTCCAATCAGAACTACTCCATTGTTATGCAGATTAGCACCATCCGAGATGTTAATGGGAAGAAAACTAGGATGCAACTTCCAATTTTACCTAAGAAATTATTACTACCAGTGATACAAATCCAGGATTATCAGAGAGTTCAAGACAGAGAAAAGTCTGACCAGAAGAAACAAACTCATAATTATAACAGGAAATTCTGCACCAGGAACCTACTGAAGTTGTCAGAAGGGTAAAAGGTATGGGTATGAAACCAAAACAGAGATGTAGTAATTCTCCAGAGAGAGGAAAATCAACTGTGATCTTATTTACCAAGAACTTCAGAAAGTACTATACGAAGAAATAGAAGGAATCCTATTCCTTTACATCAAAAAAGGCAATCGGTCATACATTTGGACAAATCAAATGGTGAACTGGAAATTCAGAAAACTCAGGATACTACAAACCTCAATGAAGTCCAAGTCAAGAGACAAGAGTTCAGAGAAAGACTACCAATCTTCCACAGCTGACAACAATAATATCAGGGAAAGTTGTGAAGCCTCATGACAGAATGAATCTATGAAGTCAGAAACATAAGGGGAGATGGGGTAGTATGTAAGTAAAACATGAGTGGGCTGGATTTTATATGGCCGGTGCTGTACTCAGCGGTGGCCATAAAAGATGGCGGCCCGCATACATGGCATTCACTCCGTGGAGCCGCCGCGATCTTAAAAGCAGCGGGTCATTAACATGCCCAGGGCAGCTGCCCCGCCCCCCTCCCAATAACCCCCCCAGATGACGTAGAGGGGGCAGGCAAGCCCTGCACAGCAATGGTGTCCGGCGCCACTGCGCAGGCACCATTTTTAGAGGGCTTAGAGCCCCAAATGACTGTTTCAAATCTTAAAGGCAAATTTCATTTAAAAGTCTTAAAACTGATTTGAAAAATCTTTCCATTCTCTCGCCCACCCCCCCACAATAGCCTTACATTTAACTCCTTGCCCACTCACCCCACAAAATACTTACCTTGACTATGTGACCTTCCCCCTCCAAAGTTCACAAACTCTAACCTTCAACCCCTTCCCACCATCCCCTCAAACAATCCAAAGAGTTTGATCCCGCTCCCCCACTCCCACACTGAGAAAATACTTCCTCCCTGCTCCCCACAGGAGTTGCAACTCGTTTCCCCGGATGGAGATCCAAAGGCACGTCGTTGCCGGCCGCCAGGATGAAGGTCTCAATCTGCTGTCTAAATCGGAGTGGCCGGCATGTTAATGAATGGCAAGTGCCCGTCTGCATATTGTAATGTGGGTGGCCGGGTGGTGGGGGGGGAGGGGGGGGCGCGATACGGGGCCTCGTCCCCGCCACCAAGATTGGGATGGGCCCTGCTGGTGCCAAGGTCGGTGGCGGGCCTCATCTACAACAATCTTCATTATCCCCCACCACCGTTCCCAACGTCGAGGGCTGTATAAAATTCAGCCCAATGTATGTAAATATATATTTGGATAAAGACTTGGGGGAGATGTAGTATTAGGGTCTGAAAGGGTTAATCTTGAGAGTGTGTAAAGAATACCTCCTACCATGATGATGTAAGAGATCATGTGAGAGAGACTTGAAGCTGGATGCAGCGTGGCTTTTGGTGGAGTCACACAGATTAGTGTGAAGATGTATATAGTTCTAATACGATAATTATCAGTGGTCTAACTAACCCAGACTGAAGTATCTCAATCAGCTAGACCAAGAAAGGTGGCAATGTACCAAACAAACATACAACATGGCGGAGGGGAGAGGTGGGGGAAGAGGGTGGGGGGTGAGGAATGCATCCCCACAAAATCTAGCACAATATGCTGCAGTTTACAGTCTCCAGGGACAGGCAGGCACTTGAGATGCACAGGCAGTTGGCTGTCTTTAGTGTACAAAGAAGGGAAATCCCCATGGTTTCAGATAGTCCACTGGGGCCAGTGGCAGAGGCTCCCAATAGCTGTATCCCAGCACATATACCAGAGTGTACCCCTTGATGGATTTTTGGCCCTAATCCAAATTCCCCTATGACTCAGTAAATCCAATAAATTATTGAGCTATACAGAGCCCAAAGTCCTGGGCTGTGTTATTTTGTTTCAGATGTGTTGATGAGAGGGCAGTACAATTAATATCAGAACCCTTGGGTTAAGGAATAGAACCATGGTCAAGAACCTGCTTCCTCATCATTATATAGCAACTCCTGTTGGAAATGTGAGCAGCATCAGGCTAAGGCTCAACTCTGAACCCACCACCACCCCATCCCAACCATCCCACCCCAGCTCTGGGAGGAAACATTCAGTATTTGGCAGGTACTAGAGGGCACCCAATGCCTATGGAACTGTATCCCAACAAGGATCTAAAAACTTCAGGAGAGCGGACAAAGGAGAAAATGTTGACAAAATGCGGTTGAGAAAAAACACAAGACTTGATTTAATGTTTCCCTTTGACTAAAATAGAAATATCTGAATCAATCAAACTTTGAAATAAGATGGAGCCTTGAAAATTCTGGGATAAATGTTCCTCTTCACTGCTTGGGTGGTAATCTGGTGCAATGGATTGCCCAACCATTGTAGAACATGCCAGATTTTTATTTAATTGAAATCAATGAATCATAAAGGTTCTCCAATGATCAGGTGATCTGTTCGACCAGAGTACAATCCAATTGGAGAAGAGGAACATTTATCCCACTTTTTTCCACCTCTAATGTGAACTGAAAATATAAGGATCCAGTCAGTTTCTATCCTCATATTTTACCAATGTTTGAAGTGCTGTGTGAATGCACATGTGCAAATATCTAAAGAGTATTACATTATGAAAGATTTATTAAAGCAGATAACATGACAACCAAATGTCATAACAAATGTCAATATTTTTATAGATAATAATGGGATGTGATGCTGATTCTTTGTCTTATATGAACTGCTAATGTGTTATGACTCAAAAAGGCTAATATAATAGATTCTTAAATGTTGTTTCCAAATGATTTGTGCATCAACTGAGTCTGAAAACTTAGGGGTAGAAATTGGTTTTCTGTATATACTATATACATGTAAAACAGGTGTAGAAAGGACCAATTTTGACCACAACGTCTTGTAACCTAAGGGCACACAAAGCACGTCCAACCTGAAATTGGGTCAGGCGTTTGTCAGGTGCTCACAGATGTTAGCCCCCTTGCATATTCTAATAAGCAGACTAACATCTGTTGAGGGCCCTTGTAAGAAATTGGGCTATCCTGAGTGGAGCAAGCCTTAGGTCTCAGACCTTAAGTCTGCACTGCCCAGGTTTTCAAGATATGTATGCAGTCTAGCCTCTGGTCACCATCATAAAGGTAAGTAAAACACTTTTCAAAAATTCTTTGGAACCAGAAGGAGTCTGAATGTGCCTCCCAGCTCCACGATATTCCAACAATCGCTTCCGACCATGATTGCCACCCACTCCCACCTCACACCATCCCCCTGCCCTTTCCCAGGACCCAACTAAGGGCCACTGGCAGAGGCTCGAAATTCCATGCTTCCATCATCAAGCTAACTGTTCTGAATCTTTAGATGAGGCCCACTGATCAATTTCTTGTGATCCTTGAGTCTCCATTTTCCACTGCAGGGGTCATTTCCAGTTTGCACCAGAAGGTAAACACAATGCAATTTCCACGCCATAATATCATATAAAGAGCTAAAGTTTAAAACAATTTGAAGTCCTACATCTAAACCTGGACAAACAGCTGTCAAAACATCTGGTAAGCGTTGCAACTCCTGGTGCAAAACATTTCCCATCCTTCTGAAAATATTAGTGCACTACAGGACACCTACATCTACTGCTCAGAGGTCACGCTTGGTTCAATTCTAGATCCTATTCATTTAAGACTCCAAAGGTGGGATTTCAATTTGTCACAGAGGGTGGGAACGGAGGTGGCCAGTCGCTTAAACTCGCCCCTCGGGTAGGCATGTCAGTTTCCTGACATGAAACCAGCACACCCAGATTTTGAATAGTGCTGATGGGAGCCAGAAGAGGCAAACTGCCTGCACTGTGTAATTGGCTAATTAAGCATATCAACAAGCTTGTTGACAGCTCGTTTCAGGGCTTGACTTGGATTTTGGTTCTAAGGGGTGGGCTGGACGCACCGTCAGAACCACGAAAGGGAGGGGTAGGGGGTGACATAGTGAGGAGCGATCTAGAGAGGCGGGATAGAGGAAAGCATTGAAGAGGGAAGGCTGAGCGATGGCCTTGACTCACAGCCAAGAAGTTGTACTTAATGATAAAAAATATCCTTCATAGTTTTGTACTCCTGATAAGGACTTTTTGAGAGGGTGGGGCCATTATTGGTGGGGGGGGGAGGGTGTTCAGGCAGACTCCCACAGTCCAGTGCCAATGAAGGAAGAGCATAAGAGGAAATGGGATCATGTTGATCTGAGCTTGGCCCAACCAGCAATGAGGAGCAGCATCTGTCAGCATACAGGTAGACCCCTGGGCAGCAGGGGCACAGGCGTGAGGTCACAGGGGCAGGAAGGCTCCAGAGTCTGCACTTTACACAATTCTCACCAGCACCCTCCATCACTCTGCCAACCGTTAACATCTGTGAGCACCTGACAAATGACCTGACCCAATTTCAGGTTGGACGTGCTTTTTGTGCCCTTAGGTTACAAGACATGGTCAAAATTGGTCCTTTCTACACCTGTTTTATATGTATATAGTATATACATAAAACCAATTTTTACCCTTAAGGTTTCAGACTCAGTTGATAAACAAATCATTTGGAAACAATGCACTCATTTGGCCAACATGAGATGGAAACACACAAATTAGCCTTTGTGCCACAACTTTCCCAATGCTTTATCACTTAACATTTCACTATTATTTACACCATAAACACGCAAGTGACCCACAAAGTGACATTACCGACATAATGGCCTCCTTGGACAGCCACTCCCACGAGTTTCTCCCCCTGTGCCTGAGGATGAGATGGAGGCAGGCTGCCCACGTTTGCCTGTTGGGGACGAAGATGCCTGTGGCAATCATCATCATCATAGAGGTGCCAGGGTAGGGGGGGTCCTCCAAAGGCTACAGCATCGGCAACACTGTGGGGGCAGCCTCTGTCACAGGACGTGACTCCACAGATGCTTCATTCATTGGAGAGGTCATGGGGATGGATGAGGATGAAGGTGCCCCATGAGGGGTGGCCCCCTCATCGCTATCTGTTGCTTTCTCAGTCCTTTCATGGTGCCCATGATCACTGGAGGGCACCACCAGCTGGGGCGTAGCTGGCGTACACTTTATGCTTCTCTGCACCATTTGCACCATTGACTGATTAATGCTGCAGTGTCTGGCATGCATCTTGTGCATGTCAGTGCACGGTTCCTGCATCCCACACTTGGCTCTCCAAGAGGCTGGCCACTCTCTCGAGGGAGGAGCTAACACACTGAAAGCACAGAGTTATTATGGAGCACATGAGATGAATGGATTCCTCCATTCTCATCCCACGACTCCGCAGAGCCTCAGGTAACTTTGACGTATGACACATCTCATGCTTGTTCTCCACTTAGGGCCACCTGTTTTGTGACTCCTGAGGCAATACATTCCCAACCTACTGAGCAGGGTTATGCCTGTCCTCCATCCTCCAAGGGGGACTAGCCACAGCTGATTCTTCCTTCCACCCGACCCCCCCCCCACAAATCCTCCTGCTCTGGTGTGTGGTGCATATCACCCTGTGCCATCTTCTCCAACAACACGCGAGGGCCCACAGAGATGCAAGTGTCTGTGCTGGTGGAGAGTGTGCTGGTAAGATGTGACGGTGTAGTCTCCAAGCTGTCTTCTTCTTCTGACTTCTCGTGAACTTGTTCCGAGCATGGATTCCTGCAGCTCTGCAGCTCAGCCTGTGAGAGACATAAGAGACAATGATGATGAGATATTGATGATGACAGCTTATACATTGACAGCTGGTTGCATGGGGAGAATTGCCACGCACCCTCTAAACTTGGAGATGTAGAGATGCCTTCACCCTGTCTGCAGCAGACTCTAGTTTCTCTGTCCCCAGCTTTCCTGTGCTGGACACATTGGCCACATCAAGGGCCTGCTTCTCAAATCACGTCAGTACCAGAAGCTGGGGCACCGTACTGTCCAGGCCTACCCAATCGTTCAACAACCTTTTGGCCTACAAGCTGAAGAACGATGCCATTAGGACAATGCCTCGCTCCCTCTCCATTTGCAGCTTCTTATTCGCAAATGATACTGTAATCTACAGTCCAGCAGCACAAGGGTTCTGACCTGTGCCTCTGGGTCAGCAAGACTGCTAAGCACACCCCTCTCCTCTGGTCCGGAGAACTCTGTGCGCCCTCAGGATTATCCTCTCTGTTGCACTCTGGTGACTGCTGACCTGGGAGCATACCATTTGGGTCTCTCTTGACACTCATCTTTCCAGACCTAGGAAGGTCATTGAAGCATTTCCAGCACTGTACCCACTCCCCTGCCGCTCACCTCGTGCGCCACCTCCAGCCAAGCCCTCTTGTTGAGTTTCAAGGGCCTTCTGTTGCTGCTGGCAGGGAAGAGAATACTCCTACACACAGACACTGCCTCCAGCAGCATCTCTAATGAGTCATCAGCAAAATGGGGGGCCTGCCCTGGCACAGGGGCCCTTCCTGCCCACTACCGTCTGCTCAGGTTGTGCTTCCATTATTTGGATGAACGGCAGCTCCAGCAATGGCTGCCACCTGCCCTTTACATCAGGCTCACTGCTGCCTCAGTCCCACCTCCTTCCCACATCCGCCGCCGCTATCTGGGCAGTGAACGTGACTCCAGGCCAGTTAACTGTAAGTTGCAACTTTTAATTGCAACGTGCGTCTGTTTTCACATCGGCGCAGGGTTGGAACTCAGAAATCATCGTGATGTCGGGGTTCCGACCTGCAATTTGAAATACTGTCCCAAATATATGTGCTACTTGACATCGCAAAGGCATTGTGCAGCCCTGCCTCATTGTGCTGACCCAGCCTCAGAAGAAGGAAATTCAGATAAACATTTAAAGACAGACAATGTTGCAACTGAAAATATATGTCCTACTGTCTGGATGTTATTTGGCAGCCTCTGAAGATGGGACCTGGATGTTCCCATGGCCTTGGTAATGATCACCTAAAGCTCTGAATCATGAAAAGTTAAGCCTCAAAATTCTAATGGTTCAATGTTCAGAAAAAGTAATGTTCTTAAGACCTTAAAAATGATAGCAAAACTCTTTTATTCTGGGAAGTTTGCAACAGGGACATAACAGTGTTGTTGATTTAATCCCACTAGATAATTCAAAGATCTCACAGGGTTTTATTCTATTCAAATTAAATAGGCAAGCTCTCAAGCCAGCAGCTAGTAAAGGATAAAACTAAGCTTTCAATATGGAAATTCAATTCTGACCCAATCCAACTTAATTTACCACATAAGAACAGCCAAAAAGATTCAAACTTCCTCAACTGATGAAAGGGGAAGTAAGCGGGTTTGTTGCTGTTCCATTTGGTTCAGTCTTAAACCAAACATTTGTTCTGTTGCGCTATTTTTGTACAACGAGAATGCACAAATTCTACAATAAGGTGCATAAAATTCAAACATTAATTCATTTCTATCACCTCATTTACATGGTTTCAGTTTTCTAGGTCAGATAGATAATCATAACCAAAAGGCTTCAATTTCTATTATCGTTATACCATATTATTAAAACTCTTTGATGCACCACAGTTTCTTATCTTAAATACAAATTGGATTTAAGGTTAGAAAAAAATTAAATACTAATTAGCAATTCCTAATTAATAAGAACAAAAAATGTATCATGATTTGTCCTTTGTTGCACTCCTCTGTTCACTTTAAAGCTCTTAAGTACTGTCACACTGGAGATTAGAGCAATTCACTGTGCATTATGCATCTTATTTAAGTTAGATATGTGTGGGTGTACATTACATTAGATTTCTGAGGAACTGTGATTGATGTTCATACTGATAGATGAAAAAGTTAGAATCTTCAACAGCTAAAAGTCATCCCACTTAGTCATTCCTTACACAACCAGTAATATTTTAACAATTTCATTTCTGGGAAAGCGTTTTTATTATTTTTCTTTTTACCATGCACTGAAATTCTTTTAGCAACAGCAGCTCACACTTGCATGGTGCCTTTAATGTAGAAAATGTGCCATACATTTTGCAGAGGAGAGAAAATAAAGAAAGAGAAATAAAAGAACGGTTGGGAAGCCACAGTGTGAGCATTAGGACAGGTGATAAAAGGTGGGCAAAGAGTTGGGATTTTGAGATGGTTTTTAAAGGTAGAGAGAGAATTGGAGAGATGGAGGGTTTAGAGAGGAATTCCAGAGAATAGGGTGAGGCTGCTGAAGACTCTGCTACCAATGGGATGCATAAAATGCTAGAGTTTGGGAACTGAATGATGTGGGGTGGGAGGCGTGGTGTAAGGCTGGAGGAGTTAGCAGTGGTTGGATGGGATAAGGCCATTGAGGGATTTGATGATGAGGACTGAGAAGTTTTAATTTAATGGAGGTCATTTTCAACTTTGTTGCTTCAGCAATAACCTGGTGGACTGGATTGCCAACCTGTTGTAGAGCCGCCTTACTTCGGTTGCATTGCTCCCCAGGTGGCGAAGTTGAAAATTGCCCTCAATGTGTTGGGAACCAATGTAGGTCAGCAGATGTGAGATTAAAGGGTATGGAGAACATAGTGTAGGATGGGCCATATTTTGGACAAATTAGAGCTTATGGAAGGTGGAAGATTGGAGGGCAGCAAGGAGGACATTGGAATAAATTGAGTCTGGAGCATGGATAAAGCTTTCAACAGTGATGTAGGTAATGTAGAGAGAGGTGGGTGATGAGCCAAGTGACCCCCTTCTGTGTTGGCTGCAGGACTGACAGACATGACTGCCTGCTCCATGAGATAGATGCAATTGACATGAAGAACTTCTATAATTCTATTAAATATCTGAAGCAGAGCAAGATACAAGGCTATGGAGAGAAAGAAGGCAGCAAGAGCAGTTTTGGATTGCTATAGGGAAAAGATAACCAGGACAAGATGAGGCAAATAGCCTCCTCCTCTGCTGCAAACCTCTACGGTTATAGGTGATGAAGACAGAAAGAAGCAGTCTTAGTGATGGATGGGATGTGGGTTTTGAACAGCACTCCAAGTTTTCACATGGACTGGTTCGGTCACAGTGAGTGAGCTGGGAGGAGAATGGAGTCAGTGGTGAGGGAATTGATATTATGGCAGGGACAAAAACAATGGTTTCAGTCATTCCAATGTTCAGTTGGAGGAAATTTTGACTCATCCTTGACTTCCAACTCACCTCTGGGCTGATTTTGATCTGCTCCTACTAGTGCCCATTCTGTTCCAAAGGCTGCTCCCCTGCTGCTGAATGATCTCTGCCCTATCACTATCTGCATACACCCCATGGCCACTGACTCTCCCTTCAGAACTTCTCTATCACCTTTCACTGGATTAACTTGGACTATCTCCTGCTGCTGCTCCTGGCCTTGTGTGTTCCTTTCTATTCTACAGCTGTTCTTCAGGCCATCTTCCTCATCCAAGTTGACCTCCTGGATTTACTCTACACCCTCCCCTGACTCCCCAGTCATTGCTGCTTTTGATACCTTGATTGCCATTACTCCATGCCTGGTACTGAATCCACTGGCATGACTGCTAACACCTGAGGCCACTATGCATCTTGCTGGACTCAAGATCAACCACTTCTTCCTGCTGCTTAGTAGCAAAGAAACAAGAGTAGGCCATTCAGCCCATTGAGCTTATTCTGCAACCATTCACTCATTTCTATTTTTGATGCTCTTGACTCCAGGAAGACATACGATGAATCTCATCCTTGTCAATCCTTTCAGTACAGCCATCTTCACTCCCTCAAGTCTGTATCTAGTACACAACTAGCTTGGCCATCTTTTACTGTCTCTGAAGACCAGGTTAAACACTACCAGGACTTGCACTCCCCTGCCAAAACCACCCTCTACTCTAGCATCATCTTGGACAGAAAATATAACCCCAGGTTCTTTTTCTCTACTGCCAACTGTTTCCTTCAACCTCACTCCCTGTTCCCTTGATCTTCGCCTCAAACAACGAACATGAGGACCTCATGGATTTATTTATCAACAAGATAGAAATTATCCATGCAGCTACCTCCGCCATTTTCCCCTTCCAGTTCACCCATGCCTCCTCCCACTTTAGTCCTAAACCCCCCTTTCCCTCTAGTTCCCCTTCCATCTCCCCCATTGCCTTCTTAAAGATCATATTGTCGATGAGGCCTTCCTCCTTCTCCCTCAACATGATTTCCAGTAAACTCTTAAGCGCTCAACTTCCATTCCTGGCCCTTATTGTAACTGGCATTGTAAATGGTTCCTTCTCCCAAAGCACTGCCCACACCCTTTCAAATCTACTGCCATCCTAGTCTTTCAAAAACCCAACCTTGGCCCCTTTGTTCTTGTTAGCTATTGTCCAGTCACCAACCTCCATTTCCTCTCCAGGGTCCAAGATCTGTGCCTATCTTTTCCACAACTTCTTTTATAAATCCCTCAAATTAAATTTCTGTCCTCCCTACACCACTCAAATGGCCATAATCAAGGTCACAAACAAAAATTTTTGTGACTGTGATCATCGACTATTCTGTGTCCTTCAATGTAGTCTTCTAATACCTGCCTTCTATCAAACAGCTCAGTGCCACTGTGCTCACTTCATTCTACTTCTATATATCCAATAATTGCCAGGGCATCTCTACCGATGGCTCTCTTCCCACTCTCACATTGCTACTTCAATAATTCCCCCAAGAATCAATCCCTGCCCCCTTCCTCTTTCTCATCCACATGCTGCCTTTTGGCAACATCATCCACAGACATAGGAGCATAGGAACAGCAGTAGGCCATTTAGCTCCTTGAGCCTGTTCCACCATTCAATTGAATCATGGCTGATCTGTGACCTAACGTCATAGGATTATGGGGTCAGATTCCAGATGTATGCTAACAACGACCAGCTCTACCTTTCCCCTGCATCTGTGCTGTTAGAGTGCTTGTCCAACATCCAGGCCTTGAAAATACACAGGTTATACAATCACACTGATTATGCCAGGATCGCACTTGCTGTAAACCCCTACCATTTCCCTTGGCTTTCTGGTGCATATGTCAAGGATTCACCAGGGCGGGGAGACTGGGAACCATCAGCACAACTTGATGGTTCTTAGTTGGGAGTGCCATGTATCCCGAGAAAGACATGTAAAACTCTCCCTGTGGCCTCTATCCAGTGCTGCTCTTTGTAAAAGGGCCACAATTTAAGGTCCAGGACACAATCTTAACCTGGATCCCCACGATGGTCTTACATGCAGCCTTTAGTGGGCCAGCATCCACTGCCAGCCGTATCTGATGGCTGGACATGTAGGAACTCCTGATATTGGGGTCTCCAGTCCAAACCTGCTCCTTCTGATGCCTCTGGCCTTGTAAGGTCAGGAGCCAGCATATCTGGCCTGCAACCTAATTTCTAGTCCTTCCCTCATACTCCCAAAGGAATTGCCATAGGAATAGAACATAGAACATAGAACAGTACAGCACAGTACAGGCCCTTCGGCCCACGATGTTGTGCCGAACCTTTAACCTACTCTAAGATCAAACTAACTACCTACCCTTCATTTTACTATCATCCATGTACCTATCCAAGAGTCGCTTAAATGCCCCTAATGTATCTGCTTCTACTACCACCGCTGGCAGCGCATTCCACGCACCCACCACTCTCTGTGTAAAGAACCTACCTCTGACATCTCCCCGAAACCTTCCTCCAATCACCTTAAAATTATGCCCCCTGGTGATAGCCCTTTCCACCCTGGGAAAAAGTCTCTGGCTATCCACTCTATCTATGCCTCTCATCATCTTGTACCCCTCTATCAAGTCACCTCTCATCCTTCTTCGCTCCAATGAGAAAAGCCCCAGCTCCGTCAATCTTTCTTCGTAGGACATGCCCTCCAGTCCAGGCAGCATCCTGGTAAATCTCCTCTGCACCCTCTCTAAAGCTTCCACATCCTTCCTATAATGAGGCGACCAGAACTGAACACAATATTCCAAGTGTGGTCGAACCAGGACCTTATAGAGCTGCAGCATAACCTCGCGGCTCTTAAACTCAATCCCCCTGTTAATGAAAGCCAACACACCATACGCCTTCTTAACAACCCTATCAACTTGGGTGGCAACTTTGAGCGATCTATGGACATGGACCCCAAGATCCCTCTGTTCCTCCACACTACCAAGAATCCTGTCTTTAAGCCTGTATTCCGCATTCAAATTCGACCTTCCAAAATGAATCACTTCACACTTTTCCAGGTTGAACTCCATCTGCCACTTCTCAGCCCAGCTCTGCATCCTGTCAATGTCCCGTTGCAACCTACAACAGCCTTCCACACTATCCACAACTCCAGCAACTGTCGTGTCATCGGCAAACTTGCTAACCCAGCCTTCCACTTCCTCATCCAAGTCATTTATAAAAATCACAAAGAGCAGAGGTCCCAGAACAGATCCCTGCGGATCACCACTGCTCACCGAGCTCCAGGCTGAATACTTTCCATCTACTACCACCCTCTGTCTTCTATGGGCCAGCCAATTCTGTATCCAGATAGCCAACTTTCCCTGTATCCCATGCCTCCTTACTTTCTGAATGAGCCTACCATGGGGAACCTTATCAAACGCCTTGCTAAAATCCATATACACCACATCCACTGCTCTTCCTTCATCAATGTGTTTTGTCACATCTTCAAAAAATTCAATAAGTCTTGTGAGGCATGACCAGCCCCTCACAAAGCCATGCTGACTGTCTCTAATCAAACTATGCTTTTCCAAATAATCATAAATCCTGTCTCTCAGAATCCTCTCCAATAATTTGCCCACTACCAACGTAAGACTGACTGGTCTATAATTCCCAGGGTTATCCCTGTTCCCTTTCTTGAACAAGGGAACAACATTTGCCACCCTCCAATCATCCGGCACTACTCCAGTGGACAGTGAAGACGCAAAGATCATCACCAAAGGCGCAGCAATCTCTTCCCTCGCTTCCCGTAATATCCTTGGGTCTATCCCGTCTGGCCCCGGGGACTTATCTGTCCTCATATCATTCAAAATTTCCAGCACATCCTCCCTCTTAACCTCAACCTGTTCGAGCATATCAGCCTGTTCCACGCTGTCCTCACAAACAACCAGGTCCCTCTCACTAGTGAATACTGAAGCAAAGTATTCATTTAGGACCTCCCCTACCTCCTCCGACTCCAGGCACAAGTTCTCTCCACTATCCCTGATCGGCCCTACCCTCACTCTGGCCATCCTCTTGTTCCTCACATAAGTGTAGAACGCCTTGGGATTTTCCTTAATCCTACCCGCCAAGACATTTTCATGTCCCCTTCTAGCTCTTCTAAGTCCATTCTTCAGTTCCTTCCTGGCTACCTTGTAACACTCTAGAGCCCTGTCTGATCCTTGCTTCCTCAACCTTAAATGTGCCAGGGGAGGCAGTGGCATAGTGGTAATGTCACTGGACTAGTAATTCAGATGCCTAGGCTAATGCTGTGGGGACATGGGTTTGAATCCCACCACGGAAGATGGTGAAATTTAGATTCAATTAATAAATCTAATGGTGACCATGAAACTATTGTTGATTGTTGTAAAAGCACATCTGGTTCACTAATGTCCTTTAGGGAAGGAGATCTGCTGTCCTTACCCGGTCTGGCCTACATGTGACTCCAGACCCACGGCAATGTGGTTGACTCTTAACTGCCTTCTGAAGTGGCCCAGCAAGTCACTCCGTTGTCAAGGGCAATTAGGAATGGGCAACAAATGCTGGCCTTGCCAACGATGTCCACATCCCATGAAAGAATTAAAATAAAGGTCAAGGATTGGCAAGCCACCAGCCTTAGATAAACATTAACCCCATCCTGTAGCTAAACACTGCAAAGGCTGAAGATATCATCTTCAGTTCACATGACAAATTCCTCTCTCTCACCATTGGATTGATCCTTCTCCTCAGTGAACCAGACTATTTACAACTCAGCAGCCCATGCAAGTAAGGACTAGAGGAGAAATTTCCCAGGCAGGAAGATGCACATTTGGGTGGATGCAGGGAGTTAAATCCCCAAAAGTGATGTCAAGTTGGGAAACCGACATCATCACATCCTCTTCCAGGTTTCACCTGGGCAGGATTGAAGGCGAGCTTGGCAATCCCTGTGCACTTGTTGGGTAAGGCATTTAAATATTCAAATAGATAATTAAGTTGTGTTTTAATTGAGGATTCGGGCATTAACAGCCAGGGTGCCTATTTCCCAAGCTGTCAGAAACCCGGCAGGGTCACGGAGGTGTGTGCACAGCGGGGAGAGCTTCTTCAGGTGAAACTGACAGGCTGGGAAGCCTTTGATCAGTGAAACTGAAGAGCTTCAGCCATGGCCAGGTGAGAGGCTGCTGCTCATAGCACTGCTTCTCACAGAGTGCTTTCACTGCTTGACAGGTCATTGCCAGCTTCTTGGAAGTCACTTGCACTTCAATCACCTTCAGCAGCACTTGCCTGCTGCCAGCCTTCACTACAGCATGGTAGCAGCTTATACAGCTCCACCTTCCACCTTTGCTGAAGAACAAGAGCAGCAAACAACGCCAAGTGCAGCAGCAGGAGCAACACCAGCAGCAGCTGCCTTCTCCTCAGCCACATGCTGCTCTGCAGGACAGAGGGGTTGGTCACAGAAATCCAGCTCCAAGGAGGCAAGACCCCCCAACACAGGGTCTACAGGCAGAAGATCAGCTCTCGCAACATGTGTAAGCGCCAGTGCCTCAGGAGGCTCAGGCTCTCATGGCAGGTCATTGTTTACATCTGCAGCCTCCTAGAGTAAGACCTCCTTCCCAGTGGGCCAGATAAGCATACATTGCCAGTGGCCGACAAGATGCCTGTCAATGGAGGCCACCCCCTACCACCCTACCCCCACCTCCCCATGATCTCTGCCTCGCCCAGAGATTCCATGCTCTCCTCTCCTACAAGGAGAGAAAGCAGAGAGTAATCAATGTAGAAAAGGCTTGTGTGGATAGGAGGGAATGACAACATTTGTGGAGGGTGACATGAGGCATGGGTGTGAGATTTGTTACTCACCTTTCGTGCCATTATTAGGTCATAAACCTCTTGTGGCACTGTATCCAGCTGTAAGGAACCACACTCCAGTGTGTCATCCCGTTCCTCCCTCCCAGATTGGTAGTTGGGTTCCCAATCTGCTAATGGTCCTGTCATTTCGGCAGGGACTAAGTCCAGAAAATTCGACCCTCAGTTTCTGACCCCATTCAAGGACTGCCTGCTTCCATCTTTATGATATCACCAGCCTCTGCCCCATCTCAGCCCGTGTGTTTCTGAAACCTTTATTCATGCCTTTGTTACATTCACACTAAATAACTAAAATGCTCTCCTTGCTGGCCTCTCACTCTCCAACATTACACAAATTCCAGCTCATTCAAAACTTTGTTTCCTGTTTTCTATCCCACACCCAATTGCCCAATATGGTGTCTTTATTGAACTACATTAGCTACTAATGTCCTAATGCCTCAAATTTAAAATCTCACCATTGTTTCACTCTCCAGCAATGACTACATCAAACACGATAACATCACCCACAAAACTCTACATTGTACATGCCCCCTCCCATTGTCCCACCATTGGATGCCATGACTTGAGCTGCGAAGCTTCCACTCCCTAGAATTCCCTCCTTAATCCTTTCCACCTATTAAACTTCCTCCTTTGCTTTAAAACCATCTTTAAAACCCACTTCTTCCTAATCTCTCCTTTGACTTGGCATCTATTTTCCCTATAAAGTGCCTTGGGTACATGTTGTTGCTGTTTGGTATGGCAGCATGAAAAATGGGCAGCTTTATCAATTTGTTTATTGTGGTTCAGATAGTGCTGTGGAACCATGTTTCCTGCTTTGTGGTTTTCAAAGCAACAAGATACCCAGAATAGCATTGATATTAGTTACTTATTCCTGCTCCAGATTATAATGCACAAGATTTGTTATATCATTGTGATCATTATTGCACATAGATTATTAGTCTCAGAATCTGAAATATAAATTCTTACTGTCATGGATCTGCTCATCAGCAGAGACTATTAATTTCAAAGATGTCACTGGTTGTTCTTTCTCTCCATACAGGATGGCATTCAACAATACTCATTCATCATACTTATTCCCAGAATACCTGCTGGACAAATGGCTTGAAGGTGACCCAGTTAAAGGACAAATATGCTTTAGGCACACAGCCACTCCATTTGTCAATGATAGAATAAATAACACCTCCTTTACCTCTTTTCTGGAAAAACACTGCATTTAACAGCCTGTGTGTTTTTGGAGTTTAATAGAATCATAGAATCATGGAAAGTTTAAGGCACAGAAAGAGGCCACCTGGCCCATCGTGTCCGTGCCAGCCGAAAAACGATCCACCTATTCTAATCCCATCTTCCAGCATTAGGTCCGTAGCCCTGTAGATTACAGCACTTGAGGTGCATATCCAGACTCCCTTTGAATGAGTTGCGGGTTTCTGCCTCAACTACCCTTTCAGACAGTGAATTCCAGATCCCCACCACCCTCTGGGTGAAAAAGTTTTTCCTCATCTCCCCTCTAATTTTTCTACCAAACACTTTAAATCTATGCCCCCTCATCACTGACCTGTCTGCTAAGGTGAATAGACCCTTCACCTCGACTCTGTCCAGGCCACTCAAAATTTTGTGCATTTCAATCAGATCTCCCCTCAGCCTTCTCTGTTCCAAGAAGAACAACCCCAGCCGATCCAAACTTTCCTCATAGCTTCATTTTTCCAGTCCTGGCAACATCCTCGTAAATCTCCTCTGTACCCTCTCTCGTGCAATTATATCCTTTCTGTACTGCACACAGTACTCAAGCTGTGGCCTAACCAATGAGTTATACAGTTACAGCATAACCTCCCTGATCTTGTATTCTATACCTCGGCTAATAAAGCAAAGGATTCCATATGCCTTCTTAACCACCTTATCGACCTGTCCTGCTACCTTCAGGGATCTGTGGACATTCACTCCAAGGTCCCTCACTTGCTCTACACTTCTCAGTATTTTCCCATTAATTGTGTATTCCTTTGCCTTGCTTGACCTCCCCAAATGCATCACCTCACACTTCTCCAGGTTGAATTCCATTTGCCAATTTTCTGCCTATCTGACCAGACCATCAATATCTTCCTGCAGCCTACAGCTATCCTCCTCGCTATCTACCACATGGCCAATCTTTGTGTCATCTGCAAATCTTTTGATCATGCCCCCTATATTTACGTCCAAATCGTTAATATATGCCACAAAAAGCAAGGGACCCAGTATTGAGTCCTACGGAACGCCACTGGAAACAGCCCTCCAGTCAATAAAACATCCGTCAACAATTACCCTTTGTTTCCTGCCACGGAGCCAATTTTGTATCCACCTTGCTGCATTTCCCTGGATCCCATGGGATTGTATTTTTTAACCAGTCTGCCATGTGGGACCTTGTCAAAAGCCTTGCTAAAATCCATGTAGACCACATCAACTGCACCACCCTCATCTATCTTCCTTGTTACTTCTTCAAAATATTCTATCAGGTTGGTCAAGCAAGATCTTCCCTTAACAAATTCATGCTGACTATCCGTGATTAATCTGTGCCCTTCTAAGTGATAGTTTATCCTGTCTCTCAGAATAGATTCCAATAATTTGCCCACGACTGAGGTTAGACTGACTGACTTGTAATTATTCGGTCAATCCTTCGCTCCCTTTTTAAACAGAGGTACAACGTTAGCAGTTCTCCAATTCTCCAGCACCACACATGTACCCAGTGAGGACTGAAAAATGATGGTCAGACCTTCTGCTTTTTCCTCTCTTGGTTCTTTTAATAGCCTAGGGTGCATTTCATCTGGCCCTGGTGCTAATCCCATTAATACTTCCTCTCTCCCTATGTTTATGACATCCAATACTTCACACTCCTCCTCCTTAACTACAATATCTGCATTTGTCTGAACAGCTAAATCTGGAAGGGATAAAATCGCAGAGCTATAACTAAGAAATTAATCTCCGTTATTCTAAATTATTCTATAATCAAATAGGATTTGAACATATCAAGAGATTTTTTTCAGTCAACTCCACAATTTTTGCAAAATCAAAGCTAGCGAATGACAATGTGTTGAGCACTGGAACTGTTTGCTTCAGAAGTTGTCACTTGAACTGGAAAATGAAATGAAGAAATAAAGGCAGAGAGAAAGGAAAACTGCATTTCTGATTCCACCACTTCCATTATTAATGTCAGGATTGCCTCCCTATGCCAAGTAACCACTGACACGACTAATAGGAGTAACACTTCATCCAGAATCAGACTATTCACAATGTCTGCATCTTTTTTGACCCTGAGCTGAACTTCTGATTCCATATCCTCTCCATCATCAAGACCACTTACTTCCACTTCCATACGATAGCCCATGCCTGCCCCTGCTGCTGAAAACCCCATTCATGCTTTCGTTACCTCCAGACTCAACAATTCCAATGGTCTCCAGGCTGGTCTTCCATCTTCCACCCTCCATAAACTTAAGCTCATCCATAGCTCAGCTGCCTCTAGCTTGACTCAAGTTCACCCATCACCACTGTATTGGCTGACCTACACTGGTTCCCGGTCCACCAAGACCTGGAATTTAAAATTCTCATCCTCATTTTTACATCCCTCCATGACCTCACCACTCCCTATCTCTGTAATCTCCTCCAACCCCACAACCCTCCAAGATCTCTGGGTGCCACCAATGCTGACCTCTTGTGTATCCCCTACTTCCTTCACCCCACCAGTGATGGCCATGCCTTCAGCTAACTAAACCCTTAGCTCAGGAATTCTCTTCCTAAACTTCTCTCCCTCTCCACCTCTTTCTCTTCCTTCAAGACACTCCTTAGAATCAATCTATTTGACCAAGCTCTTGGTCATCAGTCCTTGTTTAACAAGATGTCAATTTTTGCCTAATTTCACTCCTGTGAAGCATTTTGGGACATTTCATTATATTAAAGGTTCTATATAAAAGCAATTTGTTGTTTTTGTTTTTATCCTAACCCTTGTCACCCTCACCATTTTGCTCTCGTCTTGTTGGATGGGAAACTGCAGGTTTTATATGAATGTGTTTGCTTGCGAATTACCTTTGTCCATGTCAATTAACATTTGTGATATAGAAGTCAACTTTTAGTTCGGATTTTGATGTTTAGGACTTTTCTAGATGATAGGCCAATACGAATGGAAGTGGTGTTAGCATGACTGAAAATAGACTTTTTGATAGAAGACTGTCTTCTGTCAAAAAGAGACTATAGGAGACTTTCATAAAAATTAGTAAGAGGCCTCAAAATTAGCTGTCTCAGTAAAACAGCCATTGGCAATTTTCCTCTCGCTTCCATTTGCTGTTCTTGTCAGCTTGTTGCGCTACATATTCCTTTTAAGATTCATGCATGGGTGCACAGCTTAGAGGGAACATTAGCCATTGTTACAACTCAAAAATAATGAGTAGCAACATTTGGTGGTGGGGAGAGGGTGACAATAATATCTGAAGAAATAACAGAAATGCAATGAAACAAAGTGGAAAAATTGAAATGGAAAATGATGGCGTGCTGGCATATTTTTTCTTTAGAGTCTGAGGAAGTAGAAGTATAGATGCTGGAAAAGCTCATATTTTATAGCTGAAACTAACAATGTTGGCTTTCTTTATGAACTGTGCCATTCTGTAACTACTGAGCTGAGAGTGGGAATTGGAATTTTATACCAATATTTGGAGCAGTTTTGTTCTATGATCAGTCGTAAGACTTTACTGCATTATCTAATTTAAAACACCTCTCCCCAAATTATCATAATTTCAATTCTGTAATTTATTCATGTGAATTTACACGTAATACCTTATATTTTATATAGAACATTATTACATCTCTTCAACTAACAACTCAGAAGTCATATGTTCAAATTCCACTATAGTTTACTATAAAATGAAATTCAATAGATCTCGTAATGCATCGACTAACACCACAAAAATGACTCTGAAAGCTGCTGCATTACTGTAAAAAATCCAACTGCTTCAGCGATTAAACAGTTTACCTCTATCTAGCCTACAACTGATTCCAGAACTGAATGTAGTCCATTAATGCCCTCAAAGCAATTAGGGATGGGCAATAAATGTTGCTTTGCCAGTGTTGCGTACAACCTGCAGATACTTAAAAATAAGATGACTGATCAGTTAATGTTTTTTTGTTGGCATTGACAAAGTAGTCAAATAGATTTTTAACATCCAATCAATTTAACAATTGGCTTACCAGAGCACTCCTCCAGCATTACACTACAGTGTCAATCTAGTCTACATGCTCCTGAAATGGAGCTTGAACCCATTAGCTTCTGTCTCACAGGCCAAAATAGTACCAACTGAGCCAAGCTAACAATTAGTTAACAATCCAAAACTAGGCCAGAACTTTTCATTGGGCCGGGGTGGGGGGTTGCCCATCCACCGGCTGAAAAGTCAGTGGTGAGCACGCCGGGCCTTGGGAGCCAGACCGGATTTTATGGGCAGGAAGTCCCACCTAATGGAGCTGCCAGCCAATCAGCGGACTGGCAGCTCTTAATCCCAGCAGCCCCACTGGCAGTGGTGGCCACTGAAGGCACTACACCCAGCCATCAGAAGAAGATGATGTAAAAGCAAAATACTGCGGATGCTGGAAATCTGAAATAAAAACAAGAAATGCTGGAAATACTCAGCAGGTCTGGCAGCATCTGTGGACAGAGAAGCAGAGTTAATGTTTCAGGTCAGTGACCCTTCATCAGAACTGGCAAATATTAGAAATGTGAAAGGTTATAAGCAAGTAAAGCGGGGGTGGGGCAAGAGATAACAAAGGAGAAGGTGTAGATACGACAAGGTCACAGAATAGCTGACCAGAAGGTCATGGAGCAAGGCAAACAATATGTTAATGATGTGTTGAAAGACAAAGCATTAGTACAGACAGCATGTTAACGGACTGAAAATTGAACAGCCGCAAGTACAAACATGAAAAAAAACAGTGGGTAAGCAAACGGAACAAACTAAGATGAAATAAAATAAAATAAACACAAAAAAAATTTTAAAAATATAAAAAAAGAAAAAAGAAAAAAAAAGAAATTTAAAAGTAAAATGGGGGACCCGTCATGCTCTGAAATTATTGAACTCAATATTCAGTCCGGCAGGCTGTAGTGTGCCTAATCGGTAAATGAGATGCTGTTCCTCGAGCTTGCGTTGATGTTCACTGGAACACTGCAGCAATCCCAGGACAGAGATGTGAGCATGAGAGCAGGGGGGAGTGTTGAAATGGCAAGCAACCGGAAGCTTGGGGCCCTGCTTGCGTACTGAGCAGAGGTGTTCCGCAAAGCGGTCACCCAGTCTGCGTTTGGTCTCCCCATTGTAGAGGAAACCACATTGCGAGCAGCGAATACAGTATTCTACATTGAAAGAAGTACAGGTAAATCGCTGCTTCACCTGAAAGGAGTGTTTGGGGCCTGGGATAGTGAGGAGAGAGGAGGTAAATGGGCAGGTATTACACCTCCTGCGATTGCAGGGGAAGGTGCCATGGGAAGGGGACGAGGTGGTGGGGGTAATGGATGAGAGGAACAGGGTGTCACAGAAGGAGCGCTCCCTTCAGAATGCTGACAGGGGAAGGAAGGGGAAGATGCATTTGGTAGTGGCATCACGCTGGAGGTGGCGGAAATGGCGGAGGATGATCCTTTGGATATGGAGGCTGATGGGGTGGAAAGTGAGGACAAGGGGAACCCCATCGCAGTTCTGGGAGGGAGGAGAAGGGGTGAGGGTAGAGGTGTGGGAAATGGGTCGGACACAGTTGAGGGCCCTGTTAACCACAGTGGGGGGGGAATCCTCGATTGAGGAGAAAGGAAGACATATCAGAAGCACTGTCATGGAAGGTAGCATCATCAGAGTAGATGCATCGGAGACGGAGAAACTGGGAGAATGGAATGGAGTCCTTACAGGAGGCAGGGTGTGAAGAAGTGTAGTCAAGGTAGCTGTGGGAGTCAGTGGGCTTATAATGGATATTAGTAGACAGCCTATCCCCAGAGATGGAGATAGAGAAGTCGAAGAAGGGAAGGGAAGTGTCGGAGATAGACCATGTAAAGGTGAGAGAAGGGTCAAAATTAGAAGCAAAGTTGATAAAGTTTCCCAGTTCGGGGTGGGAGCAGGAAACGGCACCGATACAGTCATCAATGTACCGGAAAAAGAGTTGGGGGAGGGGTCCTGAGTAGGACTGGAACAAGGAATGTTCGACATATCCCACAGAAAGACAGGCATAACAAGGACCCATGCGGGTACCCATAGCAACACCTTTTACTTGAAGGAAGTGAGTGGAGTTGAAGGAGAAGTTGTTCAATGTGAGAACAAGTTCAGCCAGGCAGAGGAGGGTGGTGGTGGATGGGGACTGGTTGGGCCTCTGTTCAAGGAAGAAGTAGAGAGCCCTCAAACCATCCTGGTGGAGGATGGAGGTGTAGAGAGATTGGACATCCATAGTGAAGAGGAGGCGGTTGGGGCCAGGAAACTGGAAATTGTCAAAATAACATAGGGCGTCAGAAGAGTCATGGATGTAGGTGGGAAGAGACTGGACCAGGGGAGAAAAGATAGAGTCAAGATAGGAAGAAATAAGTTCAGTGGGGCAGGAACAGGCTGACACAATGGGTCTGCTTTGTGGATTTTGGGAAGGAGGTAGAAGCGGGCTGTCCAGGATTGTGGGACTATGAGGTTGGAAGCTGTAGAGGGAAGCTCTCCAGCGGAGATGAGTCAGAGACAGTCCTGTGGACAGTAGCTTGATGTTCAGTGGTGGGGTCATGGTCCAGAGGGAGGTAGGAATAAGTGTCTGAGAGTTGGCGCTGAGCCTCTGCAAGGTAAAGGTCAGTACGCCATATAACAACAGCACCACCCTTGTCTGCAGGTTTGATGACCATGTCGAGGTTAGACCTGAGAGAACGGAGTGCCTCAAGTTCAGAGGGGGACAGGTTAGAGTGAGGGGGGCAGAGAAATTGAGATGACCAATGTCTCGCCGACAGTTTTCAATGAAAATATCAAGAGCGGGTAAGAGGCCAGGGGGAGGGGTCCAGGTAGAGGGAGAATGCTGGAGGCGGATGAATAGGTCTACTGATTGGGGGGAGAACTCCTGGTCAAAGAAGTGAGCCTGGAGGCAGAGGCGACGGAAGAAGAACTCAACATCATGCTGAGCACAAAATTTATTGAGGTGGGGGCATAAGGGGATAAACCTTTGCTGAGTACAGAACGTTTGGCGTCAGAGAGGGGGAGATCAGAGGGTACGTAAATACACGGCAAGGGGTCAGATCAGAAGGGGTGGGGTCAGAGGGAAGTGAAGGGGAAGAAGGATCTGGAGGGGCATTCGTCCCCATCAGCTGCTGGAGCTTGCGTTCCTTAACACCTGAAAGAAAGAAAAAAAGTTTTTTGTTAATGCATCTGATGAGACGAAGGATGAAATGAAACTGTGGAGTAGAACAGCTTTGAGATAAGGTGCGGTGGTGCTTCTGGAGAGGTCCAGTGTGTACATGTGGCGGCACATGGCACTGAGTGTGGATCTCAGGATGCGGCAAGACAGCAGTCCGCGGAACGGTGTATTTCTCGGAGATACCTGTAATCCTGGGTGGATTCAAAACATGATGGGTGAAACTGCAATTGGAATCCACGCAGAATAAGTCGGAGCTGGAGACAGTCACTGAGGAAGGAGATATGGCTGTGAAAACGAGTTTTGGTAGACACTTTATCAAACACCAGGAGGGAAATAGAAAGCAATGAAGGTGAACAAGGTAAAAGAGACAAATGAAAATCCTGTCAGAGAGAAGAGCAGAGCTTCTTCAAGGTAGGCATTCCTGGAAAAGAAGTGACAGTAAATTAAACACTAAAATAAAAGCAAAATACTGCGGATGCTGGAAATCTGAAATAAAAACAAGAGATGCTGGAAATGCTCAGCAGGTCTGGCAGCATCGGTGGAGAGAGAAGCAAAGTTAACATTTCAGGTCAGTGACCCTTCTTCAGAACTAGCAAATATTAGAAATGTGAAAGGTTATAAGCAAGTAAATTGGGGGTGAGGAAAGAGAGAACAAAGGAGAAGGTGTAGATAGGATAAGGTCACAGAATAGCTGACCAGAAGGTCATGGAGCATAGGCAAACAACATGTTAATGGTGTGTTGAAAGACAAAGCCTTAGTGCAGATAGGGTGTTAACGGACTGAAAATTGAACAGCCGCAAGTACAAACATGAAAAAAAAAGTGCATAAGCAAACTGAACAAGAAGAACTATAGAAGAAGATGAAGGGCAGCCCTGGAAAATAGATAAGTTTTTAGAACCTTGCCGGGGACAATCGGTCAGGCCCCAGTGAAGCAAGGTGGGGGGGGGGGGGATCTGTTAGGGGGCGGGGGAGTGTTGTACATTGGGATTTCGGGGGCAGCCTCTATGGAGCACAGTGTGCCCGATCGGAGGGGCCCCTACCAGCCCGCAAGAAGGCCGCCTGGTTTCATCAGTGGGCTTTTTGAGGCCTCAGCCACCTGCCAGCCAAGGGTAAAATACCTGTGGCGATGGGCGGAGGCCCTTAAGTGCCAATTAATCAGCCACTTAAGGGCCTTGATTGGCCTGGAGCAGGCAGGCCAATTCTTGACGCTGCCTTGCTTAAATTGGCAATGGGGGCAGAAGGGGGGGGTGTCGGAACTGTGCCCCCCCTCCCCAACAGCCCGTTCGTTTGGGGAAGGTAAATTCCGGCCCCAGTTTTTCATAGTCATATTAGTAATAAATTGAAATTCCACCTTTCGATATATTAATTAAAAAATTGATGGCCCAGATTTTGCTGAGACATTCGCCACTACTGAGAGTCGGACCTGCACAGCAACTTCTGCCAATCGCACTTGCACCTCAATGGCCTCCAGAGGAACGTGCTGTGTTGGTCCCGCCGGGCCACCTTTGTAATTCATCAATTTGGGCTGATTGCCGACAACTAGTTCTGGATTTAAGGCTTTATTTTGGATTTATTTCGAGCTGGTTTCAGCAGGCGCCGAGCCTGCTCGGGAGTATATCCACAAGTGTAAACACCATTAATATACAGTTCTGCAGAAGGGTCACTGCCCTGAAACGTTAACTCTGCTTCTCTTTCCACAGATGCTGCCAGACCTGCTGAGTGGTTCCAGCATTTCTTGTTTTTATTTCAGATTTCCAGCATCCGCAGTATTTTGCTTTTATATTAATATACAACTTCTGTTTAACTGTTAGTTGACGTCTTTGCTTGATTCCCGTGTCCAAGGGAGAGAATTTTAGTGGTAATGGATTCTTCTTCTTTGGCCTCCTTATCTCGAGAGACAATGGATAAGCGCCTGGAGGTGGTCAGTGGTTTGTGAGGTAGCGCCTGGAGTGGCTATAAAGGCCAATTCTAGAATGACAGACTCTTCCACAGGGAAATTTGTTTGTCGGGGCTGTTACACAGTTGGCTCTCCCCTTGCGCCTCTGTCTTTTTTCCTGCCAACTACTAAGTCCCTTCGACTCGCCACACTTTAGCCCCACCTTTATGGCAGCCATAAAGGTGGTAATAGATAATTCAGTGATATCTGACCTATTTTTGAAGAAGTTGTTCATTTTGATTGAATCTGCTCTAGTCTGCAGTCATTTGTTAAGATTCTTGCATTAAATTACAATTATTAATCTGTTCAATTCCTACACTGTGACATACGTCTCATTTAGGTTCACATGTTAACCTTAGCAGCATATCACGTTCAAATGACAACATCAGATCACAGATAGAACACAAAGCTGCGTGAATGGTCCCCGCAAAATCGTACTGTGTCCTAATGTTACATTCGATATTTGTTTTTCGGGCAACTGTGAACAGGTTGTGTAGATCACAACAGTAATGATTGGAGCAGAGATCATTTTTTAACTTCACAAATCCGTGTATTGTCGTTTTATAAATTAGTAAACCTGAGTCACCACAATGGGGATGTTGAAGCGTTTCTCTTTTACTTTAGTTTACTTCTCTTACTCTGCGGACTGGTACACTCCCTGTTTTCTCTGGTAATATTATTGGATTCTGTTTCTGCACTCTTTCACAACTTTGCCTTAAACCACGTCGGAAGACATTCTATTCCAGCCTTTTCTTTCTTTTTTCTTTTGGGCCTCCTTATCTCGAGAGACAATGGATACGCGCCTGGAGGTGGTCAGTGGTTTGTGAAGCAGCGCCTGGAGTGGCTATAAAGGCCAATTCTGGAGTGACAGGCTCTTCCACAGGTGCTGCAGAGAAATTTGTTTGTTGGGGCTGTTGCACAGTTGGCTCTCCCCTTGCGCCTCTGTCTTTTTTCCTGCCAACTACTAAGTCTCTTCGACTCGCCACAATTTAGCCCTGTCTTTATGGCTGCCCGCCAGCTCTGGCGAATGCTGGCAACTGACTCCCACGACTTGTGATCAATGTCACACGATTTCATGTCGCGTTTGCAGACGTCTTTATAACGGAGACATGGACGGCCGGTGGGTCTGATACCAGTGGCGAGCTCGCTGTACAATGTGTCTTTGGGGATCCTGCCATCTTCCATGCGGCTCACATGGCCAAGCCATCTCAAGCGCCGCTGACTCAGTAGTGTGTATAAGCTGGGGGTGTTGGCCGCTTCAAGGACTTCTGTGTTGGAGATATAGTCCTGCCACCTGATGCCAAGTATTCTCCGAAGGCAGCGAAGATGGAATGAATTGAGACGTCGCTCTTGGCTGGCATACGTTGTCCAGGCCTCGCTGCCGTAGAGCCTTAAGGATGCAATTACTGTTCTGCTGAAAAAGGAGAAAATGCCAACCACATCACCAGGGCCCAGTGTATAAATAAATACTTCATGAGGTGTTACAATCTGCCAGTTATAATTGCAGATGTGTTTCTTTTCAAAGCACAGTGGCGCAGTGGTTAGCACCGCAACCTCACAGCTCCAGCGACCCAGGTCCAATTCTGGGTACTGCCTGTGTGGAGTTTGCAAGTTCTCCCTATGTCTGCGTGGGTTTTCGCCGGGTGCTCCGGTTTCCTCCCACAAGCCAAAAGACTTGCAGGTTGATAGGTAAATTGGCCATTATAAATTGTCACTAGTATAGGTAGGTGGTAGGGAAATATAGGGACAGGTGGGGATGTGGTAGGAATATGGGATTAGTGTAGGATTAGTAAAAATGGGTGGTTAATGGTCAGCACAGACTCGGTGGGCCGAAGGGCCTGTTTCAGTGCTGTATCTCTAAACTAAACTAAATCCCCCCCCCCCACCCATTGCTAGTGCCATAGCATAATCAATTTACACATCTTTCTTCATGTATCTATAAATCAACATGTTAAACTTCTCAAAAAAAGCCCTGCGTAATGGCAAAACAAGATTCTGCAGCAAGTTCGAAGAGCGTTTTCTGTAATGCATCATATTGTATCGTTACATATATCACCCTTCCCCGGGTTATTGAAAAAGTGTTCAAAAGTATTTAAAATATAATAAAAGTTGTTTTTAAGTGTTCAAAAGAATTTGCTCTAGCCATCTCTCCCCATCGGAAAGACAGTTGGTGACGTACAGCTTGAAGGTACACTTTGGCCCCCAGCGTGTAGTAAGGTGAGAAAGCGGGTCTCCATGACCTGCCAATCCGAGGATTGAACCCTTGCTGTTAGTGTTTTTCTATAATCGTACGCTAGCCACCTAGCCAGCTCAACTAACCCATTCTTCTAAAACTCTTCAGCTGCCTTTGAGCTGAAACCTGGCCTCAAGGGTTGCCATTAGGGGGCGTGGCTTCACCTTGCAAATCACTTTGGCATTGGACCATGTTGCAACAAGAAGTAGAAGTTCTGTTTGCAGGCAACAGGGTAAGTTCGTATTTCTCAGTGCAGCCAGTGGCTTATTTCCAAGCTTATACTCACCCTGACTTTTTCACTAAAATTGCTGATGTCAAAGCTTATTGCCTTCTTAGCACTTACAGTCTGACAGAGAGCCCAAAAGAACTGAAAGAATAGGAAACAAACATTTTGCATTGCACAATAGATTAAAGTTGTTCTGTATGGTATTAATAACAAATGCACTAACATATTCAAATGGAACTCCTCTGTGTACGAATTTAGCGTATTCCTTAACTAATTTAAAGCAATGTTTAAAGCTCAAAGTTAACAAATATGCCAAAACAGTCCACATAAATTTCAGATAAATGCACTGATGTGCTTAATTGGCATACTACCGAAAATAATTTTATCCGCCAATAGTTTTACGATTTTTAAAATTACTTTTTATATATTTTAAGAATTGGCTAAATGTTCTGTTGCAAACCGAACATGTTGAGCATTTAATCAAAATGTAAGAAATTAACTTTCCACAAATATATTTAATTAAACACATTATGGTGTATGGATAGAATATGTTTTACAATATTGCAGATAACAACTGAGAGCAAAGACAGTTTAAAGGACAGATTTAATTTATTGTTAGAGATGTGAGTATTTTAGCAGAATAAAAATACAAATATTAATCAATAACCTCACTGAAAAAGTAGTAATTTGTCAAGAAAACATGATATGCCAAATGAGGAATTTTAATCCATCAGTTGGAAACTTACATTAAACTTCTAATAAAAAAGAAGGCTGGAAACCTACAGGTTACTTTAAAAAAACAAAGTGATTCTTGACAACGCAGCCAGCGGGGACATCAGCCGCCTGCGTCAACCTGCACACATGCGCAAACAGACTCCTGCTGTCTGCGCATGCGCTGCGTTCCGCATTGCCAGGACCGGCCGGCGCAATCACCTAAATTGACAGGACTGGTACACGGGAGAGAGAGCAGGAGGAGAAGCGGGGAGAGAGCGGGGGGTGGGGGTGGTGAGAAGTGGGGAGGTGGGGGGGGGAAGTGGGGAGACGGGAGGGAAAGCAGGGAGATTGGGGGAGTGGGGAGACGGGGGGAAGCGGGGAGACAGCGGGGGGAGGGGGAGCGGGAACCGGGAAAACAGCTGGGGGGACAACGGGGGGGGTAGCGGGGAGAGAGCGGCTGAAGACCTCTCCTCCTGCCTCCCCGCCCGCTCTCTCCAGCAATTCCCTCCCCCCCCCCAGATCTCCCGCTCTCTCCGGCCATTCCCCCCGCCCACCCGCCCTCTCCGGCCATGCCCCCCCACCCGCCCCCACCCTCCCTCTCCAGCCATTCCCCAGCCAGCCGATCTCTCCGGCCATTCCCCAGCCAGCTGATCTCTCCGACCATTGTGTGCTGCCATGTGTTTACGTTGCCTTTGTGTGATTATTTGAGCAGTGCCATCTTTAGTCCTGGCAGCTGCCTGAACATCGTTGACTGTGACGTTTTAGCTGAACAGGCTGCATTTGCGTATGTGTCAGTGCAGCGCAACCTAGTGGCTGCGTTGTCAGCAAACGCAGCCTTAAAAATGGCAGCCAAGATGGCCACCGCAATTTGCATCTGAAACGCCCAATCCCACCACAAATTTACTTCTCACTCTGTAACCTATGTCTTTGTGTGTGATTCTCGTGTGAGAGTGTATGTGAATGTGTACTGTAGCTTTTATTATTTTTATTTAAATTGGGTTTAGATCGTTAAGTATAATAAATTCACCTCTTGTTTAAACTCATGAAAACCTGTCTGATTGAGTCTTTCACCATCACAACAAAGGTAAAACACTGAAGTGGTAAGCACATCCATTGTTTTCTTATATAAAAAAAGGAATTAACCCTGTTGTGCTCAAAGAGGAAGGACAAAAGGGCCCCTCCTCCCCCCTCCTCACCTGGCCGTAACAAATTATACACATTAATATCACATGAGATTTTGGTTGAGAAGAAAAAAATCTATTCTACAACTCACGGATTAAGATGATCTTCATAACTGATACCTATTTACATAATTGAATCGTAGATTTGATAAGGTTTGATAAACCATTGACTTACACCATACCGCAGAGCATTCTGTGCGTTGCATATAATTCCATTTTTTAGTTCTAAAATTATCCAGAAGTTAGCAATACACATGTCTATGGTTTCATATCCTTTATTGATAATATGCATCAATGTAAGCAATTAGAAGAAGGATGATATCAGCCATTGCACTATCTGTGCAAAATTTAACAGAAATTATAATCTTGGATGGGAGATGATTTGCATCCTAACTAGGCAAGCAGGTGTAACATTTCCCCTTTGAGAACAGCCAGCAACAATTTAATAAGCTTTTCCTTGCAGGTAGAATGAGTCATAACCTATATCTCGGGAAGGTGCAGAAGGCAAATTGCTACAGTCTGCAGCAGCATGCTATTTTCACAAAAAAATTCTGGATTATATAAATGGTGCATAATCAATCATTCACCTTCTTAATAAGACACAGGAAACTCTGAAGAAAGTTATTTTTCTAACACAAACACCATGGGCACAAATTTCATTTTCAGGTCAAGTGCTTTTTGCTCAGGTGCACTGCACCACCAGCCTCTTCCAGTGTGGCCTGCACACGCCCCCTCATGAAACGCCCAAACAGGCTACCCCTGTGTGCACTGGAAGCCTATGAAGGAGTGCTAGCCTGACATCATACAGCCCAACCAGTTGACGTGAAGCTAGGATACCAAATTTGGTTCATGCAAGTCTAAGAACTTCTGCTATTGAAAAGTGTCTGGAAGTACTCTGGAGTGTTTTGGAGGTATTGCAGTGAGTTCCTGGATTTGGCAAAGACTTTTGCTGCACCCTCACAGGAATGGCAGAGCATTAGGTGACCTATCCACACAAAGGCTGCAGCAGGTATGTGGGCAGCAGTGGCAGTCCCTCTGGGTCTGCAGAATGACAGAGATGGTACAGAAGTTGTGGAAAGGACAAAGTCTGTGCGATGCCTTCTGCCAACTTGGAGCCAGACATTTCCATACTCCATGATGGTGACAGGAGGCTCTCTGGCAGGCCAGCCAATGCACCCAACATCTTGATGTGCATCAGCATTCACCTATATCACGCCCCATCGAGATCCTCATCTGAGTTTTCTGTGACCTCAACCTCTGGTGAGCTGGCAAACAAACTATCCTTTCACCCTGGCCTGACTGCAGTCCACTTCTGCCCAGATGATTCACCATGTACTAATCCAAACTCTATACTTGTCTTCAAGATACATGCAGTGCCTTGGAGCAGCAAGTGTCAGATCAAGTGATGGGGCCTCTTCATTACATTCTGTGCTGCTGATCGGTCTCTTTCTCCTTGGACTTCTGTGGCTCAGCAGGCAGCAATTCTTGGGTGTCTGAAAGCAGGAAGTCAGATGGGGAAGGTTGGTATGAGGGGCGGGTTATGGCGTGGAAAGTAATAAGCCCACAGTCACATCATCCTGTTCATCATGCCAGACACAGGATGAGGGTGAGCTGGGAGTTGAGAAGGGGCATAAGACAGAAACATATCAAAATCCTCAATGTTCTCAGCGATGTCAGATGCCATGGGCTCCATCGCAGCCAGCACCGTGATGCTGAGAGCCATCTCCTCCATAGGGCACAAGGGATTCAGATGTCCATGTCCCCTGCTCTGCTCCCTTGTGTGCCACCTTGTCCTGTGTTTGGGTCATAGAACCATAGAAATGTTACAGCACAAAGAGGCCATTCAGCCCATTGTGTCTGCGCTGGCTGAAAAACTAGCTGCTTATTCTAATTCCACCTTCCAGCATGGTATAGACATCTTGGATTGCTCACTTGTTCCTACAACCTCTGTGTCACAAAATCCGATAGAGCGGCATTTTAATCATGTCCACTGAGTGTTTTATTGTCCTGCTGGTGTGTCTATACATAAGTACAGAGCTCCCCAGTGCTGTACTGAAACTTTCCGAATATACAGCTTATTAGCTCTGCTCTGTATCACTGTACATTATACACTGTGCAGAATTGGTAACGTTGTAGCCTGTAACACTGTACCTCTATTACACTGCAAAGAATTGATTTTCTAGCCTGTAACACTGTACCTATTATACATGGTGCAGAATTGGTGATTTGTGGTCTCTGTCTAGCAATAGAAGAATATTACAATCATAAATAAAATCTAAATTATCAAAAGAAATCAGCCAGGTGATATTAGATTTCTCCTGACATTTAATCATTTGGAAGAGATTGGAACAAGGAAAGGCCCAGTGCATCGAGCTCCTTCCTTCTACAGACTCTGTATAACTGCTTGATACATTCTACCTCATGTAATCAGTTATGAAAATATAAAAGACAATTGAAGCTCCTTGAATGAAGGATCCCACTTTCAGTTTGAAAAGCCGAACAGATCCTGAGCCAGGGACAAGCATAATGGCTGCAGAAACTGATAAACATGAGAAAATCTGAAATAAGAGCCTCTTTAGTGACAGCCCAGAGATTCTCGGGCAGTGTGGTACTGAGCCAGTGAGTGACTCCTCCCTGGAAAAAAACAGCAGATTTGGGCCCTGTGATGCTCTGATGTTAAAACAGCCTATCAATGTGTACTGTCTGGCCATTTCACTAGGTATTAAAGTAAAGCTGCCACCCATAGAACTGTACCCCAGCGAGACCATCTTTGGGAAAGAGAGCAAAATGTTGGTGCAGCAAAGAAGTGGTAGGACATGTGCCAACATCACCCCACAGTTTTACATTCCTAATGCCAACTGTGAGGCTGCTGGGGAGTAACTGAGTACAAACCATAAATTTCTCCATTGGGAATGAGGGAAACCATTGGGAAAGATACTGTAATCAGCTCCTGCCCATATTGGCTATTGCAGAGGGACACACGGTTTACTGCGTACATTGCAGGAATAATATAAAAAGCAATGGAAAAGGGGCAATGTAGATTAACTAAAACATTACCAGGGTTGAGCATGCCTAACTGAATAGCTGGAGCTATGTGAATGAAGTGGACCAAAAGGGATTAGTCTTGAATAGGGCTAAATAGGGCTAGCAGCAGAGTGTGCTAATAGTTTAGTTTAGTGATACAGCACTGAAACAGGCCCTTTGGCCCACCGAGTCTGTGCCGACCATCAGCCACCCATTTATACTAATCCTACATTAATCCCATATTCCTACCACATCCCCACCTGTCCCTATATTTCCCTACCACCTACCTATACTAGGGGCAATTGATAATGGCCAACTTACCTACCAACCTGCAAGTCTTTTGGCTTGTGGGAGGAAACCGGAGCACCCGGAGGAAACCCACACAGACACAGGGAGAACTTGCAAATTCCGCACAGGCAGTACCCAGAATTGAACCCGGGTCGCTGGAGCTGTGAGGCTGCAGTGCTAACCACTGCGCCACTGTGCCGCCCCATAATAATCTTAAAACAAGTACTGTAATGAAGATAGGCATGATGGGATACTTGACCAATGTCAGTCCTGTGACTGCAAACTCAGTGGTAGTGATAATAAAAGCCTTAGCAGTCTGTGTAAACATGTTATTCTGTGGAGGGAGATAAGGGGAAGTGAAGGCCAGATAGGCAATTAAGTTACAAAGGAACTAAGGCCCAAAGCTAGAGCCTAAGATAGCAGGAAACATCTGCTAGGCCTGTATTGTTCATTGATCAGGTTACTAACCACGTGATGCATGTAATGAACAAAAGCCATTAATAATTGATGGCTGTCATAGAATGTATAGTAAAACTAGGAAGTTAAGAACTATAAATATATGCTGCAAACTCTGTATCACTGAGAGGTTATTTGGGTTACCAGGGGCTTCTCCCTCGTATATGCTCGAATAAATGTCTTTGCTTGCTTAAATCCCACAGACTCGAGAGTGGTCAGTTTAATTCCACAACATGAAGACAGCGAGAGGTGGGTGTGAGGTTGGCAGCATTGGTAGGTGTGTGAGGCTGAAGTGGAGTATCTCAATGTTAGGTGAGTCCTGAGTGCAAGGGAGTGTTGCTGAGTGAGTGATGGGGGTGTGGTGCATTGATCAGCATGAGAGACTGGTGATGTGGTAGGAGGTGTCATAGGTATCATGCGAAGACGCATTCACTGACCTTGGTGTCCTGTGTCACGCTGCTGCCAGGTCCTCGGGTCCGGATGCCAGGAATTGAACAAAGAACAGTACAGCACAGGAACAGGCCATTCGACCTTCCAAGCCTGCGCCGATCTTGATGCCTGCCTAAACTAAAACCTTCTGCACTTCCGGGGACCGTATCCCTCTATTCCCATCCTATTCATGTATTTGTCAAGATGCCTCTTAAATGTCGCTATTGTACCTGCTTCCACCACCTCCCCCGGCAGCAAGTTCCAGGCACTCACCACCCTCTGTGTAAAGAACTTGCCTCGCACATCCCCTCTAAACTTTGTCCCTCTCACCTTAAACTTATGTCCCCTAGTAACTGACTCTTCCATCCTGGGAAAAAGCTTCTGACTATCCACTCTGTCCATGCCGCTCATAACTTTGTAAACCTCTATCATGTCGCCCCTCCACCTCCGTCGTTCCAGTGAAAACAATCTGAGTTTATCCAACCTCTTCTCATAGCTAATGCCCTCCAGACCAGGCAACATCCTGGTAAACCTCTTCTGTACCCTCTCCAAAGCCTCCACGTACTTCTGATAGTGTGGCGACCAGAATTGCACGCAATATTCTAAGTGTGGCCTAACTAAAGTTCTGTACAGCTGCATCATGACTTGCCAATTTTTATACTCTATGCCCCGACCAATGAAGGCAAGCATGCCGTATGCCTTCTTGACTACTTTATCCACCTGCGTTGCACTTTCAGTGTCCTGTGGACCTGTACACCCAGATCTCTCTGCCTGTCAATACTCCTAAGGGTTCTGCCATTTACTGTATACTTCCCACCTGCATTAGACCTTCCAAAATGCATTTCCTCACATTTGTCCAGATTAAACTCCATCTGCCATTTCTCCGCCCAAGTCTGCAACCAATTTATATCCTGCTGTATCCTCTGACAATCCTCATCACTATCCGCAACTCCACCAACCTTTGTGTCGTCCGCAAACTTACTAATCAGACCAGCTACATTTTCCTCGAAATCATTTATATATACTACAAAGAGCAAAAGTCCCAGCACTGATCCCTGTGGAACACCACTAGTCACATCCCTCCATTCAGAAAAGCACCCTTCCACTGCTACCCTCTGTCTTCTATGACCGAGCCAGTTCTGTATCCATCTTGCCAGCTCACCTCTGATCCTGTGTGACTTCACCTTTTGTACCAGTCTGCCATGAGGGACCTTGTTCAAAGGCTTTACTGAAATCCATATAGATAACATCCACTGCCCTTCCTTCATCAATCATCTTCGTCACTTCCTCAAAAAACTCAATCAAATTAGTGAGACACGACCTCCCCTTCACAAAACCATGCTGCCTCTCGCTAATAAGTTCAATTGTTTCCAATTGGTAGTAAATCCTGTCCTGAAGAATCCTCTCTGATAATTTCCCTACCACTGACGTAAGGCTCACCGGCCTATAATTTCCTGGATTATCCTTGCCACCCTTCTTAAACAAAGGAACAACATTGGCTATTCTCCAGTCCTCTGGGACCTCACCTGTAGCCAATGAGGATGCAAAGATTTCTGTCAAGGCCCCAGCAATTTCTTCCCTTGCCTCCCTCAGTATTCTGGGGTAGATCCCATCAGGCCCTGGGGACTTATCTACCTTAATGCTTTGCAAGACACCCAACACCTCCTCCTTTTTGATAATGAGATGACTGAGACTATCTACACTCCCTTCCCTAGGCTCATCATCCACCAAGTCCTTCTCTTTGGTGAATACTGATGCAAAGTACTCATTTAGTACCTTGCCCATTTCCTCTGGCTCCACACATAGATTCCCTCCTCTGTCCTTGAGTGGGCCAACCCTTTCCCTAGTTACCCTCTTGCTCTTTATATACGTATAAAAAGCCTTGGGATTTTCCTTAATCCTGTTTGCCAATGACTTTTCATGACCCCCTTTAACCCTCCTGACTCCTTGCTTAAGTTCCTTCCTACTGTCTTTATATTCCTCAAGGGATTCATCTATTCCTAGCCTTCCAGCCCTTACGAATGCTTCCTTTTTCTTTTTGACTAGGCTCACAATATCCTGCATTATCCAAGGTTCCCGAAACTTGCCAAACTTATCCTTCTTCCTCACAGGAACATGCTGGTCCTGGATTCTAATCAACTGACATTTGAAAGACTCCCACATGTCAGATGTTGATTTACCCTCAAACAGCCGCCCCCAATCTAAATTCTTCAGTTCCTGCCTAATATTATTATAATTAGCCTTCCCCCAATTTAGCACCTTCACCCGAGGACTACTCTTATCCTTATCCACAAGTACCTTAAAACTTATGGAATTATGGTCACTGTTCCTGAAATGCTCCCCTACTGAAACCTCGACCACCTGGCCGGGCTCATTCCCCAATACAAGGTCCAGTACAGCCCCATCCCTCGTTGGACTATCTACATATTGCTCCCACTCCCTTCTGAGGATGGTCCTTGAGGGCCTCCTGACCCCCGCCAACCCCCCTCCCTCCCAGACCATGGCATCTCTCCTCCTATCCATCTCTACCACTAATACCTCTAGCACCTCATCTGTCACCCTGGAACCCTCTCTATACCCTCGTGTTGCATTTTCCAGGTTTTAAATTTCAGCAACATTATTCAGTGCAGCTTCTCTTTAGGAGGGACAGGCTGTCTTTAAGAAGAGCAGGCTGGTTGCCCAATGCTGATCGGCCCCGTGCTGTGCGCAGAGGCAGCCGACTGTGTGAAGATGAAGCTAGAAGTGAGGAAGATGCTCGGTCCACGCTACAATCATGATAATGAGGTGGGAGGACCAAATTTGTGTGCTGTCCACCTCCAAAGGAATCGGTGAGGTTAGGTCATGAGGTCACCCCTGCGCCCAAAAAACAGGCAGACAAGTTTTTAGCCTTATATTTGTAAATATTGCAAGCTTTCATTTCAATCTGAAAAAAATGATCTCGCTCACAAAGTGTTTTTTCTGACGGAAAACACTTTGACCTTATTTTGGTCCAAAGATGAAAGCAAGCACTAAATGGTTTCAGTGCCAGTAAGTCTGGTCTGTTTGAAATTCCAGATTTAGCACAATTTTGGTCTGAATTGCTGTTCACTATAATTTGAACTTGGCTGGAAGTGCTAAACAAAAACCTGGGAATTTTTTTGGCCAAAGGGTGTAAACGGGCACTAAATGGGTGCTGTGCTACTAAGAGATATTTGACAAATTTATTAGTTTTTTTGAGGATGTAGCTAGTAGGATAGATAAAGGAAAGCCAGTAGATGTAATATACTTGGATTTCCAAAAGGCATTCAATGAGGTGCCACACAAAAGGTTGATAGGCAAGATAAAGACTCATGCAGTTAGAAGTAATTGGTTAACAGACAGGAAACCGAGACAAGGGATAAATGGGGCATTTCCAAGTTATCAGGCTTTAACTAGTGGAGTGCCACAAGGATCAGTGCTGGGGCTTCATTTATTTACAATCTATATTAATGACTTAGACGAAGGGACCGAGCGTAATGTATCCAGGTTTGCTGATAATGCTAAGCTAGGTGGGAATGTAAGCTGTGACGAGGACACAAACAGGCTGCAAAGAGATATAGAAAGGTTAAGTTCATGGACAACAAAATATAATATGTGAAAGTAAGAGTTTATTCAATTTGGTAGTAGGAATAGAAAAGCAGAAACTTTTTTAAAATGTGTGAAACTTCTAAATGTTGATGTTCAGAGAGACTTGGGTATCATAGACTCATAACAGCACAGAAGGAGGCCAATCAGCCAATCGAGCCCTTGTCTGGTCTCTCTAGAGCAATCCAGTCAGTCCCTTTCCCTGGCTCTATCTCCGTAGCCCTGTAAGTTTATTTTCCTCAAGTACCATCCGATTTCTTTTTGAAGTCATTCATCGTCTCTGCTTCCACCACCCTTGTGGGCAGTGAGTTCCAGATCATTACCACTCACTGCACAAAAAAAGTTCTTCCTCACATCTCCCCTGCATCTCTTGACCAAAACCTTAAAACCATGTCCCCTAGTCCTTGTACCATCAACTAATGGGAATAGTTTTTCTTTGTCTACCCTATCCAAAACTGTCAGAATCTTGTACACCTCTATCAACCCTCCTGCCAATGTCCTTTGCTCCAAGGAGAACAACCCCAGCTTCTCCAATCAAACCTTGTAGCTAAGATCCCTCATCTCTGGAACCATTCTGGTAAATCTTCTCTGCACCCTATCAAGGGCCCTCACATCCTTCCTAAAGTGTGGTGACCAGAACTGAATGCAATACTCTAGTTGTGGCCTAACCAGATCTTTATAAAGGTTCAGCATAACCTCCCTGCTTTTGTACTCAATACCTCCTATTTATGGAGCCAAGGATCCCATATGCTTTGCTAACTACTCTCTCGATATCTCCTGCCACCTTCAAAGTTATATGCACATGAACCGCCAGGCCCCACTGTCCCTGTACTCTCTTTAGAACTGTACCATTTAGTCAATATTGTCTCTCCCTGTCCTTTTTGCCAAAATCCATCACCTCACACTTCTCTGTACTAAATTCCATCTGCCACTTGTCTGCCCATTCTGCTAGCCTATCTATGTCCTGTTGCAGTTAATTGGTATCATCCTCATGGTATGCCACAACCTCCAAGTTTGATATCATTGGCAAATTTTGAAATGTTACTGTTATTCCAATATCCAAATAGAGTTGAGGCCACAATCAGATCAGCCATGAACCTTGAGGAATACCACTGTCTACCGTCCTGCAGTCTAAAAAACAACCATTTACCACGACTTGCTGCTTGTTGTTGTCCTTCAGCCAAATTTTTATCCAAGCTGACACTGACCCTCCTATTCCATGAGCCTCAATTTTGTTAACCAGCTTTTCATGTGTTACTTGATCAAAGACATTCTTAAAATCCATATAGGCAACATCCATTACTTTCCCTTCATCAACCTTCTCTGTTACTTCATCAAAAAAATCAATTAGATTAGTCAAGCATGATCTGCCTTTTACAAATCCTTACTGGCTATCCTTAATTAACTCGAACCTCTCCAAGTGGCTGTTGATTTTTTTAAATTCCTGATTATTGTTTTTCAACCTTACCCACCACCGATTTTAAACTGATCAGCCTATAGTTACTAGGAATGTCCTTACACCCTTTCTCGAATAAGGATGTCACATTTGCCACTCTCCACTCTCCTCCCCCATATCTAAAGAAGATTGGAAGATTATGGCAAGTCCTTCTTCTATCTCCAACCCCACTTCCTTGATCAACCTGAGATGCAAGCCATCCGGACCAGGCAACGTATCCAATGTAAGCATAGCCAGCCTTTTTGCTGCATCCTGGCTATCAATTCTCCGCTTCTACTGACATTTTGTCAGCATTCTTTTCCTTAGTAAACACTGATACAAAGTATTTATTAAGTATACTAGCCTTGCCCTGCACCTCTAAGCATATATTACCCTCTTTGTCCCTGATAGGCCCCACCCCGCCTCTTACTACCCACTTACTATTTACATGCCGATAGAATATTTTTGGGTTCCCTTTTATTTTAGCTGCGATTCTATTCTTTCTTTGCCTGTCATAGTTTCCTCTTCACTTCCCCTCTCAACTTATTGTATTTGGCCTAACTCTTGCTTGAAGAATTCACTTGACATGCATCATACACTTTTTTTTTGTTTCATCATATTCTTTATCTCCCTCGTCATCCAAGGAGCCATAGCTTTGGTTCCCTTATCTTTCACCCTTGTTGGAATATACTTAGCCTGTACCTGAAACATTTCCTCCTTAATGAGCACCCATGGCTCTGTTACAATTTTTCTTCTCAATCTTTTGTTTCATTTTACCCTGGCTAGATCACCTCTCATCCCATTGAAATTAGCCCTCTTCCAATTTAGAAGTCCTACTTTAGATTATTCCTTGCTCTTCTCCATTCTTAATCTGAACCTTACTATATGATGGTCACTCTTATCCAAGTGTTCCCCACAGACACTTGGTCCACTTGGCCCACCTCATTTCCCAGCACCAGATCGAGCAATGCCTCCTTTCTAGTCAGACCGAGCACATACTGATCAAGGAAGTTCTCCTGAACACATTTTAGAAATTCCTTCCCCTCCTTTCCCTTTATTCTAACATTATTCCAATCAATATTTTGGTAATTAAAGTCAGCCAGTATCACCACTCTATAGTTCTTTAGTTCTTGCACATCTCTGTGACTTCCCGGCAGATTTTCTTCTCTCATTCTCACTATTTGGAGGCCTATAGAATATACCCAATAGCATGATCATACCCTTTTTGCTTCTCCACTCTAACCAAATGGATTCTGTCCTTGTGAATATTTGGAATTCTCTACCTCCAATGGGTTGTGGATGCTCCATCATAGAAGATATTTCAGGCTGAGATAGACAGATTTTTGATCTCTCAGGGAATCAAGGGATATGGGTAGTAGCCAGGATACTGGAGTTGAAGCAGAGATCAGCTATGATTTTATGGTGGAGCAGGCTGAAGGGGCCGTATGATGTACTCCTGCTCATATTTCTTATGCTCTTATGTAGATGCCTATTTGAACATCTGGAATTAGCATGCAATTTTGGGGCTAATTGATGATTACCATCATTTGAACTTGCCTGCAGTTGCTAGCAGAACCTACATGTTTAGTACTCCAGTGTTGATTAGATACAATTTTCATGGAGCAGTATATGTGAGCTCCTCACACCCACTTCCACTGAAGGTGTGGTGCGCCCCTGGTTGGCACACTGGCATTTTCAGGATGGTTTGGTGACCAAGGAAGAGGTCAGACAGGTTATTGGATGCAACACTGGAGGTTTTGGTGGTGGAGGTTCAGAGGAGGAGTGATGTCCTGTAGCTGCAGTGGGGAAGCACGCCACCTTGCCCTCCTCGCCCTCCAAACTCTCTTTGCTGCAGCAGCAGGTGCTGTTCTGCCTGGCCTCATGCCCTCCTCCCCTCCTCCCATTCGTTGTCCAGACCAAAGCAGGACAGTTAGCAAGATGCCAATGACCAAGCACTCCCTTTCTCATATAACTCCCTTTCTCATGTTGTCTCATTTAAGGTAGATTATCCCAGCACTTACTCTTTTCAGGTGAAATCCTTAGAGAATTTCTGGAATAAATGTTGCTCGAGTGTTGATGAAATCTTAACAAAGTGTTCTGCAAAGTTACCTGATGTGTTTCAGATGTCCTCTTCACAACTTAGGGCGGCACAGTGGCGCAGTGGTTAGCACCGCAGCCTCACAGCTCCAGCGACCCGGGTTCAATTCTGGGTACTGCCTGTGTGGAGTTTGCAAGTTCTCCCTGTGTCTGCGTGGGTTTCCTCCGGGTGCTCCGGTTTCCTCCCACAGCCAAAAGACTTGCAGTTTGATAGGTAAATTGGCCATTATAAATTGCCCCTAGTATAGGTAGGTGGTAGGGGAATATAGGGACCGGTGCGGATGTGGTAGCAATATGGGATTAGTGTAGGATTAGTATAAATGAGTGGTTAATGGTCGGCACAGACTCGGTGGGCCGAAGGGCCTGTTTCGGTGCTGTATCTCTAAATCTAAATCTAAATCTAAACTCCAGCAGCATGTGAACATTAGAAAGTGAGTATCCCTTTAAGTGGTGAGTATTTGTTTAAGTTACACTTAAAATTGACATTAACACCATGTTTACTGCCAAACAACTGGTCACTGATAGGATAAGATGTTATTTGAAGCAGTAGCTTCCAAAATGCTACACAGCCTCTTTAATGGGCGCCAGCAGGTATTTTGAGTGGCAAGCAGCTGTTTAACAATCCTCTGTGTGGCTCTTCTTGGTGTTGACTTCAATTCCTTTACCAAGGTGGTATCTTGTGCTAAGCTGTGGTGGATAAGGCTCCCATCTTGTCCATCCCATTTTTCGCACTTTTACCATCATCCCTTCTCCTGTATCCCAGAACCATGATAAGGTTCTCCTTATCCTCACCTTCTAACCCACCAGCTTCCATATATTCATCTATTATTGTCCAGCATTTCCACCTCCAATGCGATGCCACCATGAAACACCTCCCCTTTCAGCATTTTGAAAGGACCATTCCCTCCATGACACCCTAGTCCACTCTTCAATCACCCTCAACATCCTCTCCCCTTCCTGCTTTTGCAAGCACAGAAAATGCAACTCTTCCCTTTCACCTTCTCTTTACCCACTGTCCAGGTTCCCAAGCACTCCTTCCAGGTGAAACAGAGATTTGTTTGTACTTCTTTCAGTGTACTGTATTCACTGCTCACGATGTGGTCTACTGTACATTGGGGAGACCAAATATAGATTGGGTGACTGCTTTGTGGAGTGCTTCTGTTCAGCACACAAGCATGACCCCAAGTTTCTAGTTGCTTGCCATTTTAATTCTTTCTCCCACTCCCACTCTGACCTCTCTTCGGCTTCTTACAATGTTCAAATGATGCTCATGGAACAGCATCTCATCATTCGATTACAACCTTCTGGATTCAATGTTGAGTTCAACAATTTCAGCTTTTTAAAAATTAATTCATGAGACGTGGACGTCGCTGGGAAGGCCAGTATTTATTGTCCTTGTGAAGGTGGTGGTGAGCCACCTTCTTGACTGAGTGGCTTGCTAGAGCAGTTAAGAGTTAACCATGTTGCTGTGGTTCTGAAAATGATAACCACAGCCCCCATTTTTTCAGACAACAGCTGTTGATAACAGTTCTGCAGTCCCACTTACACCTCCTGCAGATCCATCATTTGTTTCTTGTACCACCACCATCTCTTTTGTCATCTAATCTCTCCTGCCTTCCACCATATAACAGACATTCCCTTTTGTTCTTTCCAGCCCTCCCCCTTTTCCCTGCCTCTGTATTTGCTTAAAACCTGTTACAGTTCTCCAGTTCTGATGAAAGGTCATTAACCTGAAACGTTAACTCTGTTTTGCCCTTCTCAGATGCTGCCGGACCGGCTGAGTATTGTTCTGGTCCTTGTGTTGAATGATAAAATGTTACAGCACAGGAACAGCCCATTTTATCCATAAATTCCTCGCTGCTATTTTCTTGATATGAACCTTCAGGCTAAATTTTGAGGCTGTCTGCCCAACATAAAGGGGCATAGCACTCCGAAAATCACAGGGTAAGACATACCAACCTGTTCTCTCTATCAGCCACAGCAATGTTCCCTTGGCCTTGCCACCGAGCAGCCGATGCGACCTACTTTGTAAGGCAGTAGATCAATTTAAAATACAAATCAGTGTGCTATGACGTATTTCAGATACTGATTGCCATTTTAGGAGAGTATTGGATGGAGCACGTACTGCACATGCTCCGTCCAGTATCAATTTTCAGTCGCACAGGTAATTCTTTGTTTCCTTTTGTGGGACAAGAGAAGGAGTGCTGCTCCAGGCTCCTCAAAAATGCAGCAGACCACTATTGGCCCTGGCTGGTTTCTTCCCACCCCAGCCCCATGTCCACCCACTTAGCCATGCCTCTTCCCCTCCCAGGACCCATCTGCAGCTGCTACCACCGTCTAGCCGACGAACATTGCTTGTGATCCAAAGAGGCGCACTGCCTTGGGACGTCCATTTGGCATCCATAGCTTGCTGGTCAGATTCAAATGTGCCCCAGACCTCAAAATCAAGAAGGCCTCTTCAGCACCGCAACAACCAGCCGGCGCGCTCCACTGGCTGGTCTCCATAAGTCAAAACCTACACCATGTGTCTAAACCAACTTTCCTGCTCGCTCCTCATTGCCTTTAATATTCCTCATTTTCAAGCTACTATTTCCCTCACAGGAGAATTTATGGTTTTAATCACGCTCGGTAAGGAATTTTTCCTAACCACTCTGTAAATCCTTTTTATAATTATCTTAAACTTGTGCCCTCTTGATACTGCTTTGCTGATCAATGGAAATAATCAATTACTATTTATTCTACCTCTTCCTGCTTTGAGATAACTGTCTGAGGGACTGAGGAAGCTAACTGGTGTGTTTGGCAGAAATCTACTGTAAACAAAACAGTCCAATTCCCATACTACTACAACTAACGCTATGGAACGTAACTCAGGGGAAGCCAGCAATGTGCACTATGTGCTATTTAACAAATATGTCAACCAATTGTGTCAATATATACAATGCTTTGAGAATTGCTCTGCTTGCCATGTATAATAGCATTATAAGTACAATCATGAGGATTTCCTTTGGTTAGTAGTTCCAACATGCTCTTTCTGAAAGCACTTACAATTTTACTAGAAATGCCAAGGAAATCTTTCCTGAATGAATTTACAATGTTGCTGTGCACATCATGACCAGATTAATCCTCCTACCACTGCTCTTCCAACATCAAGTAATTATGCTTGAATTACTTTTTTAAAAAATTACAATGGAAGTAAGTACACAAATGGTACCTGAAGTTGTTTTTCTCATGGTCAAAGAGAAATAAATAACATATGTCACATACCTTGATGTTAACTGTCTTTTTGATTGCACTGGCTGTGCTGCTTCAACAACATCTGACTCCCTGCGAGATTGCTGCTGGCTATGACACAAACCTTTTTGAGCTGCAAGGGGCATGCTATAATAACATCATTTACTTCATCGTTTGGCAGCCAGGGAGAAATCAGCCTTGTATTGTCATGATTAATAAATAAAGGGAATTTTAAAAATTCAAATACTCATATGTGCATAAAATGAATTTATATTACTTTAATACATTGTGATATTATTTCTGCCTTTGTTGTGAATCTAATTGCAATGCTTCTGGAAGGTTCAGCTTATATAGGATGCCACCAGCACTGTCAACTATTATAACCTACACTACAACAGTGACTACACTTCATTGACTGTGAAGTACATTGGGACATCAAGAGATCATGAAAGGCACTATGTAAATGCAAAATAAAAACAAGAAATGCTGGAAATACTCAGCAGGTCTGGCAGCATCTGTGGAAAGAGAAGCAGAGTTAACGTTTCAGGTCAGTAACCCTTCTTTAGAACTAGCAAATATTAGAAATGAAAAAGGTTTTAAGCAAGTAAAGGGGGGGTGAGGCAAGAGATAACAAAGGAGAAGGTGTAAATTGGACAAGGTTACAGAATAGTTGACCAGAAGGTCGTGGAGCAAAGGCAAACAGTATGTTAATTGTGTGTTGAAAGACAAAGCATTAGTACAGATTATAGATTACTATTAACATATTGTTTGCCTTTGCTCCTCGACCTTCTGGTCTGCTATTCTGTGACCTTGTCCAATTTACACCTTCTCCTTTGTTATCTCTTGCCTCACCCCCGCTTTACTTGCTTAAAACCTTTTACATTTCTAATATTTGCTAGTTCTAAAGAAGGGTCACTGACCTGAAACATTAACTCTGCTTCTCTCTGCACAGATGCTGCCAGACCTGCTGAGTATTTCCAGCATTTCTTGTTTTTATTTCAGATTTCCAGCATCCGCAATATTTTGCTTTTACTATGTAAATACAAGCTGTTTTTTTTCCCCCACCAGACCAAAAATAGCAACCATTAGAGGAGTGGGATGAAGCAAAATGGGTGATTGAATAGACTTTTGTCATTCTGACCTTATGTTTTTCACAAAAGTAGATTTTTTGTAGCTAAAATTCAGGAGAATCAGTGACAATAGAGATTGCACAAAGCACTGTTGAGGCTAGAATCCACATTTTAAAACATAATTTAAAAAAGATCCTTGATATATTTGAGTGGTAAGTCAATAAAGTCTGATTAATACAGCTAAAAATGAGTTGATCACAAAAAGTAAGCATTTTGATCAGTGTTAATTCACTGAGTAATCCAATTTTATATTACTGAAAATGAATTTTAAAACAAATATATAAAGCTACTTCTAGTTAGATTGGGATCTAGGAAATCTTGCTTTGATTTTAAAAAAAGTCATTCGGAACCTTTCAAAATGTACCTGCTAGTGTCCTTTCGCCCCAAAGTTCTAGTTTAATTTTTGAAGCCAGTGGCGCAGTGGTTAGCACCGCAGCCTCACAGCTCCAGCAACCCGGGTTCAATTCTGGGTACTGCCTGTGTGGAGTTTGCAAGTTCTCCCTGTGTCTGCGTGGGTTTTCTCCGGGTGCTCCGGTTTCCTCCCACATGCCAAAGACTTGCAGGTTGATAGGTTAATTGGCCATTATAAATTGCCCCTAGTATAGGTAGGTGGTAGGGAAATATAGGGACAGGTGGGGATGTGGTAGGAATATGGGATTAGTGTAGGATTAGTATAAAATGGGTGGTTGATGGTCGGCACAGACTCGGTGGGCCGAAGGGCCTGTTTCAGTGCTGTATCTCTAAACTAAACTAAACTAAACTAAATGCCTGCAAATGTGAGCAATTAGCAGAAGCTGCTACTGGTGAGTCATTCACCCTGGAGCCAAAGCCAGCTTTGTGAGTGGGACTTGCTTCTAGCACAATGTTTTAAAACTAGCGCAAAAGATCACGGAGACTCGAATTGCACTGAAAGCAATTTGCAGTTAAAAGTCCATGATCTTTTACAGTGGTTATGCCAAGATTGGGTAAATTGCACTCAGAATAAAAAGCACAACCAAGCACAAACTCTGCCCTGGTCTTTATTAGTGTTCCCAACCCACTACTTTGGGCAGAAGTCTACCGGAATGGGCGATTGGTCTCTGGAACATAGAAACATAGAAAATAGGAGCAGGAGTAGGCCATTCGGCCCTTCGAGCCTGCTTCACCATTCATTATGATCGTGGCTGATCATCCAGCTCAGTAGCCTGTTCCTGCTTTCTCACCATACCCTTTGATCCCTTTAGACCCAAGAGCTATATCTAACTCAAATAAAAACAAGCAATGCGAGAACCACTCAGCAGGCCTGGCAGCATCTGTGGAAAGAGAAGCAGAGTTAACGTTTCGGGACTCGAAACGTTAACTCTGCTTCTCTTTCCACAGATGCTGCCAGACCTGCTGAGTGGGACCAGCATTTCTTGTTTTTATTTCAGATTTCCTGCATCCGCAGTATTTTGCTTTTATTTTAGCTATATCTAACTCCTTCTTGAAAACATACAATGTTTTGGCCTCAACTGCTTTCTGGCGTTCGCCAGAGCTGGTGGGCAGCCATAAAGGCGGGGCTAAAGTGTGGCGAGTCGAAGAGACTTAGTAGTTGGCAGGAAAAAAGACAGAGGCGCAAGGGGAGAGCCAACTGTGTAACAGCCCCGACAAACAAATTTTTCTGCAGCACCTGTGGAAGAGCCTGTCACTCTAGAATTGGCCTTTATAGCCACTCCAGGCGCTGCTCCACACAGCACTGACCACCTCCATGAGCTTACCCATTGTCTCTCGAGATAAGGAGGCCAAAGAGAGATCTAACTCCTTCTTGAAAACATACAATATTTTGGCCTCAACTGCTTTCTGTAGTACTGAATTCCACAGGCTCACCACTCTCTGGGTGAGGAAATTTCTCCTCATCTCAGTCCTGAAAGGTTTACCCTGTATCCTTAGACTATGACCCCTGGTTCTGGACTCCCCCACCATCGGGAACATCCTTCTTGCAAGTATCCTGTCAAGTCCTGTTAGAATTTTATAGGTTTCTATGAGATTCACCCCCTCGCTCTTCTGAACTTCAGCAAATATAATCCTAACCGACTCAATCTCTCCTCATATGTCAGTCCCGCCATCCCAGGAATCAGTTTGGTAAACCTTCACTGCACTCCCTCTATAGCAAGAACATCCTTCCTCAGATAAGGAGATCAAAACTACACACAATATTCCAGGTGTGGCCTCACCAATGCCCTGTATAATTGCAGCAAGACATCCCTGCTCTTGTACTCGAATCTTCTCACTATGAGGGCCAACATACCATTTGCCTTTTTTACCGCCTGTTGCACCTGCATGCTTACCTTCAGCGACTGGTGTACGAGAACACCCAGGTCTTGCTGCATATTCCCCTCTCTCAGTTTATAGCCGTTCAGATAATAATCTGCCTTCTTGTTTTTGCCTCCAAAGTGGATAACCTCACATTTATCCACATTATACTGCATCTGCCATGCATTAGCCCACTCACTCAACTTGTTCAAATCACCCTGAAGTCTCTCTGCATCCTCCTCACACTCACCCTCCCACGTTGTTTTGTGGCATCTGCAAATTTGGAGATATTACAGTTGCTGCTGACAACTCGGGAGGAACGGTCCTTGTATATCCATGGTTCATGTATACGCAGCACCCAGGCTTTCATGAATTGCAATCTATCCGCCCTGCAGGAATGCACTGTTTCATTGCTGGTTGTGACGATGATGGCATCTAGGGCAACAAAAATCGCCTGGAAACTCCATGAGTCCTGACAGAAAATGAGGGAGTGAGAGAGAGAGAGAGAGAGAGCAACACAAATTGGAGGAGTCATAGAATCATTCATGGAATAGGAGAAGGCCATTCAGCCTGAGTCCATGCCAACTCTCCACAGAGCCATCCAGTCAGTCCCACTCCCCTGCTCGATCCCCATAGCCCTGCGGTTTAATTCCTTCAAGTACCCATCCAATTTCCTTTTGAAATCATTGATTATCTCTGCTTCCACCACCCTTGTGGGCAGTGAGTTCCAGGTCATTACCACCCTCTGCTTAAAAAAAATTCGTTCTCACATTCCCCCTGCATCTCTTGCCCAAAATCTTCAATCTGTGTCCCCGAGTCCTCATACCATCAATTAATGGGAACAGTTTTTACTTATCTAACTTATCTAAGCCTGTTATAATCTTGTACACCTCTATCAAATCTCCCCTCAATCGCAACATCTCCAGCTTTTCCACCTAACCTTATAACTAAAATGCCCCATCCCTAGAACCATTCTGGTAAGTCTCCTGCACCCTCTTAATGTGTGGTGACCAGCACTGAACATAATAATCAAGTTGGGGCCTAACCAGAGCTTTGTAAAGGTTCAGCATAACTTCCCTGCTTTTATACTTTTTGGCCTGAATTTTTCAGGGAGACCCCGCCCATTGGCCAAAAGGTCGGTGGCGAGCCCACCTCTGCCGGGCCCGTAATTGGTCTTGGGCGGGACTTCCACCTCCTTGAGGCAGGAAGTCCCACCTAATGGAGCTACCGGCCAATCAACGGGCTCTTAGTCCCAGCAGTGCCGGGTGTAGTCCAAGGAGCGGTGGCCACTGCTGGAACTACACCCAGCCATCGCAGTCAAGGTGAAGGATGGCCCCAGAAGACAGATAAGTTTTTAGGGCCTTGCTGGGGACAATTGGCCGTGCCCCGGCGAGACAAGGGGGTCAGTTGGGGGGGAGTGTTGTGCGTTGGGGCTTCTGGGGTGGCCCTCTGTGACGCACAGGTTAGGGGTTGTAAAATTACGGCCATAATACGGTAAAATATGTCTCTATTCACAAATTGGAGAAGAAAAGAGAGAGAGAGAGTAACACAGACTACAGTGAGGGGAAGTTCATGCTGTCTTGTGATATGTGCTGTTGTGTTTTGTTCCGGAAGTCAGGTAGCTTTGGTGCTTTTCCCTGAGAGCTGAGCTTGCCCTCCCTGAAGTTGCGATTCTGGGTGGAGCGTGGGCATCAATAAACTGAATTAAATTTGATTTGGTTTGATTTATTATTTTTATAAATTATTGTATATTGTAAAAAGCCATAAAATTGTTAGAAGTTACTTATAGTGATGAAATTTTTTGAATCAATGGAACATATTTGATATTTCTCCTTGATCGCTACTGTACAAACATCTCAGGAATAGATTTTATTTAAACATTATTTACCTTTAAATCTTTGTGTGCCTTCTTTGATTTATGAGTTATGTTATTTATCTCACTATAAAATGAGAAGTCAAATATTTATACTGAGAAATTCAACCAATAAAATTTGCAAACAGTGGTTGAATATCACATGATGTCATGTGGTGCCAGGTGATCGAATGTCACATGATTAAATCTCCAGGAATATGTTAAATTCGAGTTGGCAGCCCAAGGCCTGGTGTAGATTACCTGTCACAAGTAAAGGACTGAATTTTATCCAGCCAGCCCATGTACTGACATCAGGTCAGAGAAGTGAGAGGAACCTTGCCTCGGCCGTTTTGGAGACCCCCAGCTGCATTTTATGGCACTCAGGCAGTTAACTTTCGGGTGCTGGGGTCCCTGTCCCTTTTAGGATGGGAGTCCCACCTCCAAGAGCTACCAGCCAATCAGAGGGCCGGCAGCTTAGCAGTCCCAACACCTCCACTGGGAGCAGTGGCCACTGCCAGAACTGCAGTACACCTGGGACCAGGAGTAATGTTGTGAAAGCCATGGAGTGCAGATAAGTGGGGTGGGCTCACGGGGGCCAGTCAGGCAGCCCCAGCAAAGGGTGGAGGGGTAGTTGGCACAGGGGTGACCTTTGCCACCATGAGCACTCCATGGGCCACAGGTTGCCCAAGCAGAAGGGTTCTCTCTCCCCCCAATACCCTCCCTCCCACCCCACCCAACCCACAGGAAGTTGCCTGGTTCTACAGGGCGGTCTGCCCACGCAGCAAGGCTCGCACCATCTACTGGTAAAATACCAGCAGCAGTACCCTGATTGGAACTATATCATCGTCCCTTCACTTCCACTCGGTCAAAATCCTGGAACTCCCTCCCTAACAGCATTGTAGGTGTACCTATACCAGATGAACTGCAGCGGTACAAGATGGTAGCTCACCACCATCTTCTCAAGAGCAATTAAAGATGGGCAATAAAAGCTGGCCTTGCCAGCTAAGCTCACTTCCCATAAAAAAAGACAAAATTGTGATCATGGTGTAGGCCTGGGTAGCATTCGGAGGAGGGAAGGGGAGATACCGGAGGAGCTCCTGATCCCACAGTCCCGGGAGGGGGAGGTCGGACGCCTAAGTGGGGGGAGGAAGGGGTTGGGGATCAGAGGCCTGGGAGGCAAAGCTTTGGGGCCTTGATAAGAGGCAGGGAGTCAGAAGCCGAGGGTGGGAGGAGGTTGGGGTCTTAGGAAAAGGATTGGAGGGCTGCAGGTGGGCAGATCAGGGAACTGAGAAGAGGATTGGAGGCATGTGGTCTGGGAGGTTAGTGGCCTTACCATAGGGGATATCAGAGGCCTCCAGGACATTTCTAGGCCTTTAGATGCCTAGAAAGGGGATTGGAGGCCTGGGAGGGAAAGTCATGAACTTTGGAACAGCATTAGCGGGCTGGGGGAGGTGGGTGTAGATGGGGGGCCTGGAAAGGTGATCAAAGTCCTGGGGACAGTGACATTGGAAACCTGGGGGCTGTCAGAAGCCTGTTTGGGAGAGGTCAAGCACCTGCAAAAGGGATTGGGAGCCTGGAGGGGGAGGTGGCAGGCGTCAGGTGACTCGGGGTGTCAAAGACCTCAGAGGAGATGAGAGACCTTGAGGGGCGGTTGGAGTCCTGAGGAAGGGTATCGGAGGCCAAGGGAATCGAGTAGTGGGTAAGTTGGAGGCCTCGTGGAGAGGGTTGGGTGGTGTGTCCGATCACAGGGATTGCTCAGGCAGGCATTCTGGACCCAAGGGATAGGTACAAATACACTCTCCTCCTGGATCCACCAAGCTGTGGACCACAGTTAAATTTGAAAAGCTGAATGACAATGAAACCCACATCCTTCCTGCCTCAGTTAAGTCCAGAAGTGAGTGGGTTAGAAGCAGGTTTGGGTCGGGAATCTGCTTTTTAAGACCTTAGCCCCCGCCCGACTCAAACCTACCATTTTTTAAGATTACAAGTCCCCCCAGTATGTGGGCAAAACAATGACAGATGGAGTTCAACCTAGGGAAGTTAGATCATCCATTTTGGAACCAAAAAAGACAAATTGGAATATTTTCTTTGTGTTGACAGACTAGGAGCTGTGCAGGATCAAAGGGATTTAAGTGTAAATGTACACTAATCACTGATGGCTCACACAAAAGTAATCAAGAAGGCCAATGTAATGTTATCTTTATCTAAAGGGGATTGGAATTCAAAAGTGACGAAGTAATGCTTCAATTGTATAGAACTGTTAGACTGTTCAAAATAAAGCGGTGAAAGATTAATAAAAACAAATTAGATTGTCTGTACAGCAATATACACAGCATTTGAAACAAAATGAGGGAAGTAGAGGCAATAATTTGTGGAGGCGGACAAGATGTACGAGGGAGAACACAAGAAATAGGAGCAAGAGTAAACCATCGAGCCTACTTCACCATTCAATATGATCATGGCTAATCTTAGAATTCAACTCCACTTTCCCGACCACTCACCATATTCCTTGATTCCCTGAGAGCAAGAATCTGTCTATCCCAGCCTTAAATGTATTCAACGATGGAGCATCCACAGCCCTCTGCAGCAGAGAATTTCAAAGATTCACAATCTTTTGAGTGAAGTAATTTCTCCTCATCTCAGTCCTAAATGATTGGCCCCTTATCCTGAGACTATAACCCTGTGTTTTTGATTTCCCGACTAGCAAAAGCAATCTCTCAGTGTCTACCCTATCCAGTCCCTTCAGAATCTTGTATGTTTCAATGAGATCACCTCTCATTCTTCTAAAATCCAGAGAATACAGGCCCAATTTACTCAGCCTCTCAGCATAGGACAACCCCCTCATCCCAGAGACCATTTAGTGAACCTTCGCTGTACCGCCTCCAATGCAAGTATATTCTTTCTTAAATGTGGAGACCAAAACTGCACACAGTACTCAAGATGTGGTCTCACCAAAACCCTGTATCATTGTAGCAAGACTTATTTATTCCTGTACTCCAATCCCCTTGCAATAAAGGCCAACAGGCCATTTGCCTTCCTAATTGCTTGCTGTACCCGCATGCTAGTGTTCTGCATTCCTTGTACAAGCACATCTAAGTCTCTTTGAACATCAACACTTACAAGTTTCACACAATTTTAAAAATATTCTGCTTTTCTATTCTTACAAAGTGAATAACTTCATGCTTCCCTACATTATATTCCATCCACCATCTTGTTGCCCACTCACTTAGCCTGTCTATATCTCTTTACAGCCTCTCTGTGTCCTCCCCACAGCTTACATTTCCACCTACCTTTGTATCATCAGCAAACTTAGATACATTACTCTCTGTCTCTTCAACTAAGTCATTAATATAGAGTGTAAATAGCTGAGGCCCCAGCACTGATCCTTGCAGCACTCCACTATTCACTGCCTGCCAACTTAAAAATGCCCCATTTATGCCCACTCTTTGCTTCCTGTCTGTTAACCAATCCTCTATCAATGCTAATATATTACCCTAACTCCTTGAGCCCTTATCTTATCAATTAACCTTTTGTGTAGCACCTTATCGAATGCCGTTTGGAAACCCAGGTATACTACATCTATTTGTTCCCCTTTATCTACCCTACTAGTTATATTAGTTATAGTAACCTGTCTCTTGATGCAGAAATCAACAAGCGCATGGGGAAGGCTTTCACTGCTATGTCCAGACTGGCCAAGAGAGTGTGGGAAAATGGCGCACTGACACGGAACACAAAAGTCCGAGTGTATCAAGCCTGTGTCCTTAGTACCTTGCTCTACGGCAGCGAGGCCTGGACAATGTATGTCAGCCAAGAGCGACGTCTCAATTCATTCCATCTTCGCTGCCTCCGGAGAATCCTTGCAATCAGGTGGCAGGACCATATCTCCAACACAGAAGTCCTCAAGGCGGCCAATATCCCCAGCAAATACACCCTACTGAGCCAGCGGCGCTTGAGATGGCTTGGCCATGTGAGCCGCATGGAAGATGGCAAGATCCCCAAGGAGACACTGTACAGCGAACTCGCCACTGGTAGCAGACCCACCAGCCGCCCATGTCTCCGCTTTAAAGACGTCTGCAAACACGACATGAAGTCCTGTGACATTGATCACAAGTCGTGGGAGTCAGTTGCCAGTGATTGCTAGAGCTGACGGACAGCTATAAAGGCGGGGCTAAAGTGTGGCGAGTCGAAGAGACTTAGCAGTTGGCAGGAAAAAAGACAGAAGCGCAAGGAGAGAGCCAACTGTGTAACAGCCCCAACAACCAATTTTATCAGCAGCACCTGTGGAAGAGTCTGTCACTCTAGAATTGGCCTTTATAGCCACTCCAGGTGCTGCTTCACAAACCACTGACCACCTCCAGGCGCTTACCCATTGTCTCTTGAGACAAGGAGGCCAAAGAAGAAGAAGGAGAAGAGAAGAGTTATATCTTCAAAAAAATCTAATAGATTTGTCAAACAGGATTTAGCTTTAGTAAAACCATGTTGATTGGTTCCAATCATACTGTGCTTGTCTAAGTATATTGTTAAGACTTCCTTAATAATAGATTCCAGCATTTTCCCGACAACTGATGTAAGGTTAACCAGCCTGTAGTTCATTGTTTTCTATCTCCCTCCTTTCTTGAAAAGTGGTGTAACATTTGCCAACTTCCAATCTGATGGGACCATTCCCGAATCTAAGGAATTTTGGAAAATCATAGCTAGCACATTCACTATCTATGTAGCTATCTCTTTTAGAATCTTAAGGTGTAGGCCATCAGGTCCCAGGAATTTGTTGGATTTTAATCCCTTAAGTTTCTCCAATACCTCTTCTCTACTGATATTAATTTCCTTAATTTCCTTACTCTTTTTAGCCCCTAGGTTACTGTCTATTTCTGAGACGAAACTTGTGTCTTCTACTGTGAAGACAGACACAAAATATTTGCTCAGTGTCTCTGCCATTTCCTCATTCCCCATGATAATTTCTCCTGTCTCTGCTTCTAAGGGACCAAGGTTTACCTTAGCTACTCTCCTCCGTTTATTATGCCTATAAAAGCTTTTACAATCTGGTTTTATATTACTGGCTAGTTAACTCTCATTCTATTTTTTCCTTTTTTATCAATTTTTTGGTGGCCTTGCTGGTTTCTAAAACACTCCCAATCATCAGACTTGCTACCCATTTTTTTGCAAAATTGTAAGCCTCTTCTTTTAATCTAATACTATCCTTAACTTCCTGAGTGAGCCACAGATGAGTCTTTCTTGCTGAGTGTTTTTCAATGGAATGTATTTTGTTGAACATTTTGAATTGTTCAATTTCAGGTTTCCCACTGTTTATTTACCACCATACCTTTCAGTCTATTTATCCAATTTACTATAGCCATTTCTCCCTCTTACCTATGTAATTGACTTTAAGTTTAAGATTCTTGTTTGTGATTGGAGTATGTCACTTTCAAACTTAAAATTAATTAAAACATGAAATTCAGTGGTATTATGATCACTATTTCCCACTGGATCTTTTATTATGACATTACTAATTAACCCTGCTTCATTACACAAAACTAGATCTAAGATAGCTTTATCCCTAGTCAGTTCCACAATGTATTACTCCAAGAAACTGTTCTAAAAACATTAGAGTCACAGAGTTATAAAGCACAGAAACAGGCCCTTCAGCCCATCGTCCCTGCCAGCCATCAAGCACCTATCTATTCTAATCCCACTTTCCAGCACTTGGCCTGTAGCCTTGTATGCTATGGCATTTCAAGTGCTCATCGAGATACTTCTTAAATGTTGTGAGGGTTCCTGCCTCTACCACCCCTTCAGGCAGTATATTCCAGATTCCAACAACCCCCGGGTGAAACTTTTTTTCCTCAAATCCCCTCTAATCCTCCTGCCCCTTACCTTAAATCTATGCCCCCTGGTTATTGACAGCTCCGCTAAGGGAAAATGTTTCTTCCTAAAGAAAACAACCCTAGCCTATCCAGTCTCTCATCATAGCTGAAATGCTCCAGCCCAGGCAACGTCCTGTTGAACCTTCTCTGCACTCTCTCCAGTGCAATTACATCCTTCCTATAGTGCAGTGACCAAAACTGTGCACAGTACTCCAGCTGTGGCCTAACTAGCATTTTATACAGCTCCATCATAACCTCCCTGCTCTTATTCTACAAACTCATCTTCTAGACCACTCTTGCCAATTTCATTGTCTCAGCCTATCTGAAGATTAAAGTCCCCTACTATTATTACATTGCCTTTGTTACAAATTGCAAATTGCAAATGATTTCTTGTTTAATGCTCTGTCCAGCAGATTGTTAGGCGCCTATAAACTACTCCCACCGGTATTTTCTGATTCTTGCTATTCCTAATTTCCATCCATACTGATTCTAGTTCATGTTCTTCTGAGCCCAGATCCTTTCTCATTAATGTCCTTATGTCATCCTTTATTATCAAGGCTACCCCTCCTCCTTTGCTATTCTCCCTGTCTTTCAGAGATATTGTGTACCCTGGAATATTTATTTCCCAACGTTGATCACCTTGTAACCATGTCTCTGTAATGGTGATTAGATCTAAATCATTTACCTCTATTTTTACAGATGCTTCACGCATTCAGATAAGGAACCTTTAATTTCATTTTGTTACTTCTATTCCCTGCAAAGACCTTATTTGCTGATGTAAATTTTTGTTAAACTCTCTGTCCCTTCCTGTCCCATTCTGTTTGTCTTTACCCATAATGCTATACTGTTCCAATGCCTCGATCTTTCTCTTTGGATTTCTAAATCTCCCTTCATCCAAGCCCTCCCCCCCCCCCCACCCCCCCCCCCCCCCCCCACCTTCTGTTAGGTCACAACCTCTAGCCTTATCTGCTAGCGCACTCTTAAGTTTGTACTCTCTATTGCTTCCTGCCACACTCTGATTATCATTACTCTTGTTGCTATCTTGCGCTCTTGTCTTCTCTCTCTTTAAATTATCACATGTTCCCTCACTTGATCCCTTTCCCCAGTTATTTAGATTAAAGTTCTCTCTACTGCCTTATTTATATAACTCGCCAGAACACTGGTCCCAGCACGGAGAACTGAAACATGGCTGTATAAACAATAGCATTGGAGTTACATATTGCTAGATATGATGTACTTAAAAAGGATCCCATACTCACCATCCTGAATCATAGACACATACATTCACACACTGAATCATCCAGCATGAACACTGTACATCCAACAGACTAACCCAGCTGATAAACAAGAAGAACTAAAGGGAAGAGCATTTCCTCATCTCAAAGGTTTTCAAACTGGGCATAACTGGGATTCCTGGACGTTAAGGAATCCACAAGCAGATTGTGGTGAGTCCCAGAGGTCAATAAATATCTCAATTTTTGTATATTTGTTGACTTATTAGTATATTGCAATGGCAGAAGAGTCAGCAGCCCGAGGACACAGATTTAAGATGATTGGCAGAAGAGCCAGAGACGACATGAGGAAATATTTTTTACACAGCAAGTTGTTGCAATCTGGAATGCACTGCCTGAAAGGGTGATGGAAGCAAGTTCAGTAGTAATATTCAAAAGAGAATTGGATAAATACTCGAAGAAAAAAAAACTACAGCACTATGGGGGAAGAGCAGGGCTGTGGGATTAATTGGATGGTTCTTTCAAAAAGCCAGCATAGGTATAATGGGCTGAATGACCTCCTTCTATCCTTTCTCATTCTATGATAGGGAGGGAAGAACAGAGGGTGGGGCAGCTGTACAAACTTAGAGATAGCATAATGGCAATAGAAAAAAAAAGGATGCAACTAACTCTTCAGTGACACCAAATTGAGGGATATAGTTACTATAGAAGACAGCAATAAACTTGTAAAATGGGCAGGTATTGGTAAATAGGTTTCAGTACCGATATGTATATAGATGAGCTGGTGCATTTAGGTAGGAAGAATAAGGAAACCCCATCCACCACCCTCAACACTCACTCCCTCCATCACCGACACACAGTGGCAGCAGTGTGTACCGTCTACAAGATGCACTGCAGAAACTCACCAAGGCTCCTTCAACAGCATCTTCCAAACTTGCGATCTTTATGACCTAGAAGGACAACGTCAGCAGATGCATGGGAACACCACCATCAGCAAGTTCCCCTCCAAGCCACACACCATCCTGACTTGGTGCAAAATCACCATTCCTACACTGTGGCTGGGTCAAAATCCTGGAACTTCCTTCCTAACAGCACTATTGGTGTACCTACACCCCAAGGACTGCAGCGGTTCAAGAAGTCAGCTCACCACCACCCTCTCAAGGGCAATAAATGCTGACATAGCCAGTGACGTCCACACCCCCTGAACGAATAAACAAAAAATCCTTCAATTCCTGGTATCATTCTGGTGAATCTGCACTGCATCCCTTCTCACCCCAATGTATCCTTTCTGAGTTTGGTGCCTAAAACTGAACACAGTACTCCAGATGGAGTGTGACAAGGCTACTTAGAATTATATAGAATTTTACAGTCGATGACTGTAAAACACCCCAACAGGTCTATGCCAGTGTTTATCCTCCACATAAGCCTCCATCTCACTATTAATATATCATTCTGATCCTTTCTCCTTCAGGTCCTAATTGAACTTCCCTTTAAATGCATTATGCTATTGCTTCAACTACTCCATGTGATAGCATGTTCTATATTATCACCACTCTGAACAAAACGGTTTCTCCTGAATTCCTTATTAGATTTATTAGTAATGATCTTATATTTATGGCCCCTAGTTTTGGACTCCTTCACAAATGGAAACAATTCGACCCGACTGAACCCATTCACAATTTTATAGACCTCTATAAAGCCCTCTCACAGCCTTTCCTTCTAGAGAAAAGAGCTCTAACTTGTTCAATTTTTCCTGATAGTTGTCTCCTCTCAGTTCTAGTATGATTCTGATATATCTTTTTTGCACTTTTCCCTGAGCTTCTATATCCTTTTTGTAATATGGTAGCCAGAACTGTGCACAGTACTCTAAGTGTGGTTTAATCAGGGTTCATTTAAGTTTAACATAACTTCTTGCCTTTTCAATTCTATTCCTCTGGAAATGAACCCCAGTGCTTTTTTTTTATGTCTTTGTTAACCTGTGTTGCAACTTTTAATGATTTGTGAATCTGTACCCATAGATTCCTTTGCAATTCTACCCTATTTAGACCCAGCCACAGTGTAGGAATGGTGATTTTGCACCAAGTCAGGATGGTGTGTGGCTTGGAGGGGAACTTGCTGATGGTGGTGTTCCCATGCATCTGCTGACGTTGTCCTTCTAGGTCGTAAAGATCGCAGGTTTGGAAGATGCTGTTGAAGGAGCCTTGGTGAGTTTCTGCAGTGCATCTTGTAGACGGTACACACTGCTGCCACTGTGTGTCGGTGATGGAGGGAGTGAGTGTTGAGGGTGGTGGATGGGGTGCAAATCAAGGGGGCTGCTTTGTCCTTGAGTGTTGATGGAGCTGCACCCATCCAAGCAAGTGGAAAGTATTCCATCACACTCCTGACTTGTGCCTTGTAGATGGTGGACAGGCTTTGGGGAGTCAGGGGGTGAGTTACTCACTTAAGAAATCCCAGCTTCTGACCTGCTCTTGTAGCCACACATTTATGTGGCTGTTCCAGTTCAGTTTCTGGTCAATGGTAACCACCAGGATGTTGGCAGTTGGGGACTCAACAATGGTAATGCCATTGAACGTCAAGGGGAGATGGTTAGATTCTCTCTTGTTTGAGATGGTTATTTCCTGGCACTTGTGTGACGCGAATGTTACTTGCCACTTATCAGTCCAAGCCTGGGATGTTGTCCAGGTCTTGCTGCATATGTACTTGGGCTGCTTCAGTAACTGAGGAGTCGTAAATGGTACTGAACATTGTGCAATCATCAGCAAACATCTCCACTCTGACCTTATGATGGAGGGAAGGTCATTGATGAAGCAGCTGAAGATGGTTGGGCCTGGGACACTACCCTGAGGAACTCCTGCAGTGATGTCCTGGGACTGAGATGAGTGATCTTCAACAACCACAACCATCTTCCTTTGTGCTAGGTATGACTCCAATCAGTGGAGAGTTTTTTTCCCTGATTCCCATTGACTCCAGTTTTGCTGGCTCCTTGATGCTCGGTTAAATGCTGCCATGATGTCAAGGGCAATCACTCTTACCTCACCTCTTGAGTTCAGCTCTTCTGTCCATATTTGGACAAAGGCTGGGATGAGGTCAGGACTGAGTGGCCCTGGCGGAACCCAAACTGAGTGTCAGTGAGCAGGCTATTGCTGAGCAAGTGCCGCTTGATAGCACTGTCAACGACCCCATCCATCACTTTGCTGATGATTGAGAGTACACTGATAGGGCGGTAATTGGCCGGCTCGGATTTGTGCTGCTTTCTGTGCACAGGACATCCTTGGGCAATTTTCTGCTTTGCCGGGTAGATGCCAGTGTCGTAGTTGTACTGGAACAGCTTGGCTAGGGGTGCAGCTAGTTCTGGAGCACAAGTCTTCAGTACTGTTGCCGGAATGTTATCAGGGCCCATAGCCTTTGCAGTATCCAGTGCCTTTAGCCATTACTTGATAACACATGGAGTGAATCAGATTGGTTGAAGACTGTCATCTGTGATGCTGAAGTCATCAGGAGGAGGCTGAGATGGATCATCCACTTGGCACTTCTGGTTGAAGATGGAGGCAAATACTTGAGCCTTGTCTTTCGCAATGATGTGCTGGGCTCTCCCATCATTGAGAATGGGGATGTTTGTGGAGCCTCCTACTCATGTCAGTTGTTTAATTCTCAACCACCATTCACGACTGGCTCTGGCAGGACTGCATAGCTTAGATCTGATCCGATGGTTGTGGGATTGCTTAGTCCTGTCTATTGCATGCTGCTTCTGCTGTTTGGCATGAAAGTAGTCTTGTGTTGTAGCTTCACCAGGTTGATGCCTGTCATGCAGACCCCCCAACCCTCCCCCCCAAAACCTGGCCAAGAATGAGGCATATTAATTTTGTCATTTGAACATTGATTTTAAACTATTGCTGGAGCGAGGAAATGACTTATTAAACAGATCAGCCGTGGTTGGAAAAAATCATTTGGACGGACAAAGGGGCTATTCCCTGCTCCAATTTAACCCACAAAGGACTTTCAGCACCAAGTATTGTGTGTAAGAAGAGATATTCCAAGGTCGCTAAGACAAGAGAATCCACAAACAGACTTGGTCAGACCAGTTAGTCACATGACTAACTAGCTTGGCAACCTGGGTTTTTTCTGAATTGTACAAAGAGTTTGAATTAAGAAAGACTGTTTGCTCCTGGAGTGTGAAGACTTCTCCTGTCTGCTCCCATCTCTTTCTCACAAGCCTCTGGGCCCACTGAGGACACATCAACTTCAAGAGAGAAAAGTCTCCTACATCGAACAAGGTTTAAGAAGAATACTGGGCCCCAACGAAAAACAAGACTTACCTACAATCAGGACTTTACAGCGAGTGCGAAGAACAGTAACCAAAACTATCTTCTGATATTGCCTCAAACTATTCCACTTCATTTCTTCTGCTCTTTTCTGTCTCTATCTGCATGTGTGTATCGCCCATGCATGCTAGCGTGGGCACATCGCTTATCCATAGGCGTTAGAGTTTATGTTTAATAAAGTTCAACCTTTTTTCTTTAAACCTAAGAAAACCAGTTTGGCTAGTTTCTTTGCCTTATAATTAGCAAAGAACCCTAAGACTTATTACAGCCTGTCTTTTCTTGGTAGTAGTGTTGCTTTAAACTGCCCTTTTTTTTGGCATCCTTATAAACCAGTGGTTCTTCGGAGAGGTTTTCCTTCCGTTTGTCCATTTGTCCATTTCCATGACTGCCTCGGGTCTTTGTTCCTATTGAGGTCTGCAAAGATGTCGGGGTTGGGGGGTTAGATTAAATTAGCCCTAAGTTGGAATTTTTTTCTCAGGAGAGTCAGAAGTGGGTGGGTCTATCCTGAACTCTCTTTCAGTGCATTGCTGAGTCCTGCCAAGGCTTTTTACTTTAGGATTAGGTGGTTATCTTTTTTCTGACTGTGGGGGAGAATTCTTTGTGAATCTCCCCTTTGTCCTCTGGGACACTCCTGCCTGCAGGTATTTGTGCATGTTCTACTGTACTCCCTGTGGAACTTCGACTAGGGGAGGCGTCACCCTCACAGTTTCTCTGTCTTTCTTTGTCTCTGCAGCTTCCTGTAAATGCTGTTAGCAACTCTGGTGGCAGGCTTCCAGTATCTGCATTTACATAGGAGGATGTGGGGTCTAACTTTTCAAAATTTTTGAGGTTGGCTGACCGGACAGTAAGGGTTTTCATCTGAGATTACTCACAGACTTCCGTTAACCTGCCATCTTGGTTGCTTTTTCCCCTTCCCTTTCTAACCTTTTGTCAGCCTTGTGCCTGCCTGTCCCCTTTTGTTCTTGGCGGGGGTCTCTTACAGTTCACCAGCCCTTTGCGGGAGGGTTCTTCTAACACCGGTACATGACTTAGGGGTGCAGGTTTCACTGTAGGTTGAGGTTTCCCTTCAACCTGGTACATGTGGCAACTCCTGCAGTACTCCACCACATCCTTGTGGAGTTTTGGCCAGGCAAACTGCTGTCTTATGAGGGCTTTGGTCTTTCGTATACCGGCATGTACAGTCACTGTAGTCTCGTGGGCCGTTCTTAGTAGTTCTCTCTGGTACCTCTGCGGCACCACTAACTGGTGAACTACTGTCCACTCCTTGTTCTCAGGTCTGTGAGGAGAACTCCATTTCCTAATCAGTACCTCATTCTTTAAATAGTAGCAATCAGGGACTCCCTCTGCTCCATTGTCAGACTGGGCAGCCTGTGCTAACTCTTGCAACACTGGGTCGGCTCGCTAAGCCTCAGCTAAGGAAAATTTATTTAATTCACTCCCTGGGTCTCCTAACTTTCCAAAGAAAGTCTCAGATAGACAGACCTCATGATCATCTGCCTGCAGTGCCAATTCAATCTCCTCTGGGGGAGCTTGTTTGATCATGGTCTGATTCACTACACATTCAGGAAAACTGCAGGGGACCGTCTCCTGCCACGGCCCTGTCTCTCTGACCTCCTGCGGTCTTTCTTTCACTACTGGGGGCGCTACCACCTTCGCCCCCACCAGATCATTACCTAGGAGCAGGTCAACGCTGTCCACAGGCAAACTAGGAACAATCCCTACAGTCACCAGTCCCGAAACTAGACTGCACTCCAGATGCACCCGGTGTACATGTACAGGCATACACTGCCCTCCAATACCATTCACCACCATTTTGGTGTTTACTGGGGGAAAGTTCAGGCCTTTTCCCAGTAATAGGGATCTAGTGACCCCTGTGTCCCTGAGAATTACTATGGGCTTGCTTGCCCCACTCGAGGGGTATGAGGTTACTTTCCCTTCAAACACAAAACCCTGATAGCCTTCAGGAATCCTTTAACTTTTCCTGCACTTGCAGTAGTAAACTTCCTGGGTTGCATTCTTACTGCAGTTAAAGCTACAGCTTACTCTGTTGTGCTCTCCTCCAGGATTCCTTCTTCACTGAGCGGATGTGCCCTGATTAACCCTACAGGTTTTCCCTTTAGTTTCCAACAGTCAGCCTTTAGATGACCTGCCTTATTACAATGGAAGCACACAGATCTCTGGGTCTCACTCCTGCTCCCAGCACCTTGCTTTTTTGCTAGAGGAGGGCCCCCTGTGTCTCCTGCTTTTCTTTCTCTCCCAGGACTGTTTGGGTTCCTATCAATTTCACACCCTTTGTCCTTTTTGGATTTGTGGGGTGATTAGGAAAGGTTCGCCCCTGGGAAACCAACTTATAAATTAAAGCAAACTCACCAGCCAGAACAGCTGCTTGTCGGGCTCTCTGGACCCACTGCTCCTCTACATGGGCCTTTATGGAGAGTGGGAGAGAATATTTAAATTCCTCTAACAGAATTACTTCTCTGAGATTTTCTTAGCTGAACTGTACTTTAAGAGCCCTCAGCCACTGGTCAAAAGTCAGCTGCTTACTTCTTTCAAACTCCAGATAAGTTTGATTAGCTTGCTTCTTGAGTGTTCTAAACTTTGGCGATAGGCTTCGGGTACTAATTCATATGCCCCAAGGATAGCATTTTTTGGCAGTTCATAATTTGATGAACTCTCATCTGGCAACAGGGAATAAACCTCATCGGCTTTTCCGGTTAGCTTACTATGTAATAAAAGAGGCCAGGTCTCAGTTGGCCATTTTAGCTGCCTTGTCAGTTTTTTCAAAAGACACAAAAAATTCATCCACATCTTCCTCATTGAATTTTGGGATTAGTTGAGATAGTTTTAACAATTTTGTACCCAGTCCTGAATTATGCTCATCCATATTGGCCATGCTTTCATTGACGTTACTCTATCACCCCCTAGTTAACTCAAGACACTTCAGCTCTCTTCCTTCGCATTCTTCCCGGAAGGTTCTTTTTTTCTCTCTCTCTCCTGTCTCTCTCTTTCTCTGACTTTTAATTCAAGTTTCCTCTGTTCCAGTTGTATCTTTGCTAACAATACCCTGTTGGATTCTGCTTCTAACCCTGTTTCTGTTTCCTCAGATTCAAGGGAAAAATGGTTGGCGACTAGCCTTAGGAGTTCAGACTTCCTAGCCTCACCAAGTACAGTGATCCCACATTGCTTAGCCATTTTCCTCAACTCCTCCATAGACAGTGCTTTTAACTTGTCCCAGGTTACTTCACCCTGGCTTGGGGAGCTACTAGCTTCAGTTGCAGACACTTTAGTATTCTAGCACACACAACCACAAGAAAACCTGTAATGAAATCTTGCTCTTTTTTGATTGGGAACAATTTGACTCCCCATTTCCAATTTCTCGTGTTTGTCTGTGGGTAAAATCCAGGATGGTTGCCCCCAAATTTCTGTTATGACCAGGTAAGAATGGGGTCTCGGGTTCCCTCGCAGCCTTCACCTGGTCTTACTGTAGTAGGGGTTTAATTTTAAACACCTTTTTTTTTTAGCTCCCCTTAGTGAATCCTTGTTCATGACCTTCCAATTATAAGGCAAAGAAACTAGCCAAACAAGTTTTCTTAGGTTTAAAGAAAAAAGGTTGAACTTTATTAAACTTAAACGCTAATATACTTACCTGGCAGGGGAGAAACCATGACCAGTGGCCTTTGATCCTGTTCCAGGTAGGTTTTGAGTAAAATGGCTGTAACCAATTCTAGAGCTTCAGGCCAGGGAGTGTGTAACACCATTCAGGTGGTGGTGAAGGATAAGGAAGGAGGTGCACCAGTTGACCGTACCTTCTTCATTAACAAAATCCTTATTGATTGCTGTGGATTCCAAGCTCCGGACATCTTCTGGCTGTAGAACTTCCCCAGCAGTGGATATTTCAAGAACGTGGCGGGATGCATCAAGTTCCTGAAGGTGTTCAAGGAGAAGGGAAACTAGGTGCCGCTGTCGATCCTCACTGTGGAACCACTCTTCACGCTGCACTCGCAGCGTGACCAGGTGGTGACAATTCATCTCTATAACCCCCATGTTCCTGTCGTGGATGTACTCACCTTCCTCACCAGGTACGTCGAGGTGGCCGGCAGCAGCACTGATGTCAAGGACCCATTTGGGATTTAGACTAGCAAGCGGCAGGTCAAGGTAACCTTGAAGGTGGATGTCAACGGAGCCATCATCCATCCTCCTTCCAGCTTCACTATCAGGGGAAGTCGAGGCTTGTTGGTCTACGCAGGGCAGCTCAGAGCTTGTCGCACCTGTGGCAAATCTGGTCACGTGGCAGCTAACTGCAGCACAGTCGTCTGCAAGAACTGCAAGAAGGAAGGCCATCAGACCAAGGAGTGTAAGCAGAGTAAGTGCTGCAACCTGTGCAGTGCGGCAGGTCACCTCTACAAAATCTGCCCCAAACGCCGCCTCTGTAATGCTCAGGCGGCAAGGTCCAAGGAAAGGCCGGGAGAAGGAACGGTGAATGCGTCTGCTGCTGGGAAGGAGACAAGCAACCCTCTCCGCAGAGAGGAAAGTCTACCTGAGAAGGAGAAGAAAGGGGAGGCAACTGCAAGCAGCGATCCAACACCTACCCTGTGCCCGGAAACCCCTCCTCTACCGACAGAATCAATGGAAGAGGAGGCAGCAGATGAACAAACTGGTCAGTGGCAGGCGGTACAAAGGAAAACCACAGAGAAAAAACCTCCAGAAAAGGAACAGGCCACCACCCAAACCAATGGCAAATGGAGGCTACCGTCTGAGACAGACTACGGCAGCTCCTCCTCACTGGACAAGGAAGGGCCGGAACGGTGGCACCTGCAAAAGAAGCAACAGAACTCAAAGGAGCTGGAAGATAAAGCCCCCCAGCTCAGGGGCTTTGGAAGCTGTGATGGGCCCAGTGCGTCCCAAACCCAAAGCGCTGAACCTAGCGACATGCCCAGCGCATCCCAGCTCCGGGACACTAAGAACAAAGAAGCGTCAGGTGCACTTCAGCTCCAGGAAGCCGGGAGTAGTGATGTTTTTGAGGAGGAACAGAGGGGAAAGATACCAACAGCAGAGGATAGCCCAAGCCTTGCTGCCTACAAGACCCCCTGCCCCCCGATGTCACCCCAGCGGATCAAACCCTCTATGAGAAACCAGGAGGGGTTTCTGAGCCCAACGAACGTGAAACAGCTTGCGCACACTATGGGTATGCAGGAACATACAGAAGGACTGGGACTAGCAAGGACAACTGGTGTGGGAAGCAACAACTAACTTAAAAATGGGTATAAATATTGCTTCAATTAACGTGCGTAACATTAAATCCACTATGCGATGTGTTTCAACCTTGGACTACCTCGCCAAGGTCAAAGCTGACCTGCTGTTTCTGCAGGAGTGTGGAATACCACACCTCAGCACCTACAGGCAATGGTTGTGATGGTGGTCCCACGGGCCATCGATCTGGTCAGGGGATAATGATTCCCGTTCCTCCGGCCTGGGTATTCTGCTGTGGGGAGCATCTCCGAAGTTAAGGAGGTGGTGGGCGGTCACCTCCTCGTATCAGATGTAATGTACAACAATGCTCCGCTCCGGTTGATCAACGTGTACGCCCCGGTTCAATGCAGCAAGTGGCTGACTATCTTCCAGCAGCTCCCACTGCTGCTGGTGACGTCCAGGCCGGTCATTCTAGGCGGTGACTTCAACTGTATCCTTGATGCAGCTGGACGATCTGGCAGTGACGACAGCAAACTGGACGCTATGTCCAGATTCCTAATGGAGACAGTAAAAGTTGCCAAGCTACACGACGTCTTCAGCAAACCTGCAGATGGAGCGCAGCGTAGATAGACCTGGTCAAGAGCGGATGGGTCTGCCCGTTCCAGGATTGACTTCCTCTTTGTGTCCCGTGCTTTCACGGTCAGATCAAGCCGGTGTCCTTCTCCGACCATTGCTTCCTACTGGTCGACTGTCACTTGCAGGACGACCAATGGGTTGGCAGGGGGACATGGAAGCTCAATGCTACATTGCTAACCCCAGAGAACATTGAGGAACTCAAAAAGGATAACAAAGGTTAGAGAACCGTGAAATCCCTCTTTGAGTTTCCAGTTCACTGGTGGGAGGCGATCAAGGAGAACATCAAGCGGTTCTCTTTCTTCAAAGGTGTTCAGAGGGTGAGAGAGAGACAGAGGGAAATGTCCCAACTCCAGAAAAGAATGCAAAATCTGTTCTAGCTGCAGTCGATGGGGGTCGAAGTCAAGGAGGATCTCCAAGAGGCGAAGAGCCAGCAGGCCTCGCTCTAAGCCACGGAGGCCTCCAAGATCATCTTCCGGTCCAGAGTCCGCTCCATTGAACAGGATGAGACATGCTCGCATTACTTCTTCCAAAAGGTACACACACAGAGCTCTGTGATCAGCGGCCTGAAGGAAGAGGATGGCTCGGTAACGTCTTCGCAGTCCAACATACTAAGGATCAGCAAATCTTTTTATGCTGGGCTCTACGACGTGAAGCCCACGGACAACACAGCTTCCCAGTCCTTCCTGTTATTTATCACGGAGGTCTTAGATGACAGCATGAGGGAGAGACTGGACAAGCCGCTAACTTTGAACGAGCTGACAAATGCCGTCAGGTCCTTCGAGACGAGTAAAACTCCCGGAAGCGACGGCTTACTGGTTGAGTTGTATTCGGCCCTGTGGGACTGGGTTGGCGCAGACCTGCTGGAAGTATATGAGAGTTGCTTCTGGCTGACAGCATGTCAGATTCCGTGAGGAAAGGCATCATCACCCTCATCTACAAGCGGAAGGGGAAGAGGGCGGAAATCAGAAATTGCAGGTCCATCTCACTACTTAACGTTGACTACAAGATTCTGTCCAAAGTCATCGCCAGTCGGGTCAAGTGTGCTCTGGAGTTGGTGATTCATCCTGACCAGACCTGCACTGTACCCGGCAGGAAGATCTCTGATAGTCTCGCGCTACTCAGGGATACGATTGCCTATGTACGGGACAGGAGGGTGGACACCTGCCTCATCAGCTTGGACCAGGAGAAGGCTTTTGACAGGATATTGCACACCTACATGATGGACGTGCTTTCCAAAATGGGGTTTGGGGAGGGAATCTGCAATTGGATCAAACTGCTCTACACAAACATCAGTAGCGCAGTCTCAATCAATGGGTGGGAATCAGAAAGTTTCCCGATCCAATCTGGAGTCAAACAGGGCTGTCCTTTCGCCCCTGTCTTGTTTGTTTTTTGTATCAGACCTTTTGCTGTGTCCATTTGGAAGGATGTGGGCATAAGAGGGGTGACAATCCCAGGCAGCGGAGGCACTCAGGTAAAAACCTCCCGATATATGGACGACGTCGCCATCGTCTGCTCGGACCTGCTGTATGTTCGCAGACTGATGAGTATCTGCGACCAGTTCGAACTAGCCTTGGGAGCCAATGTCAACCACGGCAAGAGTGAGGTCATGTTCTTTGGGAACTGGGCTGACTGATCCTTTGTCCCCTTCACCATCAGGTCAGACTACCTGAAGGTGCTGGGGATATGGTTTGGAAGGGCGGGGGCATACGCCAAAACCTGGAAGGAGTGAATAGCCAGGGTACACCATAAGCCGAGCATGTGGGAGCAGCATTCTTTCCCCATTGTGGGTAAGAACCTGGTCATCAGGTGCGAGACGCTCACATTGTTGCTGTATGTGGTGCTGGTCTGGCCCATTCCCCACTCCTGCCTCGTGGCAGTCACCCGAGCCATTTTCCGCTTTATCTGGAGACCTAAAATGCACCGGGTCCGGAGGGTCATGATGTTCAAACCTCTGGATAAGGGCGGGAAAAATGTACCCAATGTCGCTCTCATCCTGATGACCAGTTTTGTGTGCGGCTGCATCAAGCTGTGCGTAGAGCCCGAGTACGCAAACACCAAGTGTCATTACATCCTGAGATTCTATCTGTCCCCGGTGTTGCAAAAGATGGGTCTGGTCACATTGCCGCGGAACGCTGCATCCCGTTGGACTGTGCCATACCACCTATCCTTCTTGGGAAAGTTTCTGCAGGAAAACGCCTTTGACCACAAATCCATCAGGCAGTGGTCTGCACGGAATGTCCTCAAGGCCCTACGGGAAAAGGAGATGGTGGATCCTGTCGGATGGTTCCCCAAGCAGACTGCCAAAATCATTTGGCAGAATTCCTCATCACCAGAACTTTCAAACAAGCACCAAGACGTAGCTTGGCGGCTGGTGAGAAGGGCCCTCCCCGTCAGATCCTACCTGCATGCCCGGAGTCTCGCCCCCTCCACACGCTACTCTCGAGGTGGCTGGGGTGGGGAAGAGACAGTTGCCCACCTCCTTCTGGAATGTGTGTTTGCAAAGCAGGTGTGGAAAGAAATGCAGTGGTTTTTGTCGAGGTTCATCCCAAGCAGCTCTGTAACGCAGGAGTCTGTGCTCTACGGGCTGTTCCCAGGGACGCACAGCGAGATAAACATCAACTGCTGCTGGAGGACAGACGCTCTTTGGTCTGCCCGAAACTTGCTGGTCTTCCAGCGCAGAGTTGTCCACGACCGAGTGTTGCAGACTGGCACATTCCAAGGTCCAGGACTATGTGCTGAAGGACGCACTAAAGCTTGGGGAAGCCACTGCAAAGGCTCAATGGGGAAAGACTACTGTGTAAGGTCCTCCCGCCATAGTGAACTGAGGGGCTGGACCCATGGGAAACCCTTCGGGCTGTATACACCAGATACGGGTTTGCTGTAAAATGTACATGGCATGTAAAATGGAATGGAAGGGTTGTGAGGCAACTCACTCCTGTATCGAAGAAAACTGATTTCCTTTGCACTTTTTGGAATGTCAACTTGGTGCTGTTTTGAACTGTTTTGTAATGCATTTTTTTTTTACAGATTTTTATGAATAAAGTATATTTTTGGAAAAATAAAGTAGATTGGTGAGGATGAGGTTTTTTCCTTTTTGTTGGTTCCCTCACCACCTGCAGCAGACCCAGTCTAGCAGCTATGTCCTTTAGGACTCGGCCAGCTCGGTTAGCAGTGTTGCTGCTAAGCAACTCTTGGTGCTGGACATTGAAGTCCCCCACCCAGAGTACATTTTGTGGCCTTGCTACCCTCAGTGCTTCTTCCAATTGGTGTTCAACATGGAGGAGCACTGATTCATCAGCTGAGGGGTAGCAGTCGTTGATAATCAGCAGGGGGTTTCCTTGCCCTTATTTGACCTGATGCCATGAGACTTCTTGGGGTCCAGAGTCAACGTTGAGAACTCCCAGAACAACTCCCTCCTGACTATATACCACTGTGCCATTACCTCTGGTGGGTCTGTCCTGCCAGTGGGACAGGACATACCTAGAAATGGTGATGGTGGTGTCTGGGACATTGTTTGCAAGGTATGATTCCATGAGTATGACCATGTCAGGCTGTTTCTTGACTAGTCTGTGGGACCGCTCTCCACATTTTGGCACAAGCTCCTGGATGTTAGTAAGGAGGACTTTGTAGGGTCGACAGGGCTGGGTGTGCCGTTCTTGTTTCTGGTGCCTAGGTTGATGCAGGGTGGCCGGCCAGTTTCATTCCTTTTCTTAGACTTACATTAAATTATGAAGAAAGGTTCTATAAACTTAGTTTATATTTCCTTGAGTTTAGCGGGTTAAATGATCGTGTAATCAAGGTGTTTAAAATAATAAAAAGATTTGATAGGGTAGATACAATGTAACTCTTTCCTCTGGTGGGGATTACAGACCAAGGGGACATGAGCTTCAAATAAAAGCTGTGTCATTTAGGAGTGAATCAGGTAACAATTTTTCACACAAAGGCTAGTGGAACTCTAGAATCTGCTTCCCAAAAGGCTGTAGATGCTGGATTTTGTCAAAACTGAGGTCCATAGAATTTTATTCAGTAAGTTTACCAAGGGATATGGAGCAAAGTTAGGTAAATGGAGTTGAGGTACAGATCAACTATGATCTCAAGGAGCTGAATGGCCTACTTCTGTTCCTATGTCCCTGTGGTTTTATAATCAACAACAACTTGCATTTATATAGCGCCATTAATAAAAGGTCCCAAGGCCTTTTAGGACAGCAATATCAAAGATAAATCTGACACCGAGCCACAAATGGAGATATTCGGCCAGATGACCAGAAGTTTATTCAAAGAGGTAGGTTTTAAGGAGTGTCTTAAAGGAGGGCTGAAAGGGAGAGAAGTAGAGAGATTTAGGGAGAGAATTCCAGAGCTTAGGGCTTTAGCAGCTGAAGTCACTGCTGCTAACGGTGGAGCAATTAAAATCAGGAATGCTCAAGAGACCAGAATCGTAGGATACTGAAACTAAGTGACTAATGTGAATTATTTTATTGTATTATGATTATTGTACATTACTGTTATGCATTGATTTAAAATGAGCCTGACACTATTTAAATATTTTCACTTAAAATTTTTACCTATGTAAGAAAGGAAGTCGATTCAGAAGCACGTCCAAGCCCAGATACAATAGTATTCAAAATTCAGTGTCACAGATTATTATTTCTTTTATTATTCTTTGTACACCAAAAAATGTAATTGCCGAATTGTATTAATGCACACATACAATAATGTTGAATGATAATATCAGTTACACCACTATTTTTACAATTTTAATCTTATGTTCAACTTAATATTTATGATATCTAGACTATTACACATTAATGCCCATAAATTATGTTGAGTGATATTGGTGTAAAAACACTTAACACATTTGTATGAACTTACTTTGTGAGATGTTAGCCTATTTAAAGGGAATTGATTAATCCTTCTGTTAAAATGGCAAAGTCTTTTTCATGAATGAATTAAGCATTTTTACACTAATAAGGCTCAGCATAATTTCGAGGTTTAACAGCTATATTTCCCAATTAGAGAAAGGGGAAGGGAGAAATCAAAAATTGGTAATGACAGGATTTGTAAACTTTGCAACTGCTGTTAGATGTCAGATAAATTTGCTGCACATAAATGTGGTAAGCTCTGTGTTTGAAAAGGTTCCATATAAGATAGATCTTATTACTCTTCAATTGCTCTTTCTCTTTTGTGGGTATATGACAGTATTGGTACCTGTTCATTTATTACTGATGTGGAGGACATCTTAGCTGTTTCACTAGTTTGTTTGAGACATTACAAATACATCTGAAACAGAAATGTGGGTTCAATCAATATGAATAAAAGACTCAAGAAAGAATTATTTTATTAAAATCCCAAAGTGACGGGCTATGGGACACAGTATGAGATAGCATCAAGTTTGAAGAGGGTAAAAAAGCAGTTAGAGTAATTAGGAATTAGTGATTAGGTGATGCCAAGCTTGCATTTCAAAAGCCTGTGGAGTGTAGGTGGAAGGGAAGACTGAAGAAAGTAAGGAGTTCCACAGTTTTGAAGTCCTGAGAAAAAAAAAACTTGTTGGAGTAGGAAACTGCAATGAGTTTTGGTTTCAATATAATGGGGGTGCTGGGAACAGGAAGAACATGTCAGATGGTGTATCTGCAGCTTGAAAGAAACAAAAGGAGAATGTTTAGAAAAGCACAGGAAGTAGTCTCAATAACATAAAAGAGACAAGAATGATTGAAGTGAACAGAGAGAGGTTGGAGGCTAGAAATAAGAGAGGGATCACCTAGCCTTTACTCGTATTCTGTGAGAGGTGCTTAAAGAACCTCCTCTTCCCACCCAGTAAAGGAACATCATTCATGTTATTGATGGATGTAGGCATGTTAAGGAGTTAAGGATTACTGAAGAGGAAAATGTTTGGCACTATAATAGCTGCTTATGAGAAAAAAGTATGATAATAAGTTAAGACATTTGTGAAGGAATTCAATAGTTATGTAAATTTACAGAATGTCAAAATAATATTTTAAAGAAAATAGAATTTCTGACTTATATGCACTTCAAGTGTTATTTTAAGCACATTATTTTAAAAAGAATGGCTGCCATTTTACTCTACAAGCTGAGAAATTGCCACGCTTGATCACTTATTTTTCAGAAGAATATCTATAATTTAAAATACATATTGTGGAGAGCCTTACTATGGTGTTGGTCATTAGGGACAGAACCTTGACTTTTCCTTTCTCAGTCTTCAGGAGAAGACTTAAAAGAGACCTTTCTACTTCTACTAGTACAATAATCTGTTTGGCCAAGTGACTGAGTCGCTAACCAAGTTTCATGGTCTTTGTTGTTTTATATAAATAATATAATAATTATTGTATTATAACAAATTGTGCTTATATTTACTCTCTTGATTGTGAAATGAGCAAACCAGTTATCTTTTGAAGGAGATCTATGCATATTGAATGAGGAGTCCAGCCCTCTGTGTTACTATAGTTTTACTAATATGAGAAAACTTTACAATTATGGGGAAAGAGCAAGGGAATGGTACTAACTGGATAGCTCTATCAAAGAGTGGGCATATGCACGATGGCACCATTCTATGATTCTATAAACAGAGACTCGTTCTTAATATAGTCACAACGCCAAATAAACAGGAATGTTATGGTATTGCTAACCATTCTGAAGTATTGCTTTAAGGATGAAACAGATATTAATCAATATTATTCCAAGCAAGTATGCAAAGCTTAGAAAACAAGGAATAAGAGTTGCACTGTACCCACTCCTGTCACACAAGTGTAGGCCATTCCCAACCCACAGATTTTAGCCCATTCATTTGAATAGGTGCAAAATCATGAACTGGGAGTGTACAATTTTTAATATTCACTCTTGACATGCACCAGGAGAGGGTGCAGTGTATAGCAGGAGTGTATTACAAAATATTAGATATAATCCCTGTGGATGGCTCTCTGGATGAACCAATTCATACAGGCAGAATATAACTGTGCCTTACAGACCTCAGGCAGTATATACCTGTGCCAGACAGAACAGGAGATCTAGCATTCAATTCTTAATCTGTACAGAGTTAGAGCGGTAAAATAGATGATACGTTAGTCTCAGCAACCTAGACCTTATGCTTCCTCTCCCAGTTGCTATTCAGTGACTCTTGTTGGAAAACGTGCATATGTGAACATGGGATGAGTGAGGATGGGATTCGACTCAGATCTCCTCATCCTTCTCATTGAATGCCCCCTGTGAACATCCACTCTACAAGCTCACTCATGAAGAATAGCCACTTGGACAAGGTACTAGAAGGCTGCTAGTATCCATGAAACCATACCAACAGTCAAAACCTTGAGGAGGAATGGGGAAAAAAATACGTGTGTGTGTAAAAGATCATCAATCAAATTACATCAGATTTGATATAATGAAGACTTTATTGGAATAAATTTGTGGATTGATGTTAAATCATTAAAAAAATTATAGTTACAAACCAGATCGACATCGTAACAATGTCCAAAAATACCTGCAAATCACTAAGGCATAAAAATGAAATCCAGTGGGACATCATTCCGACATGGAAGTGACTTTGATGTTTAATTATCAACTGAGTGGAAGAAGTTTCTCTGTCTTGAGCAGCGAGTTTGCAGGAGGAGAGTAGGCGGCGGTTCTGGCCAGTGTGCCGCTAGTACACAGCGTCCTGTACTGTCGCCAGTCTTTGATCCGTCAACCTTTGTGTAAAGAAATGGCCATGAGTAAAATGTAGAGGCAACGAAAGCACAACAGACAGTAAAAACCTGGCATCAATTACCCATGTGTCAGCTCACCCAAATTACCTGGATTTGAAAATTGTTTCGTTAATTGGTTGAAAAGATTTGTGAAAAGCAATTTACATTTTTTTTGTCTCCCAGTATGGACAACTTCTCGCTTCTTTAGGGTTCACGATGGTTTTATATTTCCCTGTAAATTACAGTCTGGCTTGCCATTTGAATCGATGGACTTTGCTCATTAAAACGTCCAAAGTCGAGTGATTTATTCTGCTCTGAAGCTGTTTGCTTTCCAATCCAATCGATAGATCAGAATTAATTTGACAAGGTGTGACTGGGCATGGAGTCGCCGAAAACGGCTCGGTTTTTCTCTTCTTATCAATGCAAACCATTCGGAGTAAAGGGGGTGATTTTATCTAAAGACAAGTCTGCGTCGCAGTCCATCTCAGAAACCGAATAGGTGGCGAGTTCGTTCGCGGCGGAGATCTGTGACACCCTATCGAAGACCTGGTCAACACTGTCCACGACGTTGGGGATCATGTTGACATAGGCGGTAACGATCTCCTTGTGGAAGGCCGTGTCCTGGTTATAGGACACCAGCTCGTTGCTGATGTTAACTGTCTCCACCTGGTTGCTGGAGCACCAGATGTGGCAGCCCAGGAGGCTGGAGAAAGCTTTGCGAAACTCCGCGTTGAAAGCGTAGACGACCGGGTTGAGGGTGGAGTTTGCCCAGCCGAACCACACGAAGATATCGAAGGTGCTCTCACTGACACAGGACAAGCTGGAGGCGGAGGCCGGGGAGCTGCGGTCACAGAAAGGGACCAGGCAGTTGAGGATGAAGAAAGGCAGCCAGCAACAGACGAAAACCCCCATGATGATGGAGAGAGTTTTTAACACCTTGGTCTCCTTCTTGAAGGAGCTCTTCAGGATGCTGTGGTGCTGAATGTGCTGCTGCTGAGAGTCCAGTTTGCTCCGCTGGCAGCTCTGGGCATGTTCTGCTGCTCTCTCCAGTGAAGCGATCCTCCGGATCTGGATCTGGGCGATCCTGTAGATGCGGGTGTAGGTGACCAGCATGATGGCCACGGGGATGTAGAAGCTGACCAGTGAGGAGGAGATGGCATAAGTCCTGTTCAGGCTGGAGTCGCAGTTGTCTGGCAGGGTGGCAGCGCTGCTGTTTGCTGGAGCCCCCTCTCGGGGCTGGCTGCTGTGCCAGTTCAGTTGTACCGGGATGAAGGAGATGAGGAGGGAGAATGCCCAGGTCAGGCCGATCACCAGCAGTGCCAGGCGGCGGCTCATCTTGCGCTCGTAGCGGAAAGGGCTGGAGATTGCCCAGTACCTGTCCACACTGATCACACATAGGTTCAGGATGGACGCCGTCGAGCACATTATATCGAAAGCCACCCAGACGTTGCAGAAGGGCCCGAAAGGCCAATAACCGGCCACCTCTGCCACCGCTTTCCAGGGCATCACCAGCACGGCCACCAGGAGATCGGAGACCGCCAGGGAGACGATGAAAATGTTAGTGACTTTGGTCCGAAGGTGGCGAAACCTGACCACGGCGGCACAGACCAGGGCATTACCCAACAAGGTGAAGAGGATTAATAAGGAAAGTAAGGAGCCGGTCAGCACACGAATCGCCAGCTCCTTTTTGGCACTTGTTGGCTCCTCATCGAGAGTCCTGTTCGGCATCATTCCTCCCAGGGAAGTGGCAGGGGGTTTGGGGTGGAGAAGGTTACCTCCTTAGCTCTTAGATCCCAGCATCCATACCTGACTCAGGGTCCCAGCACAATCCGAAGAGCAGCCTTTCAGGAAAAGCAGTTTAAAGGCAGTTCGCCTGGATGCTGCCCACATCTTCACTTTGTGCTCTTGCTGGCAGATCATCGATCGACGTATCAGGCGGGATCCTACTACTGCTTTTTACATCCTGTAAGATGGCCCACGTGAAATGTGCTTCTGCACAAGGCAGAGTGCCGATATACTCAATAAAACCATGTCATGTACAAACGGGATGATTTTAGTGCGAGGTCCCCGAAGAGAATCGACAGCGGCGCAGAGACATTTCCAATCGGGGATATAGGTGGCATTTTAGTAGAAACAAATAAAACATAAGGAAATCACTCATTTTCTATATCTCTCGGTCGGTGCTTCATTTGATCCTTATAGGTAGGAAAAGGGGAGAGAGGGAGAGCCCCACCGTTTGGAACTTGATTCGAGCGTCTCTGAAAATATATTTCCTACACGCAGAGTTCAAATCCAACATCGCGCCAGCAAAGTAATCGCTGTTAAATTCAAATAATTCAGATTCCTTCAAGGATAACTACATCTCCCTCCCTCCCCTCCCCTGGCTAACTGAAGAAGTGTCAATGTGTGTGTGTGTTTTTTTGTTACAGAAAAACAACTGATCGATTCCCCAATCTTACACTCTCCCTAACATCCCATTCCTTAGCAATGATTTCTGGACGCGTTCAGACGGGGCAGGGTCACAGTTCACTACAGGAACCAGTCAAATCTGTAAGAGTAATATAACATACACCTATTGCCCATGTCATTGCTGACTGATGTTCTACTTACCAAAGGTTGCTATTATTAACTAAGGTTCTCTGCAGCGCTCTTCTCTTATCAAAAAGAGAGCGCCACAGGGAGTCTCAAGGCTGACATACAGATAAGCAAACAGCCAAATCTGGGTTTGAATGGTTGTGTGTGTATATATAAATGCCGTGCATAATTCCAGCCCCACATTTTCATTACCGTAAGTTTTCGTATCCAATAAGGAAGAAGGGAAATGAGCAATTGTGGCGGAATTTAGACAGTGCACCGCAACAGACCGGGATTCCTGTTGCAAATCTGGAAGAATGATCTTATCTAGCCTGTTGTCGCGGGTTGGAGAATTTCTGTAGAGTTTAATGAGAGCTGAAGTACTAATGAAATAGAGGATAGTTCCGCTCTTTAATCGCCCCATAAGTGTCGTGTACTTGAGGCGATATCTTCAGTAATACGAATGAAGAGCGCAAAATCGTCCTTGAAGTTACTATTTCTATTTTTGCAACCTTGCAGAGCTACGGTAGCTGCGACCAGTGTGCCGAGTTCTGATATGTACACACTGCCATCGCACCACAGAATACGGAGAGGGAAATGTGCCTATCTTTTGTTCCTGCTCACGTTAATCTTTTGGTAATAGCCCCATCTCAGTCGCTAAACCATTGGTGACCCTATGCCACCGCTCTGCTCGGAGCATCTACACTTCCTGTAGACCCATCTTTTGTTTACTTGCTTATCCTATTACCATCCGGATAGACTGGGTTTGTTCCCTCAGAGCAGAACAGGCTGAGGGGAGATTTGGTTGAGGTGTATAAAATTATGAAGGGCCTCGGTAGCGTGGATAGGAAGAATGTATTTCCCTGAGCAGAGAGGTCAATAACCAGGAGGCATAGATTTAGCATAATTGGTAGGTTTAGAGGGAATTCAAGGGGATTTTGTTTCACCCAGAGGGTGGTGGGGGTCTGGAACTCACTGCCTGGGGGGACCGGGGGGGGGGGTGGGGGGGGGGGGGGTGCAGAAACCCTCATCACATTGAAAAAATACTCTCCTATGCAAGTTCTGTAATTTACAGGATTAGAGACCAAGAGTTGGAAAGTGGGATTAGGTTCGATAGTTCTTTTTCAGCTGGCACGACATGATAGGCTGTGCCAAAAAAAATTCTATGTTTTATGCTTCTACCATCTTCTTATGCCTTGCACCATCATCCTCTTTGTCGTCTAATCTCTGCTGCCTTACACCCTATCACAGACCTTACCTTTTGTTCTTTCCAGCCTTCCCCCTTTTCCCTGCCTCTCTATTTGCTGCAAACTTGATATATCTCTAACTTTTCCCAGTTGCGATGAAAAGTCATTGACCACAAATGTTAATTTTGTTTCTCTCTCCACAGATGCTGCTGGACTTGCTGAGTATTTCCTGTTTTTATTCCACTCTTCAACAGGTTTTGTTGACACGTAATGAACCCTATTTATTGTCACTTGTAACCTGTCAGTATTTGATTTAAATGATGGCGAACAGGAAATGAAAACAGGATTTCACTCTGGCTGTATGTTTCCAGTGAGAATCAGTCAAGATAACCCTCTTTGTGATAAACACTGACATTAATTAAGTCACTTTATGTAGTGACTGCTCCTGCAGTTTGTGTGGTTTTCGGCATTGCCATTTTAGAAGCCTGAAGAAATTAATGCTTATGCACATGACAACTGAGCAGCCAAATACATCAACATTTGTATATAAATACATGCAAAGGAATGGGGAGACCATGGTGTGGTATGGAATATCTGAAATGTTTCAGGTTATGCTCTGTAATTCATTGCTCTTCATCACATTCCCTCATGAACCATGGAGCTCTCAACACAATCAGTGACATTTGGTCATCTCCAAAGTACAGATGGGGGTTATTTTAAAATGATCAGATTTGTCATTTATATTGAACATAATCAGAATATCTTACATATATTACATAGTATTTACATGGTATTTACAGCACAGAAACAACTCATACGGCCCAACAGGTCAATGCAGTGTTTATGCTCCACACAAGTATCCTCCCACCTCTCTTCATCTTACCCCATCAGCATCTCCCCTTATTTATCCCACATGTGTTTATCTAGCTTCGCCTTAAATGTATCCCTGCTAATTGCCTCAATAAACCTGTCATAGCGAGTTCTACATTCAAACCATTTGCTGGGCAAAGAAGTTTCTCCTGAATTTCCTATTGGATTTATTAGTTGCTATCTTATATTTATGGTTCCTAGTTCTGGTCTCCCCAAAAGTAGAAACATCATTCCTATGTCTATCGTATCAAATCCTTTCATAATCTTAAGCATTTTTGTCAGGTCACCCGTCAGTCTTCTCTTTGCTAGAGAGAGAGCCCCAGCCTAACGTGCACTGATCTGAGAAATTAGGAAATGACAGAGGTTTGTGGGACAAAGAAACCTTGTCAGATTCTAATGTAAAGGGATCTCTTAGTAAAAATATCTACTTTAGGAGGAGTGACAATGAATGTTATCATGGTTTTCATGTTATGCTGTTCACATGTTCTTGCATAAGTAGCTCTGTGCTGGCCAATGGGAGATAAGCAAATGCTGTAGGCATAACTTCCAGAATTCTCATGGTCCCCATGGATTGGAAGGTAGCAAATATAACATCACTATTCAAGAAAGGATGGACCGAGAAAACAGAGAACTATAGGCCTGTTAGCCTGACATCAGTAACAGGGAAAATGCTAGAATTTATTATTAGGGACATGATAACAGGGCACATAGAAAATCAGAATAGGATTGGGCAGAGTCAAAATGGATTTATGAAAGGGAAATTGCGTGTTGACAAATCTGTTTAAGTCTTTTGAGGTTATAACTAGCAGGGTGGATAAGGGGAACCAGTGGGTGTAGTGTATTTGGATTTTCAAAATGCATTTGATAAGGTGCCACATAAGAGGTTATCAGGGCTCATGGGATTGGGGGTAATATATTAGCATGAATTGAGGATTGATAATCAGACAGAAGTGGGAGTAGGAATAAACAGGTAATTTTTGGGTTGGCAGGCTGTAACTAGTGGAGTATTACAGGGATCAGTGCTTGGGCTTCAGCTATTTACAATTGAAATCAATGATTTAGATGAGGGAACTGAGTGTAATGTATTCAAGTTTGCTGACATTACAAAGTTAGGTGGGAAAGTAAGCTGTAAGGAGGACACAAAGAGGTTGCAAAAGGATTTTTTCAGGTTAAGTGAGTGGGAAAGAACATGGCAGAAAGAATAGAATGTAGAGAAATTTGAAGTCAGCCTCTTTGGTAAGAAAACTATAAAAGCAGAACTTTTTTTAAATGGTGAGAGGCTGGGAAATGATGCTATTCAGAGGGACCTCATTGTTCTTGTATATGAGTCACAGGAAATTAGCAATTTCCAAGCAATTTGGAAAGCAAATGGTATGTATGTTAATCTTTATTACAAAGGGATTGGAGTATAAGAGTAAAGAAGGCTTACTGCAATTGTATAGGGCTTAGTAAGAATGCAACTAGAGTACGGTGTACAGACAGTTTTGGTCACCTTGGCGAAGGAAGGATATACTTCCGTTCAGGGGAGAGCAATGAAGGCTTACCAGACTGAGTCCTGGGATGAGGGGATTGTCCTGTGAGGAGAAATTGCATGTAGACTGGACCTATGTTCCCTACAGGGTAGATGCTGGAAGGAATCTAGAACTATGAGTCAGAATCTCAGAATAAGGGATCAGCCATTTAGGACTGAGATGAGCAGAAATTTCTTCCCTCAAAGGGTTATGAATCTTTGAAATTCTCTACCCCACAGTGCTGTGGATGTTCAGCCACTGAGTATATTGTAGGCTGAGATCATTAAATTTTTGAGTACTAAGGGAATCAAGGGATATGGGAATAGTGTGGGAAGGTGTAGCTGAGAGAGATCAGTCATGATCTTGTTGAAAGGTGGAGCATGCTCGAAGAGCCAAATGGCCCACTGCAGCTCCTATTTCTAATGTTCTTACGACTTACCACTGAGTTTCCTTTGCACATTTGGGAAGCCCCAAGTCTTTGGTTGGTGCATCTCTGAAATGATGTGTTTGAAAGCTGCAACTCAACCTGGTGGACTATCATGGGTGAAAACCCACATCAAAATGTCTTTGGTGTTCTGTGTTAGTTCTTGATGTGTCACAGCAGGATGCTGATCAGATCGAATGGTGTTGCGTTTCTTGAGAGTTATTGTGGCTGCACTATCCGGCAAGTGGTGCACATTTCAAACATTCGTGCCTTGAGCCTTTTACATGATGGAAAGGCATTGATGGGATTAGCAAGTGAGTGACTCATCCTGGAGTACCCAGCCTCCACCTTGTTCTTGCAGCCACACTGTTTAAATGGCTGATCCAGTTAAGATCTTAGTCAATGGTCACTCTCAGGAAATTGATTATGGGATACTCAGCTTCTTCACTCTCTGAGGAGTTCTGAGTGAAACTGAGTACTGTAGAATCAGCTGAAAGACTTGTTCCTGATCTTATGGTGAAGGAAAGGTTCATTGATGAAACAATTGAAGATGATTGGGCTGCAAATGCTGCCCACCAAAACTGCTGCAGTTTGTCCCCCGGCTGGAATGATTGGCCTACAATAATAACAACCAGATATGATACCAGTCACTAGAGAATTACTCCTAGACTGCCATTAACATCAGTGTTACTAAGGCTCCTTGGCTTCATACTCAGTTAGATGCTGCATAAATTCCTTTCTGTTTCCCTGTGGCATTCAGTTCTTGTGGCCATGCCTGGATCAAGGCTATGACAATATATGGTGGAATCTGAACTGAGCATCAACAAGCAGGCTATTGGTGAATAGCTGGCACTTGATGCCATTATTTTGTTCATGCTTGGACAGATATTATTAGTCAGATTATATTTATCCAGCTTTTTTGGAAAGGACATACCTGGGTATATTTAATATTGTCAAATGGATGCCAGTGTCAGAGTTGCACTGCAACAGTTTG